>NC_053028.1:9015273-9266210 GCF_003073215.2 Triticum urartu
ACTCACAGGCATAGCATGCACACAATAATCATGGCAAAAATGACAAAAGTCTAAGATGAACTAGCAGATCTGACAATTAACTCACGAAGCCTCCTTCTAACGGAATTTTGGGCATCAAGATGAGCTCAAATGAAAATGATGCAATGGAATGAAATGATGTACTCGTCGAGGCGAACATTTTGATATACTATACGTCCAAAGAGGAGCTACGGATGCAAAGTTACGGGCCCGCAAACATGAGCATATGGAGTAAAAATTCTGAGACTTAGAGAAAAAAACAACCCTCTCCTAGGGTTTACTGTAGCTGACGCGGGACTGGATCGGGGCGCGCCTCCCGATGCTGGATCCGGCGAGGCCGCTCGTCGGCGGGGAGGAGAAGGGGGCCGGGGGCCGGCCGGAGTCGGGTCGTCGCCGGTGACCTCCTGCGGCGGCGGCGGCGGGGGCCCGCGGCGAGGCGAGGTGGCAGGCGGCCCCGGGCGGCGGCAGCTGCCGGCGGGCAGCGCGAGGGGGCGCCGGAGCGTCGCGGGCGGCGGCGGGCGACCGGGCGGGCGGCGGAGCTGGTGCGAGGCGGCGGGGCCGGCGCGTTGAGGCGGCGGGGCTGGCGCGTTGCGGCGGCGGCGGCTGACGGCGACTCGGGCCGCGCGGGGGCCGACCACGGGCCGAGCGGGCCCGAGCGGTGGGTGGCGGCGGGAGGCCCACGTGGCAGCCGCTCAGTGGCTGCGGGCGTCGGCGGCGGTGCGTCCGGCCGGATCGGACATGTCCGGCCGTGCGAGGTGGAAATTAGGTTTCAAGAGGGGGAGATGATCCGAAAACGGGGGGGGCTATTTATAGGCATTAGTGGAGCTAGGAGAGTCCAAATGAGGTGTGGTTTTAGGCCACGCGATCGTGATCGAACGCTCTAGGACATGGAGCAGAGTTTGGTGGGTTTTGGGCCAAATTGAAGGGATGTTGGGCTGCAACACACATGAGGCCTTTTCGGTCCCTCGGTTAACCGTTGGAGTATCAAACGAAGTCCAAATGATACGAAACTTGACAGGCGGTCTACTGGTAGTAAACCAAGGCCGCTTGGCAAGTCTCGGTCCAATCCGGAAATGTTTAATCCCCACACACGAAAGAAAGCTAGAAATGACCACCGGAGGAGAACGAAGCGCCGGAATGCAAAACGGACAACGGGGAAAATGCTCGAATGCATGAGACGAACACGTATGCGAATGCAATGCACATGATGACATGATATGAGATGCATGAAAACGAAAACAACACACGGAGACAAAGACCCGAACCCGAGAAATAAATATAACTTAACGCCAGAAACGGCAAGAGTTGGAGTACAAAAAGGGAAAGTTACATCCGGGGTGTTACAACACTCCACCACTACGAAAAGATCTCGTCCCGAGATCTAGGACTGAAAGAACTCCGGGTACTCAGAACGGAGGTGATCCTCGCGTTCCCAGGTAGCTACACGGTCGGAATGGTGTGACCACTTGACTTTGAGAAATTTGATTGACTTGTTGCGAGTCTTGCGTTCAGTCTCTTCAAGAATAGCAACTGGGTGCTCATGATAAGAGAGATCTTCTTGGAGCTCAATGTCCTCGAAGTTGACGGTGCGGTCAGGAGTCTTGAAGCACTTTCGAAGCTGAGAGACATGGAACACATCATGAACATTTGCAAAGTTTGAAGGAAGCTCGAGTTGATAGGCGAGGTCGCCTCTCTTGCTGACAATCTTGAAAGGTCCCACGTATCTAGGGGCAAGCTTCCCTTTGATACCGAAGTGACGAGTACCTTTCATAGGAGAGACGCGGAGGTAAACATGATCTCCGATCTCGAAAGCCAAATCACGGTGTTTACTATCATAGTAGCTCTTCTGGCGGGATTGGGCTGCTTTGAGGTTATCACGAATGACTTTGCACATTTCTTCTGCTTCTGTGATTAAGTCATTACCCAAAAGCTGACATTCACCGGTATCAGACCAGTTGAGAGGGGTATGGCACTTCCTGCCATACAGAATTTCAAATGGGGCCTTGCCCGAACTTGCTTGAAAACTATTGTTGTAGGAGAATTCAGCATAAGGAAGACAATCCTCCCATTTCATGCCGAAGGAGATCACACAGGCCCTGAGCATATCTTCAAGAATCTGGTTCACACGCTCGACTTGACCGCTTGTTTGAGGATGGAAAGCAGTGCTGAAGCGGATGTTGGTGCCCATGGCCTTCTGAAAAGAATCCCAAAACTTGGAGGTAAAGATGCTGCCACGGTCTGAAGAGATCACTTGAGGAATACCGTGCAGAGAGACAATACGAGAGGTATAGAGTTCCGCCAATTGAGTTGCAGTGATCGACTCTTTGATAGGCAGAAAGTGAGCCACTTTGGTGAGTTTGTCGATGACAACGAATATAGCATCATTGCCACGCTTGGACTTTGGAAACCCAGTTACGAAGTCCATTTCAATGTGGTCAAACTTCCATTCTGGAATGGCAAGAGGTTGGAGGAGACCTTCTGGCCTTTGGTGTTCTGCCTTCATTCTTCTGCAGACATCACATTCATTCACGAATTGAGCGATCTCGCGCTTCATTCGAGTCCACCAATAAGCTTGCTTGAGGTCCTGATACATCTTCGTGCTCCCAGGGTGGATGGAGAGTAGAGAATTGTGAGCCTCGTTCATGATCACTTTACGGAGGTCACCTTTGGGTACAACAATTCGATCCTCGAATAAGAGAGTGTCCTTGTCATTAAGGCGGTAGCACTTGTACTTGGACTGACTCTTGGCAATCCCAATCTTCACCTTTTTCACCATAGCATCAAGAAGCTGGGCTTGGCGAATCTGGTCTTCTAAGGTAGGAGAGACTTGAAGGTTGGCGAGGAAACCTTGAGGAACAACTTGCAGATTAAGTTTGCGGAAAGCTTCACAAAGCTCGGGTTGATAAGGCTTAAGAATCAGACTGTTGCAGTAAGCCTTTCTGCTCAAAGCGTCAGCAATCACATTGGCCTTTCCTGGAGTATACTCAATACTCGGATTATACTCTTGAATCATTTCGACCCATCGAGTTTGCCTGAGGTTGAGATTAGGCTGAGTGAAGATGTACTTGAGACTCTTGTGATCAGTGAAAATGTCCACTTTCCTTCCCAATAGAAGATGTCTCCAAGTCAAAAGAGCATGCACAACTGCTGCCAACTCGAGATCATGAGTGGGGTAGTTCTTCTCATTAGGCTTCAACTGGCGAGATGTATAAGCAACAACTTTCTTCTCTTGCATCAAAATTGCGCCAAGACCTTGGAGAGAGGCATCACAAAAGACCTCGTACGGCTTGGATTCATCAGGCGGAGTCAAAACTGGAGCAGTGATCAACTTCTCTTTCAAAGTGTTGAAAGCAATATCACACTCCGGAGACCAAACGTACTTGACGTACTTCTGGAGAAGATTGGAGAGAGGCTTCGCGATCTTAGAAAAGTTTTCAACGAATCTTTTGCAATAGCTTGCGAGACCGAGAAAACTGCGGAGCTGCTTCACGTTCTGAGGAGGTTCCCAATTCACAATTGCGGACACCTTCTCAGGATTCACGGAAATGCCCTTGGCAGAGATGATATGACCAAGATACAGAACCTCATCGAGCCAAAATTCACACTTGGAGAACTTGGCATAGAACTGATGTTCCCTGAGCTTATCAAGAACCAAATGCAAGTGCTTGGCATGATCTTCCTTGTTCTTGGAGAAAATCAGAATGTCGTTGAGATAGACCAAAACAAAGTCATTGGTGTAGGCGTTGAAGATGAAGTTCATCATGCGAGAGAACGTCGGAGGAGCGTTGGCGAGGCCAAAAGACATGACAGTGTATTCATATGAACCAAAGCTTGTTCTGAATGCTATCTTGGGAATATCTTCTTCACGAATGCGAATCTGGTGATAACCCATACGGAGATCAAGCTTGGAGAATACTTGGGCACCTTTGAGTTGTTCGAACAGCTCATTGATGTTGGGAAGTGGGTATTTGTTCTTGATGGTCTTCTTGTTCACTGGACGGTAACCAACACAAAGTCGGTCTGTTCCATCCTTCTTCTTCACAAAAAGAACACCACAACCCCACGGAGAAGAACTAGGCCGGATGAGACCCATTCTTTCTTGCTCATCGAGTTGCTTCTTCAGCTCCTTCAACTCTTCAGGTCCGAGCTTGTAAGGACGCTTGCACACAGGTTCCGTGCCACGCTCAAGTTCAACAAAGAATTCAACTGGCCGGTGCGGAGGCATTCCTAGGAGCTCTTCTGGAAAGACGTCTTGATATTCGCAAACGACTGGAATTTGCGAGATGGCATCCAATTCACCCTTCTCATTGAGAGAAAACAGACGAATGGTATTATCCCGAGCGGCAAAGACAATTACATCCTCAGACGAATGAGTCAATTGAATCTGCCGGGCTGCACAATCAAGCTGAGCCTTGTGTTTAGAAAGCCAATCCATTCCGAGAATAAGATCAATATCCGAGTTACCAAGAACCATTGGAGAAGCCAGAAACTTGAAATCACCCATCATGATAGAAATATTTGGAATCTCGTGATTAGCAAGCAAACATTTACCCGGAGAGACGACTGCTAACGGTTTATGCATAACTTGGGAAGTCAACTCATGCTTAGATGCAAAAGGTTTCGAGATGAAGCAATGCGATGCACCAGTGTCAAAAAGAACTTTTGCAGGTTTATCATTAACAGGAAGGTTACCCATGATCACATCTGACGAGTCCTCTGCCTGAGCTGCATTCATCAAGTTGACCTTGGCATGCTTGGGGTTATGCTTGACCACAGCTGTACTTGCCGATCTCATAGGAGGAGGAGGAGGAAGACGCCTCTGATTGAGACACTTGTTGGCATAGTGAGCCTTCTGTTGGCACTTGTTGCACATGACCTCTGAAAGCGGACGGTGATACGGAGCACTCGATCTTGGAGGTTGAGACGAAGTCTTGTTCTGAAAGCCAGGGTTGGGTGGGTGGGAAGAACCACTGTCACCTTTGCTCTTCTGCTGATACGGCTGACGGAACGGAGGAGGAGGAAGCCAAAACTTCTGCTGCTTGGCCACTTGAGTAGAGGAAGAAGGAGTAACATCTCTGAATCGCTTCTTGGAAGCATCACACCTCAACTGAGCAGCCTCTTGCTTCAGTGCCATGTTGTAGAACTCATCGTACCTCAAGGGCTCAAAGAGGATAAGAGCGAGCTGAATTTCTTCTCTGAGACCACCCCTGAACTGATATATCATGCTCTTCTCATTAGGCACGTCCTGCTTGGCAAAGCGGGCAAGCTTCTGGAACAACTTGTTGTAGTCATAGACAGACAAAGAGCCTTGCTTGAGATTGCGGAATTCCTCACGCTTGCTTTCAACCACGCTCTGCGGAATATGATGAGCTCGGAAATCTCGACGGAAATCATCCCAAGTGATAACACGTCCACCTCTGGAATCCTTGTACTGCTGGAACCATTATGCAGCTTGATCTTTGAGTTGGAAGGAAGCGAACTTCACAAAGTCCTCAGGCCTGACGTTACTGCACTCGAAATGCTTACACAGATCCACAAGCCAATCGTCAGCATCGGTTGCCTCAACACAATTGCTAAAAGTCTTTGGCCCGTTAGCAAGGAACTGGTTGAGTGTAGCAAAGTGACTATGATTGCTGCCTTGATTCCCTTGACTGCCTTGATTGCGCTCTTGAAGAATTTGCATGATCAGCTGAGTGTTTGCATTGGTTGCGGCCATCACAGCTTGCCATGCCTCTGGAGGAGGTGGAGGCGGTGGCGGATCAGGATTCGGAGTCGTGCGCATTGGAGGAGCCATCCTGAAGAGGTTGACCACCATTAGCACATTGACAGATAAATATTGAAGCTGAATCCAATGGAATGAAAATTGCAACATATAGTCTTCACATCCGAACAAAATGAACGAATGCATTCCTCTTCAAATGGTCACATATCCATAAATTGAGAAGCCATGTAGAATTAAGGTAGAGAAATAAATCAACAAGGTACGGATCAAGAACGAATAATCGGTAAGAAATCCCAATCTCAAACCAATATCCGTGGAAGAAGAACTAGAGCTACTAGAATTCCCACCTATGAAACTCCCGAACCTTTCTGGTTATGCAATCAGGTGTTGGGGATACAGGGGAAGCATAATATCTCACCCAAACTAGCAAATCCTACATCCAGCTGTATCCATCCTTCAACACATAACCAAGAAACCTTCGGAAACCATCTACCTCAACCTTCGAAAAGCATCCGTTATACAAGTTATGGCGATACTCCCGAACTCCCGCCCCAGTACTGGGTGGCGTCGAGGTTATCTCACCAACGAACTGCATAAAAGAGATTTTCGATGTCGGCGAACATATCTCAAGTATTCCAGAATTGCAACGATAAAATTATGATGACAACACCTCAGAGCTCAACTCCCCGGGACACTTCCACTAAACCCCTGACAGGAGGCACCAAGACAATGTTCTCATCATAAGCCATCGGAACGATTCCAAGATACTCGCATGATCCTAAAAAAAAAATTTAGTGAAATTTGAGAAGAGAAGAGTCAAACTCTACGTCAGGATGCCTTACCAGAGCGATGAGGAGACTGGGAAGTAAAAAGAATTCCTAAGCTCTCCGATATATAATTCCTAAAGATTCAAAACATTTTTTCTAGACACAACTCGGCTGCTAAAAACGATCAAGCAATGGGGCTCCTAAGGTCGGGGAAGGCTCTGATTACCAACTTATAACGCCCTCGATGCGGCTATAGCTCCCACGTGTCGAGGCACGACTTAGAGACATAACCGCATTGAAAGCAATGTCGCAAGTCAGGCAATCATTACAACATCCCATGTAATATATAATAAAAGGGGGAGAACATAGTTGGCTTACACTTGCCACGTCACATCAAAGTACATAAATAACATCCATCATACAAACACTCATGGCCCGACTACGGCGCCAAAATAGAAGAAAACCCAACATGCGACAAGGCCCCGAATCAAACCCCAACTAGGTACCACTACTGATCATCAGGAAAAGACACGTAGTAACGCTGAGAGTCCTCGTCGAACTCCCACTTGAGCTCGTAATCGTCACCTGGAGCGGAATCACCTAGACCTGCATCTGGAATTATAGTATCTGTGAGCCACAGGGACTCAGCAATCTCGCACCCTC
Organism: Triticum urartu; assembly: GCF_003073215.2. Classification (NCBI taxonomy): domain Eukaryota; kingdom Viridiplantae; phylum Streptophyta; class Magnoliopsida; order Poales; family Poaceae; genus Triticum; species Triticum urartu. Next base: position 9,022,444 of record NC_053028.1, read on the forward strand.
GCGATCAAGACTATTTAAGCTTATAGGAAGGATAGGCAAAATATATGTGGAGCTGCAGCAAGCGACTAGCATATGGTGGCTAACTTATTCGCAAATGAGAGCGAGAAGAGGAGGCAAAGCGCGAGCGAGAAGCTAGAAGAACACCCTGCGCAAGCATAACTCCAACACCGTGTCCACTTCCCAGACTCCGCCGAGAAGAAGCCATCACGGTAACACACTCAGTTGATTCATTTTAATTAATTAAGGTTCAAGTTATCTACAACCGGACATTAACAAATTCCCATCTGCCCATAACCGCGGGCACGGCTTTCGAAAGTTCAATCCCTGCAGGGGAGTCCCAACTTAGCCCATGACAAGCTCTCACGGTCAACGAAGGAATAGACCTCCTCCCAAGACGTTCCGATCAGACTCGGTATCTCGGTAACTCAAGACACTTCGACAGGTTAAAACAAGACCAGCAACACCGCTCGAATGTGCTGACAAATCCCAATAGGAGCTGCACATATCTCTTTCTCAGGGCACACTTAGATTGTCCAAACTTCCGGTAGGCCAGCCCAGAGTTGCCCTTGGTAGCCACCGGCGGCTGATGGTTTGGACCAACACTCAGAGGAGCACTGGCCCGGGGGGGTTAAAATCAGATGACCCTTGAGTCTGCAGAACCCAAGGGAAAGAAAAGGGTAGGTGGCAAATGGTAAAACCAAGGTTGGGCATTGCTGGAAAAGCTTTAATCAAGGCGAAATATCAAGGGGTTCCCATTATAACCCAACCGCGTAAGGAACGCAAAATCCGGAAACATAACACCGATATGACGGAAACTAGGGCGGCAAGAGTGGAACAAAACACTAGGCGAGAGGCCGAGCCTTCCACCCTTTACCAAGTATATAGATGCATTAAGATAACATAGCAATATAATGATATCCCAACAAGTAAATAAATGATGTTCCAACAAGGAACGGCCTCCAATCTTCACCTGCAACTAGCAACGCTATAAGAGGGGCTGAGCAAGGCGGTAACATGGCCAATCAACGGTTTGCTAGGACAAGGTGGGTTAGAGGTTTGACATGGAAATTGGGGGGCTGACAAGGAAAAGGTAGGCATCGTAGCATTGGCATAGCAAGAGCGAGCAAACTAGCATAGCAAAGATAGTAGTGATTTCGAGGGTATGATCATCTTGCCTGCACAGTTGTCAGAGTTGACTGGATCCTCACAAGCGAACTCAACGGGCTCCTCGTTAGCGAACACGTCTCCCAGATCTACCCAAACAAGACAAACAAGCAACAAAGATACAATCAACCACGTGCAAGACCAAGCAATATGATGAAATGAAGATATGCTATGCGGGATGCGATGCGGGATGCAAAATGCAAGATATGACAGGAAATGCATGAACCTAGCCTCAACTTGGAATTCCAAGGGAGCCACTGGAAATATGAGATGAAATCGCTTGAAAACGATATAAAGAACGCCGGAATCGGAGTTACGGTTTGGAAATGGCAAGCGTTTTAAGAATGACACCGGTCTGCGATTTACAGCAAGTAGGCATCTAAATGCAATGAGATGAACATGCTACAGCCACCAAACATGACAACAAAATACATGTCAGGGATGCACACAAGATTCTTAACAAAAGACTAGCACTGAGCCACATCCAATTCATCCATTATGAGGTTCAAACAAGCATGGCAAAAACGCAAATGCAAAACAGATTCCAGACTTGGTGAAATTAACACTTGTCTGAAATTTCAGATCACGAAGCCCTCTTCGGAGCAGCAAAACAACATGATACATGACCTGATTAAGACAAGCAAGAACATGGCATGGAGCTAATCAACAAGCTTAACAAAAGACCCAAAGTGACCTGGGGCCAAAAGGGTTCACAAAATATACTAACGGGCACACGAACATAGCTAAAACACAATCAGTTTTCAAGCTTAGTGAAAACTGAGACATGCTGAAATATAACTCACGAAGGCATGTAAACGAGCTCGATGCACTCACCATGGTGCAAGTCATGGCAAGGCAAGCATACGTCCATTAATAAGGCACAAAATACAACCTATAAATGGCAAGAACAATGGCATAGCATGCACGGATCAACTACAACAACATCGGCAAAATCGCAACGAGTTGACGATCTGCCCAGATTCATCACGAAGCAAAAGTAGAGCTCGATTGACTCAAGCTAGGTTAATACATAATTTCAAAAAAATACATGGATGGATAGAGCATAACATGATTAACAAAACTCCTTTACTGATCATCCTCAAAAGAGGCACGGATCACTAGGAAACAAGCTGAACATATGGCATCATGGACTAAATAATCCCAGACTTAGTGAAAACTACTTAGTCTCTGAAAACAGATTTCCCGGGTGCCTCACTTTGCAAGCTTGCACAAATCACCACACACATCCTAAAAATGCATGAGACTCACAGGCATAGCATGCACACAATAATCATGGCAAAAATGACAAAAGTCTAAGATGAACTAGCAGATCTGACAATTAACTCACGAAGCCTCCTTCTAACGGAATTTTGGGCATCAAGATGAGCTCAAATGAAAATGATGCAATGGAATGAAATGATGTACTCGTCGAGGCGAACATTTTGATATACTATACGTCCAAAGAGGAGCTACGGATGCAAAGTTACGGGCCCGCAAACATGAGCATATGGAGTAAAAATTCTGAGACTTAGAGAAAAAAACAACCCTCTCCTAGGGTTTACTGTAGCTGACGCGGGACTGGATCGGGGCGCGCCTCCCGATGCTGGATCCGGCGAGGCCGCTCGTCGGCGGGGAGGAGAAGGGGGCCGGGGGCCGGCCGGAGTCGGGTCGTCGCCGGTGACCTCCTGCGGCGGCGGCGGCGGGGGCCCGCGGCGAGGCGAGGTGGCAGGCGGCCCCGGGCGGCGGCAGCTGCCGGCGGGCAGCGCGAGGGGGCGCCGGAGCGTCGCGGGCGGCGGCGGGCGACCGGGCGGGCGCGAGCTGGGCGAGCGGCGGGGCCGGCGCGTTGAGGCGGCGGGGCTGGCGCGTTGCGGCGGCGGCGGCTGACGGCGACTCGGGCCGCGCGGGGGCCGACCACGGGCCGAGCGGGCCCGAGCGGTGGGTGGCGGCGGGAGGCCCACGTGGCAGCCGCTCAGTGGCTGCGGGCGTCGGCGGCGGTGCGTCCGGCCGGATCGGACATGTCCGGCCGTGCGAGGTGGAAATTAGGTTTCAAGAGGGGGAGATGATCCGAAAACGGGGGGGGCTATTTATAGGCATTAGTGGAGCTAGGAGAGTCCAAATGAGGTGTGGTTTTAGGCCACGCGATCGTGATCGAACGCTCTAGGACATGGAGCAGAGTTTGGTGGGTTTTGGGCCAAATTGAAGGGATGTTGGGCTGCAACACACATGAGGCCTTTTCGGTCCCTCGGTTAACCGTTGGAGTATCAAACGAAGTCCAAATGATACGAAACTTGACAGGCGGTCTACTGGTAGTAAACCAAGGCCGCTTGGCAAGTCTCGGTCCAATCCGGAAATGTTTAATCCCCACACACGAAAGAAAGCTAGAAATGACCACCGGAGGAGAACGAAGCGCCGGAATGCAAAACGGACAACGGGGAAAATGCTCGAATGCATGAGACGAACACGTATGCGAATGCAATGCACATGATGACATGATATGAGATGCTGCATGAAAACGAAAACAACTCACAGAGACAAAGACCTGAACCCGAGAAATAAATATAACTTAACGCCGGAAACGGCAAGAGTTGGAGTACAAAAAGGGAAAGTTACATCCGGGGTGTTACATCTACCCAGTGCATATTAGATTCCTTAAGGGACCGCACTAATCTGGGTTTGATGCCGCTAATGATAAGACCATTTGCGCGTTCGACCTGGCCGTTAGTTTGTGGGTGATAGATGGAAGCATAATCGAGCTTGATGCCCACGTTTTTGCACCAGAGTTTTACCTCATCGGCCGTAAAGTTCGTGCCGTTATCAGTGATGATGCTATGGGGGACGCCGTAACGGTGTATGACCCCGGATATGAAGTCTATCACCGGTCCGGATTCAGCCGTCTTAATAGGCTTGGCCTCTATCCATTTGGTGAACTTATCCACCATGACCAGCAAGTATTTTTTCTTGTGGGTTCCGCCTTTAAGGGGTCCAACCACGTCAAGCCCCCAGACCGTGAAGGGCCAAGTGATGGGGGTAGTTTGGAGGGCGGTGGGTGGCATATGGCTTTGGTTTGCAAAAAGCTGGCAACCGACACATCATTGGACTAAGTCCTGAGCGTCTGCCCGGGCGGTCGGCCAATAAAAGCATGTACGGAAAGCCTTGCTTACAAGGGACCAAGCTGCAGCGTGATGACCACTGAGTCCGGCATGAATTTCAGCAAGAAGGTTCCGCCCTTCCTCTTCGGAGATGCACCTTTGAAGGACTCCGGTAGTGCTTTTCTTATAAAGCTCTCCCTCATGGACTTTATAGGCTTTAGATCGCCGCACTATGCAGCGTGCCTCGTTTTGGTCCTCTGTGAGTTCCTTCCTAGTAAGCTAGGCTAGGAATGGTTCTGTCCACGGGGCAATGACGACCGTTATTACGTGGGCTGAAGGTGTGATTTCATTGGCAGAGCCTCCAATTATGTCAGATTGTTCGGTGTGTCGGGCAGTGCAGTTGGGTCCGGGCTGTTATTGCCGGGTTCCCCTTCCCATACTACGGATGGCTTGAACAGCCTCTCCAAGAAGATGTTGGGGGGACTACATCGCGTTTTGCGCCGATGCGTGCCAAGACATCTGCCGCCTGATTGTTTTCCCAGGCTATATGATGAAATTCGAGCCCTTCGAACCGAGCTGACATTTTTAAGACGACGTTGCGGTAAGCTGCCATTTTTGGATCCTTGGCATCGAAGTCTCCATTTATTTGGGATATTGCGAGGTTCGAATCCCCGCGCACCTGTAGGCGTTGAATGCCCATGGATACTGCCATCCGGAGACCATGTAAAAGGGCCTCATATTTGGCTGCATTGTTGGAGTCTGTGTACATTATCTGGAGTACGTACTGAACTGTGTCTCCTGTGGGGGACGTCAAAACGACGCCAGCCCCTAGACCGGCCAACATTTTTGAGCCGTCGAAGTGCATGATCCAGTTTGAATAAGTGCCGTACTCTTTAGGGAGTTCGGCCTCCGTCCATTCTGCGACGAAGTCGGCCAAAACCTGCGACTTAATAGCTCGCCGTGGCTTGTAAGTTATGTCGAACGGGAGGAGCTCAATGGCCCATTTTGCAATCCGGCCCGTCGCGTCGCGGTTGTTGATAATATCGTTAAGTGGCACTTCCGAGGCTACTGTTATTGAACACTCTTGAAAGTAGTGTCACAGCTTCCGGGATGCCATAAATACCGCGTACGCAATCTTTTGATAATGCGGGTACCGTGATTTGCACGGAGTAAGGATAGTGGACACATAATAGACCTGCTTTTGAAGGGGGAATTTGTGTCCGTCCATTTCTCGTTTGACGACGAGCACTGCGCTTACAACCTGATGGGTTGCTGTAATGTATAATAGCATTGGTTCGCCAATGTTTGGCGCGTCCAGGACTGGGTTTGTTGCCAATATGGCTTTTATTTCGTCGAGTCCGGCCGTGGCTGCATCCATCCACTCGAAGTGTTCGGTGCGCCGAAGGAGGCGGTAAAGGGGTAGTGCCTTTTCTCCCAAGCGGGAGATGAAGCGGCTTAGAGCCACCACACATCCAGTTAACTTTTGTATTTGTTTGAGGTCCTTTGGGATATCCAATTGTGACAGAGCTCGGATCTTGGTTGGATTTGCTTCAATTCCTCTACCGGATACAATGAAGCCCAAGAGCTTTCCAGCTGGAACGCCGAAAACGCATTTTTCCGGGTTGAGCTTGATGTCGTATGTTCGGAGGTTATCGAATGTGAGCCTCAAGTCGTCTACTAGAGATTCGACATGTCTTGTTTTAACGACCACGTCATCTACGTATGCCTCCACTGTTTTGCCGATCTGGTTTGCCAGACATGTCTGAATCATGCGCTGATATGTTGCGCCGGTGTTTTTGAGCCCGAAGGGCATTGTGTTGAAGCAGAATGGGCTGTATGGTGTGATGAATGCCGTTGCGGCTTGGTCTGACTCTTCCATCTTGATTTGATGGTAGCCAGAATATGCATCGAGGAAACACAACGAATCATGTCCTGCAGTAGCATCGATAATTTGATCGACGCGGGGGAGGGGGAAGGGATCCTTTGGGCAAGCCTTGTTAAGGTCTTTAAAATCAACGCACAGGCGCCAGGATTTGTCATTCTTTGGTACCATCACCAGGTTTGCTAGCCAGTACGGATGTTTTATATCTCTGATGAATCCGGCCTCCAGTAGCTTGGCTAGCTCCTCTCCCATGGCCTGTCTCTTGGGTTCGGAGAAACGCCGAAGGGCTTGTTTGACAGGTTTGAATCCTTTTAGGATATTTAAGCTGTGTTCGGCCAGCCTGCGTGGGATTCCTGCCATGTCTGAAGGGTGCCAGGCGAAGATGTCCCAATTTTCACATAGGAATTCTCGCAGTGCGGCATCTACATCAGGGTTTAATTGTGCCCCGATGGAAGCTGTTTTATTGTGTCCGTTGGATGGACCTGGAATTTGACTATTTCATCCGCTGGTTTAAAGGAGGTGGACTTGGATCTTTTGTCGAGTATCACATCGTCCCTATTAACCGTGGAGCGCAGCGCAGTCAGTTCCTCAGCCGCTAGGGCTTCGGACAGTGCCTCAAGGGCCAATGCGGCTGTCTTGTTTTCGGCGCGGAGCGCAATGTCCGGATCACTAGCGAGAGTGATAATTCCGTTCGGCCCGGGCATCTTGAGCTTCATGTACCCGTAATGGGGTATTTCTTGGAAGATTGTAAACGCTTCCCGCCCTAGCAGAGCGTGGTATCCGCTACTGAACGGGGCCACCTGGAACGTGACCTCTTCGGACCTGTAATTATCCGGCGTGCCGAACACCACATCTAGTGTGATTTTTCCTGTACAGTGCGCTTCCCGACTGGGGATTATTCCTCTAAAGGTTGTGCTGCTTCGCTCGATGCGGTTCCAGTCTATTTCCATTTTTTGAAGGGTTTCCTCGTAAATGAGGTTCAATCTGCTGCCTCCATCCATGAGTACCTTGGTAAGGCGAAAGCCGTCCACTATTGGACTGAGGACCAATGCGGCTGGTGCTCGGGCTGTTCGGAATTTAGGTTCATCACTGGCATTGAAAGTAATAGCCGTCTCACTCCATGGGTTTATTGTTGCTACTTGGTAGACTTCGGCAAGGCTGTAGAGTGTTCTTTTTCGCATATTATTTGATGCGAAAGTCTCGAAGACTGTTAATACCGTACCGGTATCCCTGGGATGGCTTTCTGTGGCCTCCGGAATTAAAAGATCCTCGCCAATTTTGGCCACCTGCCGGAGTATCCAACATGCTCTAAGGCTGTGAGTTGGTGTGGTGCCCTCTGTACTGTGAATTTTACAGGGTCCATTAAGCCATCCTTTGTTGGGGAACGTTGCAGAAAACAAAAAATTTCCTACGGTTTCACCAAGATCCATCTATGAGTTCATCTAGCAACGAGTGATCGGATGCATCTACATACCTTTGTAGATCGCGAGCAGAAGCGTTCAAAGAACGGGGATGAGGTAGTCGAACACGACGTGATCCAAATCACCGGAGATCCTAGCACCGAACGGACGGCACCTCCGCGTTCAACACACGTATGGTCAGTGTAACGTCTCCTTCTTCTTGATCCAGCAAGAGGGAAGGAGAGGTTGAGGAAGATGGCTCCAGCAGCAGCATGACGGCGTGGTGGTGATGGAGCTGCAGTACTCCGTCAGGGCTTCGCCAAGCGCTATGGAGGAGGAGGAGGTGTTGGAGAGGGAGAAGGAGGCAACCAAAGGCATGGGTGAAAAAGCCCTCCTTCCCCCACTATATATAGGAGGGCCTAGGGGGGGCGCCGGCCCTAGGAGATCCAATCTCCTAGGGGGGCGGCGGCCAAGGGAGGTTTCCCTCCCCCCCAAGGCACCTAGGGGTGCCTTCCACTTGTGGGACTCTTCCCCTTTGGAAGCCCTAGGCGCATGGGCCCCTTAGGGCTGGTGCCCTTGGCCCATGTAGGCCAAGGCGCACCCCCTTACAGCCCATGTAGCCCCCGGGGCAGGTGGACCCACCCGGTGGACCCCCGGGACCCTTCCGGTGGTCCCGGTACAATACCCGTGACCCCGAAACTTGTCCCGATGCCCGAAATAGCACTTCCTATATATAATTCTTTACCTCCGAACCATTCCGGAACTCCTCGTGACATCCAGGATCTCATCCGGGACTCCGAACAACATTCGGGTTACTGCATATACATATCCCTACAACCCTAGCGTCACTGAACCTTAAGTGTGTAGACCCTACGGGTTCGGGAGACATGTACACATGACCGAGATCGCTCTCCAGCCAATAACCAATAGCGGGACCTGGATACCCATGTTGGCTCCCACATGCTCCTCGATGATCTCATCGGATGAACCATGATGTCGAGGATTCAAGCAACCCCGTATACAATTCCCTTTGTCAATCAGTATGTTACTTGCCCGAGATCCGATCGTCGGTATCCCAATACCTCGTTCAATCTTGTTGCCGGCAAGTCACTTTACTCGTACCGCAATGCATGATCCCGTGACCAGACACTTGGTCACTTTGAGCTCATTATGATGATGCATTACCGAGTGGGCCCAGTGATACCTCTCCGTCATACGGAGTGACAAATCCCAGTCTTGATCCGTGTCAACCCAACAGATACTTTCAGAGATACCCGTAGTCTACCTTTATAGTCACCCAGTTACGTTGTGACGTTTGGTATACCCAAAGCACTCCTACGGTATCCGGGAGTTACACGATCTCATGGTCTAAGGAAAGGATACTTGACATTGGAAAAACTCTAGCAAACGAACTATACGATCTTGTGCTATGTTTAGGATTGGGTCTTGTCCATCAAATCATTGTCCTAATGATGTGATCTCATTATCAATGACATCCAATGTCCATAGTCAGGAAACCATGACTATTTGTTGATCAACGAGCTAGTCAACTAGAGGCTTACTAGGGACATGTTGGTGTCTGTTATTCACACATGTATTACGATTTCCGGATAACACAATTATAGCATGAATAAAGAAAATTATCATGAACAAGGAAATATAATAATAATGCTTTTATTATTGCCTCTAGGGCATATTTCCAACATCCTTCCAGTACGGTTCCATGCCCTGTAGAGGGTTTTTAGTTTTTGGTGTTTAAGCCGGGTGTCTGGCGAAGATGCACCCTTTTATTTCGGACTGGGTTTGTATTCAGGGCTGGATTGTCCCAAAACTTTATTTCGTTTCCCAGGCGCTTTCCATCACACAGTACTTTCGTACTATGGACGCCAAGTCAGCGAAGCATGTAATATCACGGCGACTTATGGCGTTGAGGATTCCCTTGTCCGTGCAATTATTATAGAAGAATGAGATTGCGTCTTCCTCGCGGCAGTCCTTGATCCTGTTCATAATCAGGAGGAATCTGGCCCAGTAATGATGTATTGTTTCTTCGGGCTTTTGCCTAATTTGGGATAGCTCGCATATGTTCGGGTGGGTGGGTGAAATTAAATCCGAAACCTCACCCAATCTGAGACTCAGAGGCCAAGGAGTTTCCGAACTCGGAAGTTTGGATTCTTGGATGTTGTCCAATGAATCTAGCCCGTCACCTGACTCTAAGTTCAGGTCTTGAGTGATGTCCTCCCGTTCGCGGATATCCGGCTTGGAGGGATCGGGAATCCGGACGTAACTAGTCCTTAAGATAGATAAAGGCTCGCCGCACTGTCCCTCTACCACGGCAACGTGATGGGTGACCTGGGGAGAGTTAATCTCTCTCAGATCGGGTTTAGGCCCAATCTGGTCATAATCCGTAGTGACTCCCAGGGCGGCGATGCGATCCAAGAGCTCGTTTATGGAGGAGAGCTCCATTGGATCTAACTGCTCGGCGAGTTCTGAGCTGACATGAAGATTGCTTTTGATGACCCGAGAGGTCATCGTCAGCGCAGCAGCCAAACAGGCGGTCATAAGAAAACCGCCTAGCCAGAGAGTTTGGCCGACAGCCAAAGCTCCCTTAGCTACGGTGCCGTATTTAAAGACGGGATGAGGCATCCTTCCTGATGGCGACGGCACAGAGGAACTCTCAATGAAAGCACCAATGTCGGTGTCAAAACCGGCGGATCTCGGGTAGGGGGTCCCGAACTGTGCGTCCAGGCGGATGGTAACAGGAGACAAGGGACACGATGTTTTTACCCAGGTTCGGGCCCTCTCGATGGAGGTAAAACCCTACTCCTGCTTGATTAATATTTATGATATGGGTAGTACAAGAGTAGATCTACCACGAGATCAAAGAGGCTAAACCCTAGAAGCTAGCCTATGGTATGATTGTTGTTCTTGTGTCCTATGGACTAAAACCCTCCAATTTATATAGACACTAGAGAGGTTTAGGGTTACACAGAGTCGGTTACAATGGTAGGAGATCTACATATCCGTATCACCAAGCTTGCCTTCCACGCCAAGGAAAGTCCCTTCCGGACATGGGATGAAGTCTTCAATCTTGTATCTTCATAGTCCAGGAGTCCGGCTGAAGGTATAGTCCGGCTATCCGGACACCCCCTAATCCAGGACTCCCTCACTCACTGCTTGTCATATAGTAGGATAAAATAATCGTATTTCCCGTTACTATGAGTGCTCAGTGGATAATATATATAACATGTAGAGTAAAAAAGAGATGAAACAAGTGTACAACCTCTTTGGCGAAGCCATGTCGATCTCAGGGTGATTGGGTTGGCCGGTGAGGATGCTCCGGCTGACTTGGCTGTCGGAGGAGGGGAACAAGATCTTAGCCGTCTGGAGATGGAGCCCGAGGTACTGCTCCGCTGTGATGAAGGGTTTCGTCGTTGGAGCAGCTCCGATGAGTTGTACGACGCCGAGGCTGAAGCAGGACAAGAGAGACAACGAACAACGTTAACCTGAGTGTAATTCTAATAGCATCTCCAACACATGACGTAAAATACATAACCACAAATTGCTAGATGTAAAATACATCAGCCGCTCATCTCTGAACTTAACTGTCGAAACTGAATTTAACTGTCGAAACTGAACTTAACTGTCGAAACTGAACGCACTAGCAAGGTGAGGCTACGCGTCGGTCGACTGACTTTTTCATCTCTAGTCAGTCGATTTTGCAGCCGTTGGATACGAAATCAAGGGCCTGCGGTTCATCTTCAACCTCCACCCCCCTGAGCCGGCCAAACAGCAGGCCCCCGCCGCCCGCGGCCGGCGGTGCGCCGCCCCGCCCGCCCCGAAAACACTCCCCACCACCGGTCCTCCGCCGCCACGGCCATCCCTCTAGGGCCCCCGTCCCGTGCCGAGCTTTTTCTCCGGTGATCCCCACGTCACCGCCCCGCCAACGCCCCGCCACTGCCGGTGACGACCGCCCCCATCCTAAAACCTAAGATAGATAGTGGGGTACCTCTCCGGCGAGCCCCCCTCCCCGCTGCGGCTGGTTCTTCCTTCACCCCGGTGAGCCCCCCCCCCCCACCCCCTGAAAATTGACTGACCCAAAAGTTGATTCAGTCGACTGAAGTGTAGCTAAATCGGAGCAGCATCGCAAGCAAGAGCAAGAGCGAGAGCAGCAGCGCGAGCAAGAGCAATAGCAAGAGCAGACTAGGCAGGGGATAGAGAGCAAGAGCAGAGCAGCAGCGTGAGCGAGAGCTAAAGCAGCAGCAGGTCCTACTAATGTGGGCGTCGCCGCCGAGGGAGCGATGCCGTGGAGGAAGTGGCCGGTGACGCCGCCGTGGATGGAGCCGCGCCGTGTCGGGTCGGGACCGAGCGCTGGCAGCACCATGAGATCGAATCAAGAAGAAAATGTGGCGATTAGTGTACAACCTCTTTGGTGGCGCCGATTAGGCCGCAGCTTCATCCGAGGAAACAGTGATGATGATGCTCTTCCGGTGGTGCAGGTGAAGACGGCGGTGTAGGAATGGAGGTGGCGCGAAAGACGAGGGGAACATCGGGGCAGCTCCTTGGAGGTGGAGGACGGGGTGGCTGAACCGGCGGGACGATGAGATTGACGATGGATCCTCATCCGGTACGGTGGATGAGGGACATCGAGGTGTTGCTGTGGACGACGCCGTCGGGGAAGAGGCTCCGGCTGGGTGGCGGACGGTGCAGGGTGTGGGGTTTCGTCACGGGTTTTCGCGGCCTCGGTGTACGAATGGGTGGGCGGATGGGATGGCAGTGGGGAACCATGGCTTAGAGACACGCTTGTCCGAAATGTGGGGTAAGTTACGAAAGTACCCCCACCGATTTGAGGCGGTTCTTTCGGTTCAGGGGTACCACGGGCATTTCGCGTGTCGGGATTTCACAGGAGGTGGGAGTTTTCGCGCGCGTTGTAATTTCGGAATAGCAAGGCGCGGGTTGAGATGGAGGGAGTTGTCGGAGCACAACGAGACAAAGATATATCTTAAATATTTCGGGCTAAGAAGGCGCGGGTTGAAGAGGCGGGAGTTTCGCAGCATGATAGACAGAGACGCTAGCTTGAATTTTCGGCATAACAAGGCGTGCCTTGAAATTTCGGAAGAACAAGCTTAACGTGTACCCAAAAAAAGACAATTTGCACCTCAACACGCACAACACACACACAAACACCATTTAGACTAGAGTAAGGTACACGTGCATTGCACGCATGAGATTTGGCAACCAAATTATGAATAAATACCACATTATAGCATGCAAGCTTTGAGTCATATATGCATGATGTAGATGTTCGTTTAATTCTTATAGTTCATTTCATTCAAAATCATCTAGTTTTATAAGAAAGCTAATCTATTTTAAGATTCATGGAATTGTGCGTCGTAAGACATAAAGTAAAAACAAATAATGGCAAATCATGTAGAAAAACATTTGGGCAATTCTGATACGGAAGATTCTAGAACAAATAAGAAGTGCTTGTGTTTTGATGTTTGTGCATTATGCTTAAGTTCAACCATGGAGTCTTCTAGATTATACATGTGGCAAAATCTGGTGGAATCTAGATGATATCCAACGGGCAGTAGTGCTCAAATTTGCCATCTTGGACCATCGGATTCGCCTCATCCAACGACCATCTTTCAAAGTTAAAGTTACCCGCACACAATATAAAAAAATATAAAATATAATATATATATATAGGGGTATAGATATAGATATGTGATGCAAAAGCCGCCCATCATCTCCAATTAGAATAGCGTGTCCATGCACGGATGCGACGTGGCCAAATGATGTCTGCCATCGGTATCTCAAACTCAAATCAGTCTGACCTTGTTCAATGTGTATACATTACAACATGCTCGTTTCCAAACCACACCACGCAGATCTCCGTTATATTCATGCATGCATGGGTTTCAAACATCGGGATCTGTTATTCAAATATTTGAATTCAACTTTACATTGATTATGACCACACCTATTCAGTTATTCTTTTACACCCACATAGTAGTCTTCTCTTTATAATTGTATACCACTAACTTTCTCTCGTGCATGCATGCACACACACTACCAGTCGGCATTATCCATCGCACGCATGCAATCTTTTTCTTCAGGTCGGTCTCCCATGAAGGCACACACCAACACACATCCCCCTCTCCATCATATTGGGCATTCTTTATCTCTCATGCGTGCATGCACAACGATCGATGTTCCTCTATGTATGTGTGTATATAGCTAGGTCTTTCATAGTTTTCCACACAAAACGATCAATCGATATATCCAGTGAGGTCTCACCCTCTTTCCCACGTCCACATCGATCAATCTATACCTCTCTATATAGGATTAACATATATAGCTAATACACCCACATTAATTATATATCCAACGTCCCCTCTCATCATCCATGCCTTCCGCTTCATCTCTCAGACGCGTCCACAATGGCAAAGACAGGGGGCAGTAAGGGCCCTGCCCCCCTCCCCCTAACATCACTATACATCAAGGCTAATATGAATGTGATAATTAGACAATTGCTGCTAAAAATGGTTTAAGTTCATGAATTGACCCTCCTCGTAAAGGATTAGCAATGCTTGTCCCCCTAGCTCATTTATTTTTCATGGCGCCGCCACTGCGTGCAACAGCGCACGTGTTCGCCCCCTCTCTCTAAATATCGATCTCGCACTTGTGCATTCCTTCATTGTCTCCCTCCACTCGGCCCCTCGCACCATCTTCTAGCCCCCCACCGGATTTTGCCACATGTACAATCTAGCAGACTCCATGGTTGAACTTAAGCATAACGCACAAACCTCAAAACAACAGTGGTTCTCTTTTGTTCTAGAATCTTCCGTATCATAACTACCCAAACTTTTTTTCTAGTTGAATTGCCATTATTTGCTTTTACTTTATGCTTTACAACGCACAATTCCATGAATCATAAAATAGATTAAGGGCTTCTTTGATTCCAAGGATTCTCAAAGGAATTTTGGAGGATTCTAATCATTAGGAATTTTTCCTATCTTGGTTGTTTGATTCGTAGGATTGTAAACCATAGGAATTTTTCCATATGATTCATTTGCACTAGATTTCATAGGAAACATCCCATCCACTCAAACCTCTTTGAAAGAACTCTGCGTTTTTCTATGCACAATCAAACACTCGTACAATCCTGTAGGATTCAAGACGACATTCCACTATAATCCCATGTTTTCCAGTCCCGCGTTCTTAGCTTTTTTATAAAAACTAATTGATTTTGAATGAGATGAACTATAAGAATTAAACGAAGGGCTACATCAGGCATATATGACCCAGAGCTTACATGCTATAGTGTGCTATTTATTCATAATTTTGGTTGCAAAATCTGATGCGTGCAATGCACGTGTACCTTACTAGTACTTCGAGTATGGACAAAACACGTAAATTAGAATACCAATGGCACGCTACACAGTGTCTCTCTTACAGTTCATGAAGCCACGTGGCACATGTGGAGGCGTTGTCGCGACCTCCTTGCGTGGATTGATCACAGTGACGTGCTGCTGGTTCCAGAATAATGTACTCGTCCTCCCTGAGCCATACTGGCGGTACATGCACGAAGCGAAGATGTGCACGCACGCCACGCACGCACTCATTCCCTCGCACGCACAGGCGGGTACACGGGCGGACGCAATTTTGTACCAAGATCCACCCCATGTGATAATTTGACGCGTGTAAAGTCGTTCACTTCATTGATGGTCAATTAATACAGCGCATGCAAATTGAGTGGACGTGAGGGTAGAAGAAAAACATTATTACTCCACTGCGCGCATGCGAGTAGTTAAATCGTGCGTTGCTAGTAGTACTTCCATTGGTCTCCTTCGTATTTTGTGCCAATTTTTGACAGTAACATAATATTCACGCATTTGAGCAGTGTAGTACTTGAAATTTATGTTCGGCTAAACTCATCGAGAGCCGTTTCGGGCCTCGAAACCAAAACCATCAATTAATCTTTACCTTGTTCCCATCACATTCGAAAGACTGCTCACACCTACTAGTACGTACCAAACCTGAACGTGTTCCCACTATGCAGGTATTAGTACTAGTGCTAGTACTTAGGTTATAAAAAGGGGAACTACCTAACCGAAAATTACTCTACCTTTCCTCCTCATAAGTGCTTCTTCTTCGTTCGTCGTTGCCATGGCCGGTGAGCAGAGCTCTAGGTCGAGAACTACTCGTAACAAGGGAGCGGCAACCAAGGCTGCGGAAAAAATAAAGAGGGCTTGCCGCCATGCAGAGACCTCGAAAGATCTCTCACGGGCAGGCGATGGCTCCCAGGAGCGCCCTAGCCACGGAGGCGAACATGCCGAGCCGGCGGAGCTGGAGTCGTTATCCCTCGACGGCATGCCCGATCAGCTCAATAAGCAGAAGGAGTTCATCCAAGACTTGATGGAGTTGCTGAAGGAGAGCCTCGACGACATGCCCGCTGAGCTCAATCAGCAGGGGGAGTTGACCGCCGGCTTGGTGATGCTGTTGAGGAAGAGCATTGCCTCGGAGAAGAAGGCGACCGGCGAAATCCTGCGACTTCGGGAGGACAATGCGAAGCTCTGCCACGAGATCGACCTGTTGAAGGAGAAGAACGTCGGCTGGAAGAAGCTGCATGAGAATAGTAGTTCCTCGATGAAGATGCTGCAGGCCCTCGTCATGGAACAGAAGGAAGAGTTGGCGAAGCTCCGCATCGAGCACCCGGCTGCTGTCAAGGTACGTAATATGGCCGTGGAACAGATGATGAAGGCTCGCGTCGAGAAATGCCGCGTCATGGACACAATGATGAAGATGGCGGAGGAGACGCGCAAGGAGATGGAGGTCGTGGAGGCGATGAAGAGGCAGTTACGACTCCGCGGCGAATTAGATCATTTGGGGTGATAATCTTCCTTCTTCTTTTGCTCCTGTGTTTCATCTTTTGCTTCAGGTGTTTCGCCTTACGTGTCACGTTCTCTGCGAGGCATGAATAGAACAATGGTTTTTTTAGGGAATGAATAGAACAATGCTAACAATGAGATGACTAGCAAATTAGATCATTTTTTATCGCCATATGGCACTGGGATGTCGTGTTTCGTGCTCCAACGTCGCAGTACTATTCCAGTGGAAAACATGAGTATACCGCACGGTTCTTTGCTCCTCCTCGATCAGGTCGTCAGCGCATTTATACGAGCAGTCAAATCACAAGGCCCCGCCTTCCAGCAATAATGAGCCGTCAAATCACAAAGGCCCTCGCCTCTCGTGAAACCGACCAAGCTAGACTACCCCGCCCTCTAGCCTTTTAAAAAACTAGCAAAGTGGCCCGCTCGATGCGCGGGCTAGAATTTTAAAAAGTTGTTCAAAGAAAAACTGGAGGTAAATGTGATGATCTTTACAATATAACAGTTCCGCGAACATAATATTGTCTAAGGTATGTTTATTTTTTTATTTATATATAAATATGCATGTCATCTATTTTTCATTTCCCTTCCAATTAGTCATGCCATACTTTGTTTACTCTCTACGACCAGTTGTTTTGTGCAAATTATATTTGTATCAACATTTTGGCATGTTTATCACCTTGCAGGAAGAAAACCATTTTCCTGAATGTTTTACAACGTGCAAAGCATAAATAATGAATCGAAATGCATGTTTTCTTAGTTGTTGGCAACCTTTGGCATGAATCTTACTTCATATGTGAAAGTCCATGTTGATATTTTTTTCGACCATGTGGTGTCCCTAATAGAAGCAATAATGGTATTTCAAGTCTTGGACGGGAACTCAAGAAAGTTACAAGCATCAAGTAATGAAAGAAGAAAACGAAGATTAACAACATTTTTCTATCATATCATGTAAACAACCGGGCAGAAAAACTGAAATTTATGTAGAACTGCATACACATTTAAATATTTCTTACACTCGTAATTTGTTTTAGAGAGGAAAATGAACATGCCTCGCACATTATTTTTGATTTTGGAAAGTATAGCCTGCTAGGAAAATTAAAATGATAGAATAATATACATTCCTGTACTTTATACTTTCATAGTTTATATCAGAGAGGAAAAATGAACATTACAAAAGACTTTAACTCATTTACATTTGGTATAAAATTCAAATCAATATCAGGTAAGATGCAAAATATGCCACCTTTGGTCTCACGAGTTTCTAACCTTATTAAATGAACATGATCTGTACTAACATATACTACCTCCGCTCCTAAATATAAGTTTTTCTAGAGATTTTAATATGAACTATACACGGATGTATATTAACAATTTTAGAGTGTAGATTCACTCATTTTGCTACGCATGTAGTCCATAGTGAAATCTCAAAAAAGACTTATATTTAGGAACGGAGGGAGTAGTAGTTGATATACCATCGCTATAGTCCAACCACATAGGAAATAAGGATGTTTGGAAGCAAGCCTCTTTTTTATAACTACATATGTTCACATTGTCTTAAAACTAACATTCATTGTGCCTCCAACATGAAGCTTGTTGTGTCAACTGGTCGGTGCTTTGAATGTCTATGTAATTTCATGAGGTCTTGTTTCTTCATGAATACATTATGAAATTTCATAATGTATCTCGACAATTCTAAATTGCGAGGCCACAAAATATTGGTTGGTATCGTATACGTCATAACCCTATTTCCTTCGAAAAATTGCTCCTCTGTATAGAACAACACGAAGGATATAAATCATTTTGATTTAGTAACGGTTTTAGACCCAAAAAAGGATGCTCCTCAATTTCTACTAAATGACAGCGAGCACAACTGAAAGTGATTTTGTCAATTCATAACTTCTCAAGTGCACCCTCTCTGACCACAATTTCTTAAGCTACAAAGCAAATTATGTATTTTCTTACCTCTCAAGTATATGGTTCATCCTAAAAACAGTATTGTTTCTCGAACCATTCTGCTTAAAATGAAAAACCATCAAGCTAAAAACTCACCAACTTATAAGTTCCATTCAAGTAAATGACATTCAAATTCTCATGAAATTTAATCATAGTGATTTATCCCATCCACCTTTGAGATTAAAATTGATTGCTTTAGCGATATTAGTGCTCTGGTGCATGATACTAATTAATGGTACTATGAGTATATCTATCATAATTATGTTATTAGTGAACACATAATATCACTGACATATTTTTGTACATCATACGATAAATATGTCAAATAGTAACAGTTTGATCGAGTGTTTTATAATTAGTATTTGTATGCTAACTGTCGGCAAAGGGTGTGAGCGGATGATCCTGCGCTAACACGTGTGGAGCGCCTCACAGGGAGTCATCTCTTTGTGCAATAGTGATCAGTTTTTTTTGTTTCTCTACCATCTTTTTCATTTTTTTAATCCAGAAATTGTTGTACTCACTAACAGTGGTCAATTCTTTTATATCCTTCATGAGTCCAATTACATGATTAGTTCTTTTCTGGTACTGTGTTTTTTTATTCGGAGATACTCACTTTTGTTGTAATATCTTCACTGTTAATCAACAAACCAATTCCTTGTTGCATCCAAAAATATACGTGTATGAGAGATCTGCACTGTTTGTTGCTCTTCATCATAAATCATGATGGAGAACCAAATAGTTCTTCCATCCTTGGAAGCACTCCTTGATACTCACCTAACATAGGTGCAGGCGTGTACGTGATCAGGAAGGAACCATACATATAAATGAGTTTGGAACATTGGACTCATGGGTGCCACTCCAATAAACTTGACTAATCTAATCACAATGTATCTTTAAAAGAACTCTTGCTTGGAACATTTAAACCATTTGTTTCTTTATCAAGATAACTTCCAACCTATTCTATTCACACACAAAAAACTTTCAACCTATTCATATATTGATTCTAGAGAATTGTGAGGTTGTATTTTTTAGATATTTTCATTCACATGCAAAATTAAAATGATATGCCGAAGTACATAGGTGTTCAGTCCCCTTATATTAAATATCGTATGTTCTCTCCACCCACGTACATTACTGTTAGGCCTTCAGATCAACCATTAACTTACTCAGAAAGTGTGCAAATGGAGGTTCTCCCTAGGAAAAAGCAAAAATAAAATAAAATCAAAGGGTAGCTCATATTGAAATAACCACAACGCACTGTATGTAATATTTCTAAAATTAAATTCAAAAAATCTGCATTTTACAACAACTTACTTCTACTATCAGTCATATGCATGTATGCCTAATGCATCAGACTCTAATTCTTGGCGTTTGTCATTGCGTGATCAGATATAGTGTAAGATTTTGTATATCAAGCTATCCCTTTTTTTTGCGAAAACAGGCTATTTCGTCACCCTGGGTGAGGAATAGTTATTCTTCACCCCCTCTCTATTTTGACATCAACGCACCGTATTTTTATGTTTCGTAAATTTTGTCATATTTCATAAATAAAAAGAGAATGTAAGAAAGTATGTACTCGCCGTAAAAAATATTTTATGTTACGTAAAATTACGAATGTAAAAACATAGTGTAAAACATACATAAAATGTGATTTTTCTGGTCTTATAACCTATACTTTTGTTTTTTAATATCAAATTTTACATATTGAATCAATATGCATGTAACTATTTATATTCTAAAGTAATTTATTTAGGAAGCGGTTGTAAGATTACCTCGGGTATATATATATATATATTGCAACTTCACAATACAGTAATAGTACACATAATTATTTAATCCATATTGATGGATACATGCAGATCAGTTTCCATGTTGCTAAGGCTCCCAAAGTTGTAAAGACTATGCTTCATTGCAAAGGAATAGATGGATCTGTCAAATGAAAGAGATCTTGTTATGCAATGTACCATTACCTGGCTCTAGGCTGTTTTGGATCCAATGAATCTTGCACGGATGTATGCATGGTTAATACATGCGGCAAGATTGACGTGGATATGCATGCACGTGGAGGAGAACCGACTGGCCGGAGGTGCGTCCATGTGGGCGTCGGCTGGGACAACATGTCAATCTAAATATGGTGGTCGCTGTAGCGTCCGGTATGGAGGACCTAGTCACGGTCCTACGCATGGTTTTCTTGGCAGCTTGCATCATAATTGTCGAGCATCCGTCGAGGTAGTACGTGAAGCAAATCCCTGTCAATCTCCTTGCTACTATTGTCGGTGTCAAAACCGACGGATCTCGGGTAGAGGGTCCCGAACTATGCGTCTAGGCGGATGGTAACAGAAGACGAGGGACACAATGTTTTACTCAGGTTCGCAATGTTTTACTCAGGATCGGGCCCTCTTGATGGAGGTAAAACCCTACGTCCTGCTTGATTAATATTGATGATATGGGTAGTACAAGAGTAGATCTACCACGAGATCAAGGAGGCTAAACCCTAGAAGCTAGCCTATGGTATGATTGTTGTATGCTGAGGTTCGTCCTACGGACTAGAACCCTCCGGTTTATATAGACACCGGAGAGGGTTAGGGTTACACAAAGTCGGTTACAATGGTAGGAGATCTGAATATCCGCATCGCCAAGCTTGCCTTCCACGCCAAGGAAAGTCCCATCCGGACACGGGACGAAGTCTTCAATCTTGTATCTTCATAGTCCAGGAGTCCGGCTGAAGGTATAGTCCGGCTACCTGGACAACCCTAATCCAGGACTCCCTCAGTAGCCCCCGAACCAGACTTCAATGACGACGAGTCCGGCGCGCAGATTGTCTTCGGCATTGCAAGGCGGGTTCATCTCCAAATTCCGTGTACCTGTTGAATAATGTCCGGTTTTTGTAATGTGGCGCTTCTTGGCTTCTGCGCCCAATAATGGTCGTCTTCCACGTGTCAAACGAATACGAAAAGTCTGGGCGTTTTTACATTCACACCCCTAGCCGCATAAATGAGCCGCCTATTTAAAGAGATGGGGATTTAGATCCAAACCACACTGTCGGTGTCAAAACCGGCGGATCTCGGGTAGGGGGTCCCGAACTGTGCGTCTAGACGGATGGTAACAGGAGACAAGGGACACAATGTTTTACCCAGGTTCGGGCCCTCTTGATGGAGGTAAAAACCCTACGTCCTGCTTGATTAATATTGATGATATGGGTAGTACAAGAGTAGATCTACCACGAGATCAAGGAGGCTAAACCCTAGAAGCTAGCCTATGTATGATTGTTGTATGTTGAGGTTCTGTCCTACGGACTAAAACCCTCCGTTTATATAGACACCGGAGAGGGTTAGGGTTACACAAAGTCGGTTACAATGGTAGGAGATCTTGAATATCCGCATCGCCAAGCTTGCCTTCCACGCCAAGGAAAGTCCCATCTGGACACGGGACAAAGTCTTCAATCTTGTATCTTCATAGTCCATGAGTCCGGCTGAAGGTACAGTCCGGCTACCCGGACACCCCCTAATCCAGGACTCCCTCAGTAGCCCCTGAACCAGGCTTCAATGACGATGAGTCCGGCGTGCAGATTGTCTTCGGCAGTGCAAGGCGGGTTCCTCCTCCAAGTACTTCATAAAAGATTGTAAACACTAAGGACAGTGTCCGGCTCTACAAAATAAGTTTTCACATATTGCCATAGAGAGAATAATAATATTAACACAAATCTAATCTGCTGACGTATTCTGTAGCGTGACATCACGCCACGGCCAAGTCTTTATTCAAATCGTTTTTACTCCTCCACCTCAGCACATTTTGCGAGGCGGTTTCCTCGGCACGTCTTGTCAAAGCAGAGATCGTGTCCCCCATTTACGGGATTATCATCAATATGGACGTGGTAACCCAACCGCGCCATTTATCACGGCGCTTGGGAGGCAAGCGAGTTTTACCAGGCTGGTGGGGACGCATAGCCGCATCCGCCCATATAAGGGGATAAGGATCCACCTTTTTACCTATGCCTTCTTCCTCCTCTGCCTATCCATCTTCCGCGTATTCGAGCTCCAGCGCCCAAGTCCGCACTTCCCACCTCAACCTTCTCCAGCAATGTCCGGAGTGGGAGGCAAGTGGATGGTCTCCTCCGTCATGGAGGGCCATGTCAAAAAACTGAGGAAGGCCGGATACTTGTCTAAAGACATCGCGCATCGGCTTCCTGAAAAGGGGCAGCTCCTCCCCACCCCTAGGCCCCATGAGAGGGTTGTATTCCTTCCCCACTTCCTCCGCGGACTAGGTTTTCCTCTCCACCCATTTTGTCCGGGGGCTCATGTTCTACTACGGCCTGGATTTCCATGATCTGGCCCCGAACTTTGTCCTCAACATCTCGGCGTTTATCGTCGTGTGCGAGGCCTTCCTCTGCATCCGCCCCCATTTTGGTCTTTGGCTCAAGACTTTTAATGTCAAGCCGAAGGTTGTGCGTGGCAACCAGGCGGAATGCGGGGGCGCCATGGCGGGCAAGATGGCCAACGTCCTATGGCTCGAGGGCTCCTTTGTGGAGACCCTGAAGGGGTGGCAGTCAGGGTGGTTTTACATCACCGAGCCGTGCGATCCAAACTGGACCGCAGCCCCTGAGTTCCGATCCGGACCCCCTACGCGACTCACGTCCTGGAAGGAGACGGGCCTGTCGTGGGGCGACGAAGAAGAGGTGACCGGACTGCAAAAATGCATCCAAACACTGGTGAACAAGCAGCTCAAGCTTGCCAATGTAGTCCAGGTTATGCTCGTCCGCCGGATCCTCCCGTGTCAACAACGGGGCTTTAATCTATGGGAGTTCGACCCGACGCAACACCCAACCCTTAGCAGGCTTTTTGACATGACGTACGAAGACATCTGGAAGGTGCTAACCAAAGGCGTCGAGGCTCCCGCATCCGCCTCCGAAGACCGCGGATTCAGCTCGCAGCGTCACACTGGCGAGGTAAACTATTTTCACCTCTTACAGGATGTTAGTTTTTTCATAGTTTGACTCTATGCGGGATCTAAACTCCCTCACCTTTGACAGGCTTGGCAGGTGAAGTCCGGACCGATTAACTGTCCGGCTCCCTTGCCCGAAGACCCAGCCAATGCTTGCTTAGCGAAGCTGCTGGTTCCGGCACCTTATGTGGTGCCGGAGAGGAAGGCCAAGAAGAAGGCCACGGGGACTCGAAAGAGTTCCCGGCATATGGTGGTGTCGGACTCGTCGTCCGACGAATCCGAGACACACTCCTCCCGTGAAGACGAGGAGGAGGAAGAAGAAACCTCTCCCCCTCCAGCGGGGGGAGGAAAGAAGAGGAAGGCCGCCCCAACAGGGGAGGCCGAAGGGTCGAAGAAGAGGAAGACCCCTCCTCCGGACTACTCCACAGACGCCAGCGAGGGCGAAGAGGAGTGGCCGCACAGTGCCAAGCGCCCGGCGGAATCGTAATTATTCGGATACCAGAGTAACTCATGATATTCCTTTGTTGCACAGCTTTCCCTAACATCGAATATAATCATGCAGCCCGCCCAAGGACGGGCTCGACGAGTCGTCGAGCGGCTCCCTGGATTCATTGGACGTGAATTCAGTTCCGCCCGCTGCCTCCCCCCACGCCGCGGACGACGCCGAAGTGGCGTCGCAACAAGTTGCGGACCAAGAGGAGGTGGTCCCGGAAGAGCCGAGAGGCGACCTCCCGGACTCCGGGAGTAAAGGGGACAAGATCCCCCAGGGCTCCAAGTCCGGCTTTGCGCCAGACACCGCGCCGGAGTCCTCAACGGTTCCGGACTGCGGCAGGCGACCTCCTTCTAAGAGGAGCAAGCCTACCGAGCCGGCGGCCTCCGTCCAACCGGAGGTGCCGGACAATCTACTGGAGGTGCTTAAGGGCGCCTCCATCGACGAGGAGCACCGTACTATCATGAGTACGGTGATCCAGAAGGTTCAGTCCGCCAAGAGCGGACTGACTGAAGCTTGTGCTAGCCTTCTAACAGGCTTCGAGGTAAGTAAAAAATATGTAAAAATATTACCGCATAGACAGTAGCCCCTGATGCTCTGTTTGGCGTTTGGAAAGAAAAGCCGAATAGAGGATCTAATAAATTTCGCATGAGTCTAATAAAAAAGAGTCAATATGCGTATGTAGGCTTCGCTGCTAGCCACTGCCGCACTGACTGCGGAGGTGGATGCCCTGAAGCAGGGCCTCGAGCGGACCGAGCAAGAGCTCGGCCTTGCCAAGCGGCAGCTCGAGGAGAAGGAAGGTAAGAGATACCTTATAGAAAAATATAAAAAAGACGCAATTGCAAAAAATGACAGGATTATGCTGCTTATTGTACGGGCCACAACTGAGGTGGCGATCCTCAAGCAGGCGCTGTCCGAGGCCGAGAAGAAAGCGGCCACGGAGCGCACCGAGCGGGAGAAATTTGAGGCGCAGGTCGGCGAGGCGCGGCGAGAGCTTTAGGATCTCATGAAAAAACATGAGGGTTTGGAGCTTGACTCGAAGACGCAGGCGTCCGAGCTCGCGGCGGCCGTTGAGACTGCTAAGTCTGCCAAGGCCGAATCCCAGAAGGCCTTCCAGGAATTGGATGCGGTGAAAAAGATAGCGGCGGGTAAGGCATTCTTTATGCAAAGCAAACATACGAAAGTAAGCTACTTGTTACTTACCCGAATCCGGAGCTCTCCAGGGGCATTCGCAGATCCTCCCCGTAGCGTATCCGATGCGGCCGCATTCTACCAAGCCGAGGAAGGCAGCTCGACAGAGAAGGTGTTCTGGTCTCAGTACTCTGAGGCCGGACACCCTGTGCCCTTGAGCGACCAGATAAAGCAGCTGGTCGAGCTCCACAAGGCGGCCGAACAGGCCATGAAGGGCTTCATAGTTCGGCTGTGGCCTGGAGAGGCCCTGCCTGGGAGCTACTTCGGACTGGTGCGGCGGCTGGTGGAGGCCTGTCCAAGGCTCGAGGTCATCAAGCGCTCCGTCTGCATCGAAGGTGCCCGCAGGGCCCTTGCCCGTGCGAAGGTGCACTGGGGTAAGCTGGATGGTGAGAAGCTTGTGAGGGACGGGCCGCCGCCGGGGAAGGAGCATCGCAAGCCCGAGAACTATTATAAGGATGTTCTGGCGGGTGCCCGCCTTATGGCGGATGAATGTAACAGGGATGTAATTTTTGAATGAACTCGCTCGTATTGTCCTGTGTGCTTAAAACTTGTTCATATGCGCTAAGCAATGCTTTTTGAATTTAAAATATTACTTTCTGTGCGGCCGTTTATCAAAAATTGAGAGATGGCTAGTCGTAGGCTTCTGCCCCCATGCCACTAGTGCTGGGGTGTTCGAGATAAACCTGAGCGCTCTTTTTCCCATTTTTGGGTCCTTCGAGGGAGGCGCTCAGCACAACGAACAAGGCAATCGGACTATAATGCTTGAACACTCTCACTTTGCCATAGAACTCTATAATTTTAAATTTCAGCGAAGCCCCTAGTATTCGGAAGACCGAGTTCGGGGTGCTATCCACGCCTTGGCCAGACAAAGCCGGTTCCTCGGTCGAAGCGGCATAAGTCTTTAAGGACTCGAAAAACCTCTCGAACAGCGACCGGTCTCTCGCCTCATCATGACAGTCAGTTTTAGCTTTCTCTACTGAGGTGCTCAGCCCAGCTCAACTGGGGCACAATCGCAGTAGTTCTCCTAGTGCTACCTTAGCCGATATAGCGGAACGTAAGGCACCAAAACATAGGAGCCGGGCAAACCCAACTATTGACCCAAATCATGATTCGGAGCCGATGCATATAGTGCTATAAGTTCGGGGTGCCGCACTTGTGAAAGTGTACGGACTTCTCACACCATATTGAGGGGTACTGAAGCCCCTGGCGTATTTGCCGTACCACAGCGTACGGGTGCAACATGTCATTGATAAACATATATAAAAAAGAGAGTAATGCAAAAAATAGACAAAAGCTATGCATTGTATATAGAAAGGCTGCGATCAAAGCAGAACGATACAAATAGTGCGGTAAGCAAAAAGTTGGACTATTTAACATGTACTGTCCAGGGGCAGGACGCGGAATTGTATGCAAATCAGGTATATTGCTCGTAATAGAGACCACCTGGGAGTTCCATAATGCGGCATGGCTTGTCTGCTTTCCTAGATCTTGCATCGTTTGAGTGGCAGTTGAATTGCCGTACAGGTCGTCCGAAGTATGGAGTCCTGAAAGTAAGAGAAAATTAAAAAGGAATTCGACAGCCCCTAGTACGGTTTAAGCCGTGTTTTGGGCGTGCCATGATGGTGCCCCTCCCCCTGTGCCCATGGTATTTCAAGAGCGTAGTTATGTACGCGAAGCACTGGTCTCGCTGTTTCGCGAGGGCTGGGGTTGGGGCCGCATTGCTATGCCTGCTCAGAATGTGCCAGGCGGTCTTGTTGTAGGTTACTCCGGGCGCGCTTGACAGTGTCCGGCCTTTTAACGGCCGGACTGGAGAACTGCCTAGAGAGGCTGCTTTGAACTTCCGCTGCGAGGGCCGCCGTGTGCTCCTCCGTTCGGAGGGAGCGTTCGGTGTTTCCATTGACCGTGATTACTCCTCGAGGGCCTGGCATCTTGAGCTTGAGGTATGCGTAGTGCGGTACCGCATTGAACTTTGCAAATGCGGTTCGCCCGAGCAGTGTGTGATAGCCACTGCGGAACGGGACTATGTCAAAGATTAACTCCTCGCTTCAGAAATTATCCGGGGATCCGAAGACCACTTCAAGTGTGACCGAGCCTGTACAGTTAGCCTCTACACCTGGTATGACGCCTTTAAAGGTCGTTTTGGTGGGCTTAATCCTCGAGGGATCTATGCCCATTTTCCGCACTGTATCCTGTAAAGCAGGTTCAGGATGCTGCCGCCGTCCATGAGGACTCTTGTGAGATGAAATCCGTCAATAATTGGGTCTAGAACCAATGCGGCGAACCCGCCATGACGGATGCTAGTGGGGTGGTCCCTTTGATCAAAAGTGACCGGGCAGGAGGACCATGGGTTGAACTTTGGGGCGACTGGCTCCAGCGCGTATACGTCCCGTAACGCACGCTTCCGCTCCCTCTTGGGGATGTGGGTTGCGTATATCATGTTCACCGTCCGCACTTGCGGGGGAAAACCCTTCTGTGCATTGTTGTTCGGCGGCCTGGGCTCCTCCTCGTCGTCGCTATGCAGCCCCTTGTCTCTATTTTCGGCATTTAACTTGCCTACCTGCTTGAACACCCAACAATCCCTGTTGGTGTGATTGGCTGGCTTTTCGGGGGTGCCATGTATCTGGCACAAGCGGTCGAGTATTCGGTCCAAGCTGGACGGGCCCTGAGTATTTCTTTTGAACGGCTTTTTCCGCTGACCGGATTTATAGCCTCGGAATCCGGCATTGACTGCCGTATCCTCGTTGCTGTCGCTGTTAACATGGCGTTTTTGCTTGTTTCGGCGCGACCTGCCACTTTTGTCCTTGGTATCCAAATTACCAAGGTTCTTGGTTAAGTTGTTGCTGCGAGCTAGCCAGCTGTCTTCTACCGCGCAAAAGTGGGTCATGAGTGTCGTGAGGGCTGCCATAGATTTCGGCTTTTCCTATCCAAGGTGCCGGGTAAGCCACTCGTCGCGGATATTATGCTTGAAGGCCTCTAGGGCCTCTGCATCCGGACAGTCGACTATTTGGTTTTTCTTTGTTAGGAACCGTGTCCAGAATTGCCTGGCCGATTCCTCTGGCTACTGAATTATGTGGCTTAGGTCATCGGCGTCCAGTGGTCGCACATAGGTACCCTGGAAATTGTCGAGGAATGCGGCTTCGAGGTCCTCCCAAGAACCGATTGAATCTGCTGGCAAGCTGTTAAGCCAATGCCGGGCCGGTCCCTTAAGTTTGAGCGGGAGGTATTTGATGGCGTGTAGATCATCGCCGCGGGCCATGTGGATATGAAGGAGATAATCCTCGATCCATACCGCGGGATCTGTTGTGCCATCGTATGATTCGATGTTTACGGGTTTGAAACCCTCAGGGATTTTATGATCCATTACTTCATCTGTGAAGCATAGTGGGTGTGCGGCGCCTCTGCACTGGGCTATATCATGACGCAGCTCAAAGGAGCTTTGTCTGTTGTGTTCGGCCCGGCCGGATTTATTGTATCCGGAGTGACGATCACCGTCACGTGCCGTGGGGCGCCCGCGTGATCCGTAGATCGATCTTGTTTGCCTTGCCTTGTCCTCCAGTATGTCTCGCAGGTCTGGCGCATTTTCCCGTGTCTTAGCATGTTTTGAGCGGCGCCGGGGCACAGCTTGAGTGGAGGGCCGAGAGGCCTCTCTGTCGCGGCCACGAGGTGGCCGGTCGGCCATGTCATGCGCTGGTGATGTAGGTGCTTCCTCCTCTAATCGGGGTAGCAGCCTGTGCTTTGGGTAACTCTTGGAGGGGCGTTCGAGTTCATACTCTTCGGCCGCAAGGACTTCAGTCCATCTGTCAGCTAGCAAATCTTGATCAGCTCTAAGTTTTTGCTGCTTTTTCTTGAGGCTGCTTGTCATGGCTATAAGCCTGCATTTAAAACGCTCTTCTTCGACGGGATCCTCTGGCACGACGAATTCATCGTCGTCGAGGCTTGCCTCATCTTCGAAGGGAGGCATATAATTATCATCCTCGACCTCTTTGTCTGCCGCTCTCTCGTGAGGGCTGGCTTCTCCATCCTCCTGTGCTGAATCTTGCTGGAGGGGGTGTTCTTCGGCGCTATCCGGAGTATTGTTATCTCCCATGCCGGAATCGCCGTTTTTACTTTGGTGGGATTTGTGGCGCCGCTGACGCTGGCGCTTGGGCTATTTCTTGGAGGTGTCATCCCCCGCTGTTTCATCACCATCTCCATCTTTTGGAGCATCCACCATGTATATGTCATACGACGAGGTGGCCTTCCAGTGCCCTATAGGCACTGGTTCTTGATTGTCTCCTGCATCGGCGTCCATACCGTCGATGTCTTCGGAGTCGAAATCGAGCATGTCGGTTAAATCATCGACAGTGGCTATAAAGTGGGTGGTGGGTGGGCATTGAATTTCTTCATCGTCCGTATCCCATCCTTGCTGACCGTAGTTCGGCCAGGGCTCTCCTGATAAAGAGAGAGACTTCAGTGACTTCAGAATATCGCCAAAGGGCGAGTGCTGAAAGACGTCTGCAACGGTGAACTCCATGATCGGCGCCCAATCGGTTTCGATCGGCAGGGGTGCGGGGGGCTCGGAGTCCGGAGAGGAGTCCGGCCCCTCGGAGTCACGAGCCTTGCAGAGTGCAGGGCTGGGATTCGGCTCGATCGCCTTTAGGATCACAGCCCCCGAGGCGGCGTCCAACCGCTCATCCTCGATCGGTGCAACCGGCTCCGAATTAACGGTCGGAACCGATGCGTGTGCGGCCTCCGGGGCACTGTTCGGCGGCAGAGCTAGATCATGCTCATCGAGACAGTGCGGCGCGCTCGGTTGTGGCTCGAATCCGTCGAAGATCAAGTCCCCGCGGATGTCAGCGGTGTAGTTTAAGCTTCCAAACCTGACCTGATGGCCAGGGGCGTAGCTTTCGATCTGCTCCAGGTGGCCAAGCGAATTGGCCCGCAGTGCGAAGCCGCCGAAGACGAAGATCTGTCTGGGGAGAAAGGTCTCACCCTGGACTACATCTTTGTTGATGATCGAAGGAGCCATCGGGCCTAAAAGAGATGACATAGAGGAACTCTCAATGAAAGCACCAATGTCGGTGTCAAAACTGGCGGATCTCGGGTAGGGGGTCCCGAACTGTGCATCTACGCGGATGGTAACAGGAGACAAGGGACACAATGTTTTACCCAGGTTCGGGCCCTCTTGATGGAGGTAAAACCCTACGTCCTACTTGATTAATATTGATGATATGGGTAGTACAAGAGTAGATCTACCACGAGATCAAGGAGGCTAAACCCTAGAAGCTAGCCTATGGTATGATTGTTGTATGTTGAGGTTCTGTCCTACGGACTAAAACCCTCCGGTTTATATAGACACCGGAGAGGGTTAGGATTACACAAAGTCGGTTACAATGGTAGGAGATCTTGAATATCCACATTGCCAAGCTTGCCTTCCACGCCAAGGAAAGTCCCATCTAGACACGGGACGAAGTCTTCAATCTTGTATCTTCATAGTCCAGGAGTCCGGATGAAGGTATAGTCCGGCTACCCGGACACCCCCTAATCCAGGACTCCCTCACACACCTTCTCCCCTCCGCGAGTAGTCATCAGAGCGCATCCAGCAAAGGTCCATTCCACCATGGCCGACCGTCGCAGCTCCTCCTCTCGCCCTTCTAGTCCTAAGCCTGGAGACTGGGAGAGGTGCTCCATCCCGCATAGCGAGCTAGTATCGCTTCAGACCAAGGGATTCCTCCCTCCGGCCTATATGGTTCCGGTCCGAGCCGGACTCACCGCCTATAATGGCGGAGAGCAAGCGGAGAGCGCCCCCAATCCCTCCAAAGGAGAGCGGGTATGCCTCGTCCCTTATCTAATAAGAGGACTTGGATTTCCAATTCATCCGTTCCTCCGGGGGCTTCTGGAGTTCTATGGCCTCCAGCTGCACAACCTCACGCCTACCTCTATATTGTATATCGCGGGCTTCGTCGCCCTTTGCGAGCTGTTCTTGGGTGTTGAGGCTCATTTCGCGCTGTGGAAGAGGCTATTCTGCCTAGTGCCCCGTTCTCAGGAGGGGTCAATATATCAAGTGGGCGGAGCCGAAGTGTGGCGCATCGCCGGGACCGGATATCTATCTGGAACCCCAAAGAAGGTGTCCGAGGACTGGCCTTCAGAATGGTTTTATATGGAGGATGTCCCACTGCCGGACCCTGTTCGGATCGGCCTCCCCGAATTCAACAGTGCTCCCCTGAAGAAACACTTAAGTTGGCGTCCACGGAGCTCTCAGAGAGAAAGTGACAGGGACGTCCTTTACCTGATGGGCCGGATAAGACTGTTGGCTCATTCCGGACTGACCATGATCGGAGTCATGGCCGTATGCATCATGCGGGGGGTGCAGCCGCTTCAGTAAAGAGGCCACCCCATGTGGGATTTTAACGGGGAGGATGATGCCACTCGTTACGGCCTTAAGGGGCCAGACTCATCTGCCACTCTAGTAAAGATCTTGTCCTCTTTGTACAAGGGAGAAGAGGAGGAATTCCTCTGCGTCAACCCACAAAGTGGATTTACTATGTACAATCCTCCAAGTTGGGTAAGCAGACAGTTTAACTTGTCCGTCCGTTTTATATTCCCATGATTAAATATATACTCTAACGACTTCAACGCAGGAACTGCGTCAGGAAGTAAAGGACATAAACAGCCGTCCTCCATAGCCCGAGGATCCAGAACGGTCCCTCGATCCGGCCTCTAAAGAGGATCTGGACATATCGGTGGAGCTGATTGACGGGGTGTTTTATCAGCTGAACAAGGACAATACCTTGGTAGCCATTACGGCCGATTACCCAGGGTTAATCCCGGCCTCCCAGGTAACTGAGACCGGAGTCCCAGCACCTTGGAAAGGTATCCATTCTCACGTGTTTTCATTTTCCTGACAACAACTGTGTTTTGCAGGGGAGGTTCCTGAGGCGGGAGGCCGAGCCTGCGGCGGCTAGCCAACGAGGGGCTGCAGGGCCCCGTGGGGTAAAAAGAAATGTAGCCCGGACCGAGGCGCCGGCGCAAAGGTATGGCGCGCCCTTTTATTCCCAGGTGTTATTCCTTCAAGGCATATTAACACTCATGCTCTGTTCAGGACAAAGAGGCCTCGCCGGACTATATCCGGAGAGGCTGCCAATCGCGCCTCCACCAGCCAGGCTCCACAGCCTGGTCCGGAGGCGGAGGTGAACACGAGGCGCGCACAGGACGCTCCTCCGACAGAGGATGCGGACAGGCTGTCTGCCACCCATTCAAAGGTGGAGAGTGCCATGAACCACCGGTGCCGCCGGACAGTTCTTTGCGACGCTTGTTTCTCCCAAGAGGCACTGGATGCCTTCAATTCGGGATATGCATATCTCCGTGCCGCTCAAAATGGTCTAGCCAGAGCCACGGAGCAATATGTAAAAGACATACGGGTGAGAAAATTTAATGGTTATATGTATCAGTAGCCCCCGAGACTTGAAACAGTTAGAATAACTGATTTAAGGATCATGTAATACGCAGGTTCTTTCAGAGAAGAATACCCAACTGTCCCAGGAGCTGAAAGAGTGCAAAGCCCAACTTGAGGCCGCACTAGCCGCGACAGGGGAGCCCAAGGAGACCCCCTCTGGTAATATATGCTTCAAAAAGATTAGTATTATGCGGTGTATGTGCAAATCTGACAAATGAAATTGAAGATGGCGCTGGATTAGATCCGGAAAAGCAACAACTCTTACGCCAGTTAAAAGCTGGTGAGAGCGTGCTGACAAAGGTGAGGCAGGAGAAGAATGACCTCCAAGATGCCAACACCAAGCTGGTCGTTGAACTTAAAGATGTTCGTGGCCAGCTGTCGGACTCCACTAAAGAGAATCAGCGGCTTCGACGCGGCATATTTAGTAAGTGCTTAAACGAATCTTTGAAAAAAAAAGAGTTCGGCGAGGAAGTTGACTGACAGAGTTATGTCTGTAGGTATGCTAACAGGTCGTCCTGCAGAGGAGATGCCCGGTTCTACGGGTGACCTTCTTCCCGAGCTCTCGCAACTGCACGAGCGAGTTCGGCAGGCGATGCGAGGCGTTGCCCAAGCCTTATGGCCTTCCCACTCCATGCCCGAGGGCCATGGAGAGCTTGCAGAGAAGCTGAAGGGAGCTCGGCGGCGCTTCCAGTTGTGGAAGATATCGGCCTGCCGTCAAGGCGCTAGGGAGGCCTGGGCCATGGTGAAGACGCGGTACACAAAGGCTGACCCAAACCACATGGCCGAGGTTGGACCTGTGGGGCCCGATGGGAAGGAGATCCCTGTAAGCTTAGTGTACGGCCAAGTAGAATTGGCCGCAAAGTATTCCCAGAAGGACTGTAAGCTAGACAGGCTGTTAGATGGTATTGAACAGGAATACAATCAGTCATAATGACTATGTAATTTCAATTGACATGTGTAATGCCTTCTAGCCAGATTGTAGATCGTTTGTCATTGCCGACCTTTTCGCTTCGACCTCGGGACCTGACGGTCCGGAGTGTGTCCGAATACCCTTGCGGTTATATAAGAACCGGGGTATGCATGGAGACCAGGCGTAGGGGTCATTGGTGCTTTATCAGACAAGTGCCCAACTAGTTATGTTATATTACATGGTTAGTAAGAAACATCTTCCAGAGAGAATAGTTCCGTTAGGGGTTCCTTTCTCTGGGAGGCATGCCGTAAAGTGCATGTCCGGACTGCGAATGCAGAAAAAGCATCTGGGGGCACATAAATAAATAAGTAAAATAGGTCATCTTTAGTTCACCGACCGAATATTCCCTTAAGAACGCTAGCTTTCGGCTTCACCTAGTCTGAGGTACACATCCGGCTGACCCGGCAGTAACAATCGTAGAGGTGCTCCCTTTACCACCTAGCCGAACAATCGGGAACGTAGGGGTAAGCACAGGAGCCAGGCAACCCAGCTTGGCCAAAACTTAAGTCATATCGATGCATATAATGGTGAATAAAAGGTACATGCGGAAGTTTGACACATGTGTTGGGCATGAAGCCCGTATAAATAAGCTTCTGTTAAAGAAGCCCCCAGGTTTAGTGAGCGTGGGTAACGCGTCACTTGATGAGCCTTTAAGGGCTATAATAGAAAAGAGGGGAAGGAGAGAAATATAAGACAGAAAATGTAAAATATGGACAGAGGAAGGAGACGCACATAGAGTCCGGCGCTAGGCGTAGAATCTTCGGAGACGGGCAGCGTTCCATGGGTTCGGCTCGAGTCGGTTATCCGATGCATCTCGCAAGCGGTACGCTCCACCAGCCAGGACTTGGTCGATTATGAAGGGACCTTCCCACTTGGCTTCAGTTTGTCCTTTTTCTTGTCCGGCAGGCGTAGAACTAGTTCGCCAACGTTGTAATTTTTGGCCCACACTTCTCTGCTTTGATATCTTCGAGCCTGCTATTGATAGAATGCGGAACAGGCTTTTGCTACGTCACGCTCCTCCTCCAAGGTGTCCAAACTGTCCTGCCGATCGAGCTCGGCTTCTCTTTCTTCATACATGCGCACTCGAGGTGAGTCATGAATTATGTCGCAGGGCAAGACTGCCTCTGCGCCGTACACCATGAAGAATGGTGTGTATCCGGTGGTGCGATTCGGCGTGGTCCGCAGCCCCCAGAGTACGGAGTCGAGCTCCTCTACCAAGTGCGTGTTAGATTCCTTGAGGGACCGCACTAATCTGGGTTTGATGCCGCTCATGATAAGACCATTTGCACGTTCGACCTGTCCGTTAGTTTGTGGGTGATAGACGAAAGCATAATCGAGCTTGATGCCCATGTTTTTGCACCAGAGTTTTACCTCATCGGTCGTAAAGTTTCTGCCGTTGTCAGTGATGATGCTGTGGGGGACGTCATTGCTTTGTACAACCCCGGATATAAAGTCTATCACCGGTCCGGATTCGGCTGTCTTAACAGGCTTGGCTTCTATCCATTTGGTGAACTTATCCACCATGACCAGTAAGTATTTTTTCTTGTGGGTTCCGCCTTTAAGGGGTCCAACCATGTCAAGCCCCCAGACCGCGAAAGGCCAAGAGATGGGGATAGTTTCGAAGGCGGTGGGTGGCATATGGCTTTGGTTTGCAAAAAGCTGGCAACCGACGCATCGTTGGACCAAGTCCTGAGCATCTGCCCGGGCCGTCGGCCAATAAAAGCCTGTACGGAAAGCCTTGCTTACAAGGGACCGAGCTGCAGCGTGATGACCACTGAGTCCAGCGTGAATTTCAGCCAGCAAGTTCCGCCCTTCCTCTTCGGAGATGCACCTTTGAAGGACTCCGGTAGTGCTTTTCTTATAAAGTTCTCCCTCTTGGACTTTATAGGCTTTAGATCGCCTCACTATGCAGCGTGCCTCGTTTTGGTCCTCTGGGAGTTCCTGCCTAGTAAGGTAGGCTAGGAATGGTTCTATCCACGGGGCGATGATGGCCATTATTTCGTGGGCTGAAGTTGTAATTTCATTGGCAGAACCTCCAATTATGTCAGATTGTTCGGTGTCGAGCAGTGCGGCTGGGTCCGGACTGTTATTGTCAGGTTCCCCTTCCCATACTACGGATGGCTTGAATAGCCTTTCCAAGAAGATGTTGGGGGGACTGCATCTCGTTTTGCGCCGATGCGTGCCATTCTGCCGCCTGATTGTTTTCTCGGGCTATATGGTGAAATTCGAGTCCCTCGAACCGAGCTGACATTTTTAAGACGGCATTGCGATAAGCTGCCATTTTTGGATCCTTGGCGTCGAAGTCTCCATCTATTTGGGATATTGCGAGGTTCGAATCCCCACGCACCTCTAGGCGTTGAATGCCCATGGATACTGCCATCCGGAGACCATGTAAAAGGGCCTCATATTCGGCTGCATTGTTGGAGTCCCTGTACATAATCTGGAGTACATATTGAACTGTGTCTCCTGTGGGGGACGTCAAAACGACGCCAGCCCCTAGTCCGGCCAACATTTTGGAGCCGTCGAAATGCATGATCCAGTTTGAATATGTGCCGTGCTCTTTAGGGAGTTCGGCCTCCGTCCATTCTGCGACGAAGTCGGCCAAAACTTGCGACTTGATAGCTCGCCGTGGCTTATAAGTTATGTCGAACGGGAGGAGCTCGATGGCCCATATTGCTATCCGGCCCGTTGGGTCGCGGTTGTTTATAATATCGTTGAGTGGTACTTCCAAGGCTATTGTTATCGAACACTCTTGAAAGTAGTGTCGTAGCTTCCAGGATGCCATGAATACCGCGTATGCAATCTTTTGATAATGCGGGTACCGTGATTTGCGTGGAGTGAGGACGGTGGAGACGTAGTAGACCGGCTTTTCAAGGGGGAATTTGTGTCCGTCCGTTTCCCGCTTGATGACGAGCACTGCGCTGACAACCTGATGAGTTGCTGCAATGTACAATAGCATTGGCTCGCCGATGTTTGGCGCGGCCAGGACTGGGTTCGTTGCCAATATGGCCTTTATTTCGTCGAGTCCGGCCGTGGCGGCATCCGTCCACTCGAAGTGTTCGGTGCGCCGAAGGAGGCCATAGAGGGGTAGTGCCTTTTCTCCCAAGCGAGAGATGAAGCGTCTTAGAGCCGCCACGCATCCGGTTAATTTTTGTATTTCTTTGAGGTCCTTTGGGATATCTAGTTGTGACAAAGCTCGGATCTTGGCTGGATTTGCTTCTATTCCTCTACGGGATACAATGAAGCCCAAGAGCTTTCCGGCTAGAACACCGAAAACGCATTTTTCCGGGTTGAGCTTGATGTCATATGTTCGGAGGTTATCAAATGTAAGCCTCAAGTCGTCTACTAGAGATTCGACATGTCTTGTTTTTACGACCACATCATCCACGTATGCCTCCACTGTTTTGCCGATCTGGTTTGCCAGACATGTCTGAATCATGCGCTGATACGTTGCGCCGGCATTTTTGAGCCCGAAGGGCATTGTGTTGAAGCAGAATGGGCCATATGGTGTGATGAATGCCGTTGTGGCTTGGTCTGACTCTGCCATCTTGATTTGATGGTAGCCGGAGTATGCGTCGAGGAAACACAACGAATCGTGTCCTGCAGTGGCGTCGATAATTTGATCGATGCGGGGGAGGGGGAAGGGATCCTTTGGGCAAGCCTTGTTAAGGTCTTTGATATCAACGCATAGGCGCCAGGATTTGTCCTTATTTGGTACCATCACCAGGTTTGCTAGCCAGTCCGGATGTTTTATATCTCTGATGAATCCGGCCTCCAGTAGCTTGGCTAGCTCCTCTCCCATGGCCTGTCTCTTGGGTTCGGAGAAACGCCGAAGGGCTTGTTTGACAGGTTTGAATCCTTTTAGGATATTTAAGCTGTGTTCGGCCAGCCTGCGTGGGATTCCTGGCATGTCTGAAGGGTGCCAAGCGAAGATGTCCCAATTTTCACATAGGAATTCTCGCAATGCGGCGTCTACATCAGGGTTTAATTGTGCCCCGATGGAAGCTGTTTTATTGGGGTCCGTTGGATGGACCTGGAATTTGACTATTTCATCCGCTGGTTTAAAGGAGGTGGACTTGGATCTTTTGTCGAGTATCACATCGTCCCTGTTAACCGTGGAGCGCAGCGCAGTCGGTTCCTCAGCCGCTAGGGCTTCGGACAGTGCCTCAAGGGCCAATGCGGCTATCTTGTTTTCGGCGCGGAGCGCAATGTCCGGATCACTAGCGAGAGTGATAATTCCGTTCGGCCCGGGCATCTTGAGCTTCATGTACCCGTAATGGGGTATTGCTTGGAAGATTGTGAACGCTTCCCGCCCTAGCAGAGAGTGGTATCCGCTACTGAACGGGGCCACCTGGAACGTGACCTCTTCGGACCTGTAATTATCCGGCGTGCCGAACACCACATCTAGTGTGATTTTTCCTGTACAACGCGCTTCTTGACTGGGGATTATTCCTCTAAAGGTTGTGATGCTTCGCTCGATGCGGTTCTAGTCTATTTCCATTTTTTGAAGGGTTTCCTCGTAAATGAGGTTCAATCCGCTGCCTCCATCCATGAGTACCTTGGTGAGACGAAAGCCGTCCACAATTGGACTGAGGACCAATGCGGCTGGTGCTCGAGCTGTTCGGAATTTAGGTTCATCGCTGGCATTAAAAGTAATAGTCGTGTCACTCCATGGGTTTATTGTCGCTACTTGATAAACTTCGGCGAGGCTGTGGAGTGTTCTTTTTCGCATATTATTTGATGCGAAAGTCTCGAAGACTGTTAAGACTGTACTGGAGTCCCTGAGGTGGCTTTCTACGGCCTCCGAAATTAGGAGATCTTCGCCCATTCTGGCCACCTGCCGGAGTATCCAACATGCTCTAAGGCTGTGAGTTAGTGTGGCATCCTCTATACTATGAATTTTACAGGGTCCATTAAGCCATCCCTCTAGTACGGTTCCATGCCCTGTAGAGGGTTTTGGTTTTTTGGTTTTTAACCCGGGTGTCTGACGATGATGCACCCTTTTATTTCGGACGAGGTTTCTAATCAGGACCGGATTGTCCCAAAATTTTATTTTGGTTTTCTAGGCGCTTTCCATCGCACAGTACTTTTGTACTATGGACGCCAAGTTAGCGAAGCGTGTACTATCACGACGACTTATGGCGTTGAGGATTCCCTTGTTCATGCAATTGTTGCAGAAGATTGAGATTGCGTCTTCCTCGCGGCAGTCCTTTATCCTATTCATAACCAGGAGGAACCTTGCCCAGTAATGATGTATTGTTTCTTCAGGCTTTTGCATGATTTGGGATAGATCGCTTATGTTCGGGTGGGTGGGTGGAATTAAATCCGAAACCTCACCCAATCTGAGACTCAGAGGCCAAGGAGTTTCCGAACTTTGAAGTTTGGATTCTTGGATGTTGTCCAATGAGTCTAGCCCGTTGCCTGATTCTAAGTTCAGGTCTTGAGTTACATCCTCCCCTCCGCGGGTATCCGGCTTGGAGGGATCGGGAATCCGAACATAGCTAGTCCTTAAGATAGATGAAGGGTCGCCGCACTGCGCCTCTACCACGGCAACATGATGGGTGACTTGGGGAGAATTAATCTCTCTTAGATCGGGTTTAAGCCCAACCTGGTCGTAATCCGTAGTGACCCCTAGGGCGGCGATGCGATCCAAGAGCTTGTTTACGGAAGAGAGCTCCATTGGATCCAACTGCTCGACGAATTCCGAGCTGACGTGAAGATTGCTTTTGATGACCCGAGAGGTCACCGTCGGTGCAACAGCCGAACAGGCGGTCATAAGAAAACCACCTAGCCGGAGAGTTTGGCCGACAGCCAAGGCTCCCTTGATAATGGCGTCGTCTTTAAAGAGGGGGAGAGGCATCCGTCCTGATTGCGACGGCACAGAGGAACTCTCAATGAAAGCACCAATGTCGGTGTCAAAACTGGCAGATCTCGGGTAGGGGGTCCCGAACTGTGCGTCTAGGCGGATGGTAACAGGAGACGAGGGACACAATGTTTTACCCAGGTTCGGGCCCTCTTGATGGAGGTAAAACCCTACGTCCTGCTTGATTAATATTGTTGATATGGGTAGTACAAGAGTAGATCTACCATGAGATCAAGGAGGCTAAACCCTAGAAGCTAGCCTAT
Source organism: Triticum urartu (assembly GCF_003073215.2). Taxonomy (NCBI): domain Eukaryota; kingdom Viridiplantae; phylum Streptophyta; class Magnoliopsida; order Poales; family Poaceae; genus Triticum; species Triticum urartu. Next base: position 9,061,979 of record NC_053028.1, read on the forward strand.
GGTATGATTGTTGTATGTTGAGGTTCATCCTACGGACTAGAACCCTCCGGTTTATATAGACACCGGAGAGGGTTAGGGTTACACAAAGTCGGTTACAATGGTAGGAGATCTGAATATCCGCATCGCCAAGCTTTCCTTCCACGCCAAGGAAAGTCCCATCCGGACACGGGACGAAGTCTTCAATCTTGTATCTTCATAGTCCAGGAGTCCGGCTGAAGGTATAGTCCGGCTACCCGGACACCCCCTAATCCAGGACTCCCTCAACTATCATTAGCCAAATTGAATTTGACCCATTTGGTGCCTATCTCCTTGCTTGTTGGCTGTAGGGTTGCATGCAAGAGGTGAGTTCGGAACCTGATTGTGCCAACGTGCATGCACAGGAAGGAGGGCTGGTCGACCGGCGAAGGTACTGAGGTGAAGGCGATCCTGGCTGCGTCAGCGGCGGCCACGTGCGTGAGGAGTTACAACACCGGCTGCGTGCGTGAGGAATTCTCAATATGATTTGGCTGGGATGGCGGCCGCCGCGTTCGTGAGGAGTTATGGCGGCGTCTGCGTGCGTTAGTTATTCGCAAGTGAACCTAACCCTATGTTTTTTTTCCTTTTCAGCATGGAGTTGACCATTAAAACTAACGTAGGGCATAGGTGGGTAATTAATACCAACCTTAGCACCAAAATATTAATTCAGAGATTCATCAGCTGTGATCGGCTAATTAACTTAATTAATGGTTGGATGTTTCTGATTATTGTGGTAATTTCTAGTAAATTTATCTTTTTTCTCGCGAGTCCGTAAAGCACTTTTTATATATAAATAGATGTATACTTTTGTACAGCAGTAGTATCGATGGATTGCGCCATGTAGCAAAACTTGAAATTAAAAAAAAGGTGGTACATATAGAGAGCGCTCGTCGCCAAATTATGCATATAGTACTATTAAAAAGGCTAGTCACAATAATGGTGTCCAGCACAACCCACCCCTCAAATAAAACTAAGAGGGTGCTTGGATACGTTTTAGTCCCATGACTAAAAGTAGTGGGACTAAAACATGCTAGCCTCACCCATGCTTGGATCCAAATACTAAAAAGGCTAAAATCAAGTTAATGAGCATTTATTATCCTCCAAACCCTCCAATCCAGAACTCGCCTGTGTTAAAGGAGAGGAGTTAAATGAGTAGAGAGAGGACTAATCCACATTTTAGTAGGGGTACCCCTGACTAAAAAAATTTAGTCTCAAGACTAGTTTTAGCCCCTCTTTAGTCAGGGGTGCTTGGAACTTTAGCCTCTTAAAGAGACTATTTTTAGTCAGACTAAAATAAGTCCCTTGGATCCAAGCACCCTCTAAGCATCCTGGAATTCTTTGACAAAACTAAGCACCCTGAAATTCTTTGACAACTAAACTGCTGGCTATATGATGTTGGCCATATATATTGTACGTATATAATGTGAAGAAACTAGTGGTAGTACTATACCAACTAAAAGATGAAATGTAAGAAATACTAGTATGACGTACTGAAGAGTTAAAGTAACGAGAAGAAACATAACATAGTTCTGTTGGGGGCTCAGCACAACACACCCCTCAAATTAAATTAAGCACACATGAAATTAAACTTTGCAACTATTCCGGTAGACACTGCATTAGAACCACCTTGAGCAACGACACCGCCACCTTACTCGGAGTCCTTGTCCACGTCCTCGACTTCGTCCTTGTCCCTCTTCCTCTTGGCCGATACTTCTTTGCTTGAACCGCACACGTGGCTGTTGCTCTTCATCCAACCCTTGTAGATATTGAAGCAAAGGTAGCCATCCATTGCAGCGTAGTGGATGTGGTCTATATCTAGTACACTCCGCTGCCATGCATGACGATGAAACGTGTAATGAGGTTTCTCCAGTTTACCATACGAAGGATGAACCATGGCTCCTGCCAGGGTCAGCATTGAAGGCTGACGAGAGGCAACCAGCCGATTCTTCTGGAGGTCGAAGGTGTTGCCTACAACGAGGCCTATCCAACGCAGGAATTCTTTATCGTTACCAAAGTCTACAGTAACGAATTTGACTAGGTTGCTCTCGAGGAAGTTCTTAAAATCCTGGCACTCAACGTCGGCATGGTTTATGTGGTAGACCAAGCAAACGTTATGTACGCAAACCTGGATCATGGCGGGCTTCTTCCTCTCTTCGTCCTTTAGATCCTTCTCTCGTCCCAGGACTATGGTGTACTCAACATCTAGCCCAGCGACCCACTCATCATCTGAGTTTTCGAACATGCGTCTGAAGCGAGAAAGGCATCCTTTCACCGTCGCGGAAGAACGGGTGTAGATGACGTCGAACTCATTGCTGGTGATGGTTCTAACCTTGTACTCACCGCTGATCGTGGAGATTTGGGACGCCATGGATTTCGGAGGAGGGTTAGGATTAGTGGAACTGTCGTAATGTGAATGGGCAGGACGACTAGGAGCGAACCGCCGTAGTATATATTGAAGGACGTGCAGGGACGAGTAGGAGCGAACTGCCAGCGTGCGAACGGCAGGGTAGTGGCTTTCCATTCTCCCATGATACAGGCTTCTGAGAGCCCTTGGATTTGAGATCGAAAGGTTGCATGGCATGATTCTAGACCTATGGGTGAATATCCTATCCTGGAGGGTTATTCTGCAAATTTTCAGCAACTTAGCATGCGACCGTTTGATCTCAGATCCAAGGGCTGCTAGCAGCCCGTATCGTGGTCGCGCCTACCACGACCGTTGCGTCGCTCGTGCGGTCGCGCCCTTGGAGATTTAACACGGTGTGTTAGGCTATCTGATGTTGGCATGTCATACATAGTCATCACTTATTCACTCATACTACAACAAGGTTTTGGCTATAAGGTTGGCTATAAGTGTATTTTTTTTACTTCTCTCTACCTCTTTGTTCGTACTCCCTCCGTCCCATAATATAAGAACGTTTTTGACACTAGTGTAGTGCCAAAAACGTTCTTATATTATGGGACACAGGGAGTACTAGTATTTATTGCATTTGCCAAGGAGTGACCTCTTCCAATGAAATGGTGTTGCTAAGTTTGCTTCATTTAATTAGCTATAGACTCAAAATTGTCTTTTCACCTAGGTACACACGCTTAGCACCGTTTCTTCCTTGGGTCACCAAACTAGTCTCTCTCTTCTTGATTAACTTGCCACATCAGACTTTATGCCTATGTGGCAAGCTTAAGCACCTGTAGGAGCAAGTAAAAGTAAGTACAATAGTGCACTTTACATGGCATTTTTGCATATGTGGAGGAAAGAGAGGCAAGGAAAAAGTGGAGAAGTGGGCTCTCATGCAAGAGCCAGCCTCTACTACATGGTAGAGCATTGGGAGAGGCACATGTATGGAGGTTGTTAGGAATCTGGGAGACTCACGCCGGTCGTAGTGCCGCAGTTAAAATGATAATGGCAAGTCAAATCACGGGGCCCCACCTGTCCAGCAGTAACTCGCTGTCAAATCACACAGCCCTATGTTTGCAGCAGCCTACTCCCTCGTCTTCTCGCGTCTCTGTCGAACCGACTAGGCGGAACTGCCCCGCCGCCTACCGCGCGGGAAAAGCCCCGCCCTCGACTTTTAAATAGTATACAGTATACTGATTTTGTATCCATGGATTGCGCCCGCGCCATGGAGCAAAGCGTCTAGAAAATGGAGGAGAGACGATGGTCTTGCAATAGAGAAGAGGGAGAGGCGAGACGGTGGTTTTGGAATGGAGATGATGGAGACGAGAGGAGGTGGTTTTGCAATGGAGAAGATCAGAAGAGGGAGAGGCGAGACGGTGGTTTTGGAATGGAGATGATGGAGAGGAGAGGAGGTGCTGTGGAGAAGTAGATCGATGGAGGAGTAGACCGATGGAGGAGTACAATCGATACGTGAGGATCGCAGACGGCGACCCTGTGAAGCTAGCTAGGATGTTGGAGATACAGTCTTGGTTTGACAACAAGGACCAACTAGCGGCGACGGCGACATCCATGGCCAAATATCTGCAACAGAGCGAAGAGGCGGCGATACTCTCGGAGGGAGTCGCGCCGGAGTACATAGAGCTGCTCCTTTGGGCCATGGAGCAAACAGATTCACCGAATCCGATCGTGAGGGAGCGGCGGTGGGAGTATCGATCCCAGATGGAGCATCCACCAGAGATTGAAGGATCGAGCATCTACAGGGTGCAGTTTGTGAGAGTGTCCTGCCAGATCGAGCTGATGGAGTCTTCATTGACCGAACCCAACTGCAAGAGGAGAAAAGCAGTTGGCCCGACGATGCTTCCCCGCCATCGTCTCCCTCGCCGTTCACATCGTCTCACGGGGCGGCTGTCTGCCGCCGAGGAATAGGAGGGGCTGCCCCCCCCCCCCCAGCCCAATAGTCGGGCAGGTTGTGAATTTTCAGGAGGAGCTTAGGGTTGTCAGTATTGCAGGTTGTGAATTGTGTTTTGTGTTGTGTATTTTGAGAGTACTTTCAGATATGAATGTCTTTTGAATTTCAGATTTGCAGTATTGAGCATATGAAGTATTTTATGAATTCTAGAGATCTATTTTTAGCACTTAAAAAAATGTAGTTTCATAGGAGTATAAAAGTGCAGACAATGTGATTCTCAGAGAAGAAACTACAAGTTTCTGTTTCAGATAAGAAACTGCAAGTTCAGTTTCAGATAAGAAACTGCAACTTTCAGAGGCAGAGCATTTATATTAACACGGCCTTTTCAAACAGGGTTAACATCATGTTGGAAGTTTTATTCATGGTCGAAAATGGAACTACCAGCCAGTTAACATCATGCTGATCAACATTCATGCATAGCACATCTTCATATGATGCACAGTCAAAATGCCCACACAATGTCAAGTGTGCGAAACATAGAGAAAACGAGGGACGAAGTTTTGGCAAGTGTTGGACGTGGTTTTGGGCTGCCCCGTCTAGGCTTTCTTTTTTAGCATGCGCAGCCCACGACCTCGGATGGGAGGTCCATAGGCCTGTTTGTATTTTCTTAGGGTCGTCATGTATCGACCGGCCTATGGACCTCCCATCCGAGGTTTTATTTTTGGCAGCCCAATTTATGTATTTTTTTGAAGAAAACGCAGAGGTATGTTCTATTTTTCTATATAAGAATAGGAACGCCAGGTCCAACTTATGTTTCCCTTTTAACTATATTATATATATTTAAATTATTTTATATGTTGACTATTTAGTTCACATACTCCCTCCTTTTCGGTTTATAGGGCTTATCTCAAAATTTTAGTTTTTCCATTTTATAAGGCTCAATTTGGTTGTTTTCCATCACATGTTCAGATTCCAAGGTGCATTAAATCATTGCATGCAAGTATTAAGAGAAAATTGACCAATGCATGTACTTTATGCATGCATGCATTGCAATTTATGCATTGATAAACATAATTTTTTGAGGAAAACAAGTGCATTAATTAGGTGCTTTTGCAAACTACAAAAAGTATTCACCATTCATCATCTACCTTGGTTGGTGAGATTTTTGAATTGAGCCCTATAAACCGAAAAGGAGGGAGTAATTGGCAAATAGATGACCGCTCTCGCGATCCCCTTCGCCCCTGCCACCACCTCCACCCTCGCCGCCGCCCCCGCCACTACCTCCACCCTCGCCGCCACCATAGATCTCGCCGCCACCCCCCGCCTCCTGACTCCGGGCGCGCCTGCCCCCCTCAGCAAGTCCGCTCGCGCGCCCCATGGAGTCGCCGGCCATATCCATGGGGGAATGGTTGGAAAACAGGCAGATGTACAAGATGCGTCTCCCACATGTCTACAAAGCCTTCCCGCGGATGCTCCAGCCGCTCGACTCCGTCGCGCCGGCGGTGCTGCGGGAGACTCGAGGGAGGAGATGGAGGGAGCGGGCGATGCGGATCCGCGACGACGCTCTCTCCTGGACCCAGTGCACACACGAATGGAGGGAAGCAAAGGAGGAAACTACGAGGGAGGAAGCCGAGGAGGGACAGAATCCATTCTCTCACTCGTGCAGGTATGCTCGGATGTGCAACGATCATGTGGATTGGGAGCTGCTGAATCTAGCCCTGCGGACCTACTTCGAAGGAGATTTCTCAGAGAAGCACAGGATGCCCCACCCCAGTGAGCCGCCGATTGCGTTCGTTCGATGGGCGAAAGGAGAAGTGAACTCAGGAGATCCACGCCATGCTGCAAGATGGGAATGCTTGACTGGACTCTTGCCCACCAGCACGCCACCGGAGCCGGAGCAGGTGGATCCCCTACCTTACCTCTCCCCCAAACCTGCAGAAGATTGAAATTAGGCTTGCAATATGCTTCAATTGAGCTGTCTAGTGGTTATTTCTGCTTCCTGAGAGACAACATCTGGCTGGAGGATGAGAAGGAACCAGGAACTCCGATGAATTTACCCTATCACAATGGGGGGGAGCGCCGGTTGGGCAGTGGTACGGCCCACTTCCGCCCCAAATGGGGGCACAATCTGGGCAGGCTCATGTAATTGCCCAAGATCAATCTGCTGGTAGTTCTGACTCTCAGATCAGTGGGAAATCTCAAGGCAAGAATCAGCAAAAGAAGAGATAGGACATCCAGAAAACTGCTCCTGCCCCTGCTTCGGGCCTTATGGCATACTCTGAGGTGATCTGCTACAACTCTGGGGAACCAGGGCATCATTTGGATAAATGTGTCAAGCCCAAGAGTTGTTTTATCTGCAAAATGGTTACCCATAAAGTTGAGAATTGCCCTGTCAGAAGGAAAACCCACAGTTCTGCTAGATATGTTGGAAGTGCTGCTCCAGGATTATGTCCACCATTGACAGAATTTTCTATGACATAGAATTAGATAGTTTCTTTCCCCTTTCTAGTTGTAGAGCTCTGCCCAGATGTGGTAGTGACCACACTCCTTTGCTCTGGGACTCTGGTCTTAACCAAACTCCAAAGAGCAATAGTTTTAAATTTGAAAAGTGGTGGTTGCTTAGAGAAGATTTTACTGAGCTAGTCAAGAAAATCTGGAATGAGCCTAATGGGAGCAGCTGCCCCCTAGAAAATTGGCAGATCAAAATCAGGAGATTTAGAAGAACTACCAAAGGGTGGAACTCCAATGAGGAAGCTAATCTTAGAAGATACAAAAGGCTTCTCCTCCTTGAGTTTGATTCTCTAGATATTAAGGCAGAAACCACTGACCTCTCTGAGGCTGAGACTAATAGATTAAACTTCATCCATGGAGAGCTCAAGAAAATTTGGCTTCAAGAAGAAATCAAAGCCAAACAAAGGTCTAGAGATAGGAACATTAAGGAGGGTGATAGAAATACTGCTTACTTCCATGCAGTAGCTAACCAGAGGAGGAGGAAAACCCTCATTCACTCCCTTGATGGACCTAATGGCCCTGTTACTGAGGTAGATGAGATGCTGAAAGTGGCTAGTGACTTCTACAAAGACCTGTTTAAGAAAGAAAACCCTTCTGGGTTCTCTCTACAAAACAATTTTTTCTCTGCTTCTGAAAAAGTCTCTCCTGCTGAAAATGAGCTCCTAGAAGCCCCTTTTTCAGAGACAGAGGTGAAGGAAGCCATTTTTAGCTCTTATCCTGATGGGGCTCCTGGTCCTGATGGGACTCCCTTCTTGTTTTACCAGCATTTTTGGGACTTGGTGAAAAATAATCTCTTAGATCTTTTTCAAGCCTTTCATAGAGGAGAGTTGGATCCAGCAACTTACTCATGGGGGGTCTGTTGGGGTCAAGTTAAATAACTGTGAAAGTGATTTTTTTTCCTTGCTGGTAAAGGCCTTAGGCAAGGTGACCCCATCTCCCCGCTTTTGTTTAATTTAGTAGTGGACGTTCTTACTAAAATGCTGAGCAAAGCTGCTGATCATAGTCTGATTGCAGGGCTCTGTCCTGAGGTCTGCCCTGGTGGCATCATCTGCCTTCAATATGCAGATGATACCATCCTTTTCTTAGACAATGACTCCACACATGCTAGTAATCTGAAAACTGTTCTAACCTGTTTTGAACAAGTCTCAGGCATGAGAATCAACTACTCTAAATTTGAACTCATCCTTATCAACATGGATGATCAGGAGTTAGCTGACTTCCTCTCTATTCTAGTCTGTAATAAAGGTAACTTCCCCATTAAGTACCTAGGTATCCCTCTCCACTATGATAAACTGAGGAGAGAGGATATCCAACCCCTTCTGGATAAAACCATTAAAAGGATTGCTGGGTGGAGGGGCAAACTTCTCTCTTACAGAGGTAGACTGATCCTCATACAAGCTTGTTTGGCTAGCATTCCAGTGTATCTCCTCTCCGTCTTCAAGTTCCCTAAATGGGCAGTGAACCTCATCAATTCTCAGATGTCTCATTGCTTGTGGAATGATTTTGAGGGAAATAGGAAGCTACACCTTGCTAATTGGGCCCTAGTCTCTATGAAAAAAGATTTTGGAGGTCTAGGCATACCTAACCTCCAAGAAATTAACATCTGTCTTCTAGGGTCTTGGATTAAAAGATTCTATGAGGAAGACTTGAAACCCTGTAAGCTTCTTATTGCCCATAAATACCTAGGAAATAAACCTAATATTTTTGTCCCTTTCTCCAACCCTAAGACCTCTAGATTTTGGAAAGGATTAAAATCTATTATGCATGCTGTGAAATTTGGCTACAGATGGAACATAGGGGATGGGAGCAGAACCAGGTTCTGGGAAGATACTTGGTTTGGCACATCCCCCCTAGCAGTCCAATTTTGGTGTATTTACTCTGTCTGCAATGAGCTTAACAAAAGTGTCAATGAAGTTTGGGACAGTCAATGCCTAAAACTCTCTTTTAGAAGGAACTTTAGTGATAGTCTCATGGAACAATGGTTCCAGTTGGAGGAAATTGCCAAAAGCATTACCTTTACTGCCAAGCCTGATGCCCTGATTTGGCAGCTGGACAATAAGGGGAAGTATTCCTCCAGCTCCCTCTATCATGTTATCAACTTTATAGGGGTTCAATCCGTGTTTATCCCTGCTGTCTAGAAATTGAGAGTTCCCCCTAAAATTCATGTATTTCTCTGGCTTCTCTCCAAAAACAAATTGATGACTAGGGATAACCTTAGGAAGAGACACATCATCAAACCCCTTGATTGTGTTTACTGCTTGGAACAAGAGTCTTGTTCTCACCTATTTTTTGAACGTATAGTTGCTAAACATCTCTGGGCCCACATTCAGGAATATTTCTCTAGTCAGATTGGCTCATCCTTCGAATCTGTCGCCAGATTCTGGATTGCTACCAAAAAGTGCTCAGTTTTAAACACTGTTAGCTCAGCTGTCCTTTGGTGCCTCTGGAAATATAGAAATGCTATGATTTTTAGTAACACCTCCTGGATTTCCATTCCGCAGGTCTTGAGGTTGATCAGGAACATGGTGAGGAACTAGGCGATTATCTCCTCTGGGTCAGACAAGGACAAGTTGATGAGCTTCGTGGAAACCCTAACAAGATCCCTCCAGAAACCGTTGGCGATCACTTGTGGCTGAACAAGGCTCGACCTGCTCTGGGGCTGGACCCGTGGGCTCGTCTCAAGATCTCTGATGAAGATGATGGGCACCTAGCGCCGAAAAAGAGGGACATCCACCATGCTATGCCTTCCAGCCCGGTATATCCGCTTGCTTACTGGTCGCCGTAGGCTGACACGGCCCCTCGGCTGAAGACCATGAAGGCTTCGCTGGACCCTCCTTGTGTCATTTGAGTGCTCTATCCGCTCGGCCTTTGGCACCGCTCGGGTGATTTGTGTTATTCAGAGAACTTGTTCATCCACCCCCCCCCCAGTTTGTAGCTTTTCTACCTTTTCTTTCGAACTGCTCTTTGAGCTGCTGTATCAGAATATGTTGTGGTTTCGTTCTCAGCAATGGAACCGGGGAGATGCTCCCTGTTTTTCTAAAAATATATATTTTATATGTTATTATATATTATTTTTATTGTCATCATATATTTAACAGATACTTACATATGTAAGAAAACAATATCCCACATCTTATTAACTTATAAAAATAATTTCTTAACAAATAAAATCCTGGATTGTTTTGGCACGAAAATCCTAGTGATTGTGTACAAAAGCTTGGTAAGATTTAAGGACGAATGTAATAATATCACTTATTATTTAAATATATTTATAACAAAATGCTCAGCCCCTTTTTATTTTTTGATAACATTGCTGGCCCAACCCAACATTATAATTAGAATCAGCCCAGCAAAATCGTGTATTTCGAGAAAGTGCAAATGGCCTGTAATTTTTTAGGAAATAAAACAAACGGGCCGCATGGATGCTACATTATTTGTTCACCCAGCCCAGCTAATGGTTGTAATTAAAAAAAGCTCAAATTGACTGTAAATTCTACCGCGCAAAAAAAAGACTGTAAATTCTGAAAAAATGGGTTGAATACATGCCACATTTTTGGAGGCTGAAATGTGGGCCAATAGGTTGAAGCCAACGCAAGTCGTTGTCAATTTAGTCAACAAATGATTCTGAAATGTTAGCCGTTGGATTTACATCCAACGACCGGCATCCATCTTCAATCTCTCGTCTTCTTCCTCCAGCACCGCCGGGACCACCTCCCGCCTCCTGCTGCTAGCAGCTCTGCTTAGCACGCTTCTCTATGAAGCGCTACTCCACCGTTGGCCAGGCCATCCCTCCACCCCTCCACACCTCCTGTTCTTCTCCACCGACTGCCGAACAACACCGCACTAGAACCAGTTAACCCTCGTACACCTCTCTGTCTGCAACTCTACTCCCGCGTCTTCCCATCTCCAGCTCGTTGCTGTCCGGGGCCTCGCCTCGTCCACCACCTTGGATGCGCTCAGCACGGCGTGGTCAATGAACGATACCATCGGAAGTAGACTGTGCGTGGAGAGGCTGATAGCTGGGTCCACGGCCGCACACAAGGAAATGCCTCCTTATTACACGCAAAATAATGATTCCTCCACCTGACATCTGGGACCCACCAGAAGGGCCTCTGTATTTCGCGAAAATAACGTGCCATCCGCTGACATGTTGGACCCACCAGCTATCTTCGCACGCAAGGAAGTGCCTCCTTATTACGCACAAAAAAATGAATACTCCCCCTGCCAGCTGGAACCCAGCATAGTGGGAGGCTGACTTGTGGGCCTACCAAGTTGACGGGGACGGAGGGCTTTGTCAACTTAGTCAATATGAACGATTCTAGCTCCTGTTACCGTACGATGTTCATCCAACGGCCGTAGTGCTTCTTCAACCTCTGGTCTTCTTGCTCCAGCCGCCCAAACCAGCGCCGGTCGTGCCGCGTGCTCCTGCCTCCCGTGGCCGGTTGTGATGCCGCGGAGGCCTCATCGCCCCCTACTACTCCCACCGCTGGCCAGGCCATCCCTCTACTCACCCACACCCCCTGTTATTCTGCGGCGACAGCAGCCTCACACCGCAGCCGAACCATTGAACCCTCGTACTCCTCTTCGTGTGGGCATCCACTGCTGCGTCTTCCCCGGCTCCGAGCCGTCCCCTTCCTAGTCCTCGCCGTCGTCCACTGCCCTGGTGCTCTCGGCGCGGCGTGGTCAACGTGGTCAACGACCGACTTCCATCGGAAGAGTACTGTACGTGGAGAGGCTGACAGCTGGGTCCAGGCGGCCGCAAGGAAGTGCCTCCTTATAGCGCACAAAATAATTATTCCTCCACCTGACAGCAGGGACCCACCAGACGGGCCACCTTATTTCGCGAAAAAAACGTTTCCTCCTGATTGCTGGGACCCACCGGACGGGCCAGCGTATTTCGCGAAAAAAACGTTCCCCCCGCTATCAGCTCAGACCCACCGGAAGTGCCTCCTTATTACGCACAAAAAAATGAATACTCCCCCTGCTAGCTAGGACCCACCATGGTGGGAGGCTGACTTGTGGGCCTACTAAGTTGACTGGGACGGGGGCCTTTGTCAACTTTAGTCAATATGAACAATTCTAGCTCGAGTGACCGTACGATGTCCATCCAACAGCAGTAGTGCTTCTTCAACCTCTAGTCTTCTTGCTCCAGCCGCCCGAAGTAGCGCCGGTCGTGCCGCATGCTCCTGCCTCCCGTGGCCGGCTGTGCTGCCGCGGAGGCCTCACCGCCCCCTACTATTCCCACCGCTGGCCAGGCCCTGCGGCGACGGCAGCCTCACACCGCAGCCGAACTAGTGAACCCTTGTACTCCTCTCCGCGCGGGCTTCCACTGTCGCGTCTTCCCCGGCTCCCCGTCGTCCCCTTCCTAGGCCTCATCGTCGTCCACCGCCCTGGTGCTCTCGGCGCGGTGTGGTCAACGTGGTCAAGGAACGACTTCCATCAGACGTGGACTGTACGTGGAGAGGCTGACAGCTGGGTCCACGGCCGTAGCAAGGAAGTGCCTCGTTATTACGCGGAAAATAATGATTCCTCCACCTGATAGCTGGGACCCATCGGACGGGCCACTGTATTTCACAAAAAAATGTTTCCCCTGACTGTTGGGACCCACCAACTACATCTTCGCACGCAAGGAAGTGCCTGACAGTCGGGACCCACCTGGTCGAAGCATACGTAGCGTTGTCATTCTGGTCGCAAACGTGTACGTACATATATACTGGTCGATGTAGAGGCGCGCACGTGTCGTAGTAGAGGCGCGCACGTAGCATGTACACGTACGTACAGCGGCCAGGGTGCAAGAAAGAAAATACGGCCACGTATGTGTACATACGGGCGGGGTCTCGAACGCCTACTCGCGCATACGTACGGCGAGGGCTCGTTGACATGGCTGGGTCGGAACGGAGAAACAGCGTCGTCGTCGTGTTCATGGGGAGGCAACGGAATGCGTCACGTTCATGGGGAGGCAACGGAATGCCTCGTGTTCATCGGGAGGCAACGGAACGCGTGGGAGCCAACCGGCTGGGTCGGAACGGAATGCGTGGTCGTGTTCATCGGGAGGGCTTGGACAGAACAGGCGGTGGAAACGAGGCCTGGCGTACCGCAGAACGGAGGAAACGGCCTTGTGTTCGACCGGCCACGTTCGAAACGGGATCCTGTTCATCGGGAGTGGTCTGGCGTACCGCAAAACGGAGGAAACGGACCTCCTACGGTCGAAACGGGGGTCCTGTTGATCGGGAGGGGTGTGGCGTACCGCAAAACAGAGAAAACGGACTTGTGTTGGAGCGCTACGGTCGAAACGGGGTCCTGTTCATCGGGAGGGGTGTGGCGTACCGTAAAACGGGACTCCACGGGATACTGTTCATCTCCACCGTCGACCCCCTCCAGCCTCCACGGGCTACTGTTCATCCACCGTCGACCTCCTCCAGCCTCCACATGCGACTGTTCATCCACGGGCTCCTGTTCATCCAGCCTCCACCGCGCGCTACTCCACCGGCTACTGTTCAACCAGTCTTCTCCACGGGCTCCTGTTCAACCACCGCTCCACGGGCTACTGTTCATCCTGGCCTCCACGGGGTGGTCCTGTTCATCCAGCCCTCCACGGGGTCCTGTTCATCCAGCCCCAACCGGTTCGATCGATCGGGGTACTGTTCATCCAGAGGCAACACCACGGGGTCCTGTTCATCCACCCCCACCGGGAACTGTTCATCCAACCCCCCCCCACGCGCAACACTCACTGTTCATCCAGAGGCAGCATCGATCAACTTTAGTTAGCAGCAGTAGCGAAGGAATCGCTCGATCGGGTTCAGTTAACAGCCATCGATGGATTGCTCGGGTTCAGTAACGCGTAGCTTACAGTGCAATCGCTCGGGTTCAGTTAGAGCCCAACGCCTCGCTTGGGTTCAGTTAGAGCCCAACGCCTCGCACACACGCGCGTACGTACGAGAGAAACACGCATCGGTCGGCCCCCGACCACCCACCGTAACCGGGGACTCCCCAATATTTTCTGCGCCCTCGCTTCTACCACGGTTTTTTCCGTCATGGACGGCCCAAAGAATGTCATGCAGCTGCGTCTCCAGTCCGCCCAGGACGAAAAGCCCATTTTCTGTCATGATTTTTTGTCATAGAAGTAGGAGCCCACCACATCTATGATGATACCGGGTTTTGTCACAATTATCGTCGTAGAAGTGTCATATGTATGACAGAAAAAAATTTCGTTCAACCCAAAATGTCACGGATGTGTCTTTTTTTGTAGTGTATTGAGATATCGACGATCGAATCTCGGGCAAGTAACATACCGATGACAAAGGGAACAACGTATGTTGTTATGTGGTTTGACCGATAAAGATCTTCGTAGAATATGTGGGAGCCAATATGAGCATCCAGGTTCCGCTATTGGTTATTGACTGGAGATGAGTCTCGTTCATGTCTACATAGTTCTCGAACCCGTAGGGTCCGCACGCTTAACGTTCGATGACGATCGGTATTATGAGTTTATGTGTTTTGATGTACCGAAGGTTGTTCGGAGTCCCGGATGTGATCACGGACATGACGAGGAGTCTCGAAATGGTCGAGACATGAAGATCGATATATTGGAAGGTGATACGTCCATTTTGCATCATGCTTTTATATCGATATTTATTGCATTATGGGCTGTTATTACATGTTATGTCACAATACTTATGCCTATTCTCTCTTATTTTACAAGGTTTACAAAAGGAGGGAGAATGCCGGCAGCTGGAATTCTGGGCTGGAATAGGAGCAAATATTAGAGACCTATTCTGCACAACTCCAAAAGTCCTGAAACTCCACGAAAGTCATTTTTGGAAATAATAAAAAATATCCAGCGGAAGAAGTTCACCAGAGGGGGGGCCCACTTGTCCACGAGGGTGGGGGCGCGCCCTACCCCCAGGGCGCGCCCCCTACCTCGTGGGCCCCTGTTGGCTCTTTGATGTCCATCTTCTGCTATATGAGGTCTTTCGATGAGGAAAAAATCATAAGCAACCTTTCGGGACGAAACTCCGCCGCCACGAGGCGGAACCTTGGCGGAACCAATCTAGGGCTCCAGCATAGCTGTTCTGCCGGGGACACTTCCCTCCCGGAGGGGGAAATCATCGCCATCGTCATCACCAACGCTCCTCTCATCGGGAGAGGGCAATCTCCATCAACATCTTCACCAGCACCATCTCATCTCAAAACCCTAGTTCATCTCTTGTATCCAATTCTTGTCTCCAAGTCCGGGATTGGTACTAGTAGGTTGCTAGTAGTGTTGATTACTCCTTGTAGTTGATGCTAGTTGGTTTATTTGGTGGAAGATCATATGTTCAGATCCTTTATGCATATTATTACCCCTCTGATTATGAACATGAATATGCTTTGTGAGTAGTTACGTTTGTTCCTGAGGACATGGGAGAAGTCTTGCTATTAGTAGTCATGTGAATTTGGCATTCATTCGATATTTTGATGAGATGTATGTTGTCTAGCCTCTAGTGGTGTTATGTGAACGTCGACTACATAACACTTCACCATTATTTGGGCCTAGAGGAAGGCATTGGGAAGTAATAAGTAGATGATGGGTTGCTAGAGTGACAGAAGCTTAAACCCTAGTTTATGCATTTCTTCGTAAGGGGCTGATTTGGATCCATATGTTTCATGCTATGGTTAGGTTTACCTTAATACTTTTGTTGTAGTTGTGGATGCTTGCAATAGAGGTTAATCATAAGTGGGATGCTTGTTCAAGTAAGAACAGCACCCAAGCACCGGTCCACCCACATATCAAATTATCAAAGTACCGAACGTGAATCATATGAACGTGATGAAAACTAGCTTGACGATATTCCCATGTGTCCTTGGGAGCGCTTTTCCTTATATAAGAGTTTGTCCAGGCTTGTCCTTTGTTACAAAAGGATTGGGCCACCTTGCTGCACTTTATTTACTTTTTTTGAGGGACTTGACAGTGGGAAAGATATAAATGGGGTGTTTACATAGACATATCACACACATACACATCCATCTCCACTCCTGGTGAGACCACCAGGGGTGGGACAACTACGCCATGGTCACTGCTATACACGTGTCTCTAAGTGTTTAAAGAGGGAAGAAAAAAGTACAGCACGGCTCAGCTAAGTGTGCCACAATATGAAAGCAGGGCAGCTCTACGCGTACCCTTAACTCTATGTTGCAGAAGTCCCAAATCCTCTTTGAATCGATGGAACCAAGATGCAATGCTTGGGGTTACACCTCTGAAGTGTTTATTGTTTCTTTCCTTCACAAACTCCAGGCAGCAGTGAAGAATGCTTCGATGAAGAAAGGATTGGGCCAGGTGGGTTGTGCGGTTTGCAACGCATCAAACCTATTTTGAAAATCAGTCCAATGAACATCTATCTTGGCCCAACACCTTTCGCTGAACTGGCAGGTGAAGATCATATGCTCGAGGGTCTCGTCTGTATTTTTCCCACAAAGGAGACATGTGAAGTCATTCCCAATGTCATAGTGCCTTCTTCTCAGCATGTCACGTGTGTTCAACCTGTCGTGCAGCAGCAACCATCCAAATACTTTGATTTTCATCGTGCAGTTTGATTTCCAAAGGAGCGGGAAGATGGGGTGAGCTGTTGCATCTCGGAAGAAGTTGTTATAGTAGTCTTTTGGCTTGTACTCAGCTGTCCCCCAAGCATAGAGCCAAACGTCAGATATTGCTGTAGTTGGGTGTATACAGAGTGCTGCATGTTGGACCTCTTGCACCTCGTTGAGCGCACGAGCAGACAGCGGTAGGTGAAAGGTTTCATGCAGTTCAGTGTTGGCCCAGAAGTCAGCGATTGTCATGTCTTCCTGCAGAGCAAATGAAAAGGCACGCGGGTGCGATGTTTGTAGCACATCATTTGACCACAAGTCTTTCCAGAGCAGCGTAGTCGAGCCATCAACTACTTGAACATGGGTGATCCCTCGGTAGATGGGCGTTGATTTGAGAATGTCTTTCCACCAGAAAGATCCGACCAGATCAACCGCATGAGGCACCTGGTTAGCATACTGATTATCCCAAAGCATAGTGACCCATGGTACGTCCAGTTTGTTATAGAACTTGTGGAGAAATTTCAGCAGGAGGGCTTCGTTGTGGATTTTAATGTTGATCACTCCTAACCCACCCTTACACTTGGGCTTGCACACCAGTTCCCAAGCTGCAAGCGAGTTGCATTTGTCACCTTGGTCGGTTTTCTTTGTCCAGAGACATACTTTTGTTACTTGTTGCTCGTTACAAATTATCCTATCACAAAACTATCTATTACCACTTATTTTAGTACTTGCAGAGAATACCTTGCTGAAAACCGCTTATCATTTCCTTCTGCTCCTCGTTGGGTTCGACACTCTTACTTATCGAAAGGACTACGATAGATCCCCTATACTTGTGGGTCATCAAGACTCTTTTCTGGCGTCGTTGCCGGGGAGTGAAGCGCCTTTGGTAGGTGGAATTTTGTAAGGAAAAATTTATATAGTGTGCAGAAATTTACTGTCACTTGTTACTATGGAAAGTAATCCTCTGAGGGGCTTGTTCGGGGTATCTTCACCCCGACCAGTAGAGAAAAGAGTTGCTCCTCCACCTACTGAACCTACTAAAAATGAAATTATTCCCTTTGAAGTTCCTTCGGGTATGTTAGAAAAACTGCTAGCTAATACTTTTACAGGAGATGGAACAAAGCATCCTGATGAACATCTACTTTATGTGGATGAAGTTTGTGGATTATTTAAGCTTGCAGGTATACCCGATGATGTTGTTAAGAAGAAGGTCTTCCCTTTATCTTTTAAGGGAGATGCATCGACATGGTATAGGCTATGTGATGATACGGAATCATGGAACTATAAACGAATGAAATTGGAATTTCATCAAAAGTATTATCATATGCATCTTGTTCATCGTGATCGCAATTATATATATGATTTTTGGCCTCGCGAAGGAGAAAGCATCGCTCAAGCTTGGAGGAGGCTTAAATCAATTTTATATTCATGCCCCAATCATGAGCTCTCAAGAGAAATAATTCTTCAAAAACTTTATGCTCGGCTTTCTGAAAACAATTGCATCATGCTCGATACTTCGTGTGCTAGCTCTTTTATGATGAAGACTATTGAATTCAAATGGAATTTATTGGATAGAATTAGACGCAACTCTAAAGATTGGGATCTCGACGAAGGTAAGGAGTCAGGTATGACACCTAAGTTTGATTGTGTTAAATCTTTTATGGATACCGATGTTTTTCGTAAATTTAGCACTAAATATGGACTTGACTCTGAGATAGTAGCTTCTTTCTGTGAATCTTTTGCTACTTATGTTGATCTCCCCAAGGAGAAGTGGTTTTAAATATCATCCTCCCATAGAAGTAAAAGTAGCTGCACCTACTAAAGTTGAAGAAAAGACTGTCACTTATAATGATCCTATTGTTCCTACTTCTTATGTTGAGAAACCACCTTTCCCTGTTAGGATAAAGGATCATGCTAAAGCTTCAACTGTGGTTCGTAAAAGCAATATTAGAACTTATACACCTCTTGAGAAAGTTAAAGTTGAACCTAATATTGCTATTGTTAAAGATCTCTTGTCTGATAATATTGATGGGCATGTTATTCAATTCTGTGGTGAAACTGCTAGAATTGCTAAACCTTGTGCTAAAGATAAACATAGACCTGTGGTAGGCGTGCCTGTTATTTCTGTTAAAATAGGAGATCATTGTTATCATGGCTTATGTGATATGGGTGCTAGTGCTAGTGTTATACCTATTACCTTATATGAAGAAATTAAGCATGAAATTGCACCTGCTGAGTTAGAAGATATTGATGTCACAATTAAACTTGCCAATAGAGATACTATATCAGCAATAGGAATTGTTAGAGATGTTGAAGTCTTGTGTGGGAAAACTAAATATCCTGCTGATTTCCTTGTTCTTGGTTCCCCACAGGATAGCTTTTGTCCCATTATATTTGGTAGACCCTTCTTGAATACTGTTAATGCTAAGATAGACTGCGAAAAGAATGTTGTTACTATTGGCTTGGATGATATGATTCATGAGTTTAATTTCTCTAAATTTAGTAAACAACACCGTGAAGAAGAATTGCCTAGTAAGGATGATATTATTGGTCTTGCTTCTATTGCCGTACCTACTAGTGATCCTTTAGAACAATATTTGCTAGACCATGAAAATGATATGTTTATGAATGAAAGAAGGGAAATAGATGAAGTATTCTTTAAGCAGGAACCTATTCTAAAACACAATTTGCCTGTTGAAATCCTAGGGGATCCTCCTCCACCCAAGGGTGATCCCGTGTTTGAGCTTAAACCGTTGCCTGATAATCTTAAATATGCTTATCTTGATGAAAAGAAGATATATCCTGTTATTATTAGTGCTAACCTTTCAGAGCATGAAGAAGAGAGATTATTGAAAACTCTGAAGAAGCACCGTGCTGCTATTGGATATACTCTTGATGATCTTAAGGGCATTAGTCCCACTCTATGTCAACATAAAATAAATTTGGAAGAAGATGCCAAACCAGTCCGTGATCATCAACGAAGGCTTAATCCTAAGATGAAAGAAGTGGTAAGAAAAGAAATACTAAAGCTTCTGGAGGCAGGTATAATTTATCCCGTTGCTGATAGTCAGTGGGTAAGTCCTGTCCATTGTGTTCCTAAGAAGGGAGGTATTACTGATGTTCCTAATGATAAAGATGAATTGATTCCGCAAAGAATTATTACAGGTTATAGGATGGTAATTGATTTCCGTAAATTAAATAAGGCTACTAAAAAGGATCATTACCCCTTACCTTTTATCGATCAAATGCTAGAAAGATTATGCAAACATACACATTATTGCTTCCTAGATGGTTATTCTGGATTCTCTCAAATACCTGTGTCAGCTAAAGATCAATCAAAGACTACTTTTACATGCCCTTTTGGTACTTTTGCTTATAGACGTATGCCTTTTGGTTTATGTAATGCACCTGCTACCTTTCAAAGATGCATGATGGCTATATTCTCTGACTTTTGTGAAAAGATTTGTGTGGTTTTCATGGACGACTTTTCCGTCTATGAATCTTCTTTTGATGATTGCTTGAGCAATCTTGATCGAGTTTTGCAGAGATGTGAAGAAACTAATCTTGTCTTGAATTGGGAAAAGTGCCACTTGATGGTTAATAAAGGTATTGTCTTAGGGCATAAAGTTTCTGAAAGAGGTATTGAAGTTGATAAAGCCAAGGTTGATGCTATTGAAAAGATGCCATGTCCCAAGGACATCAAAGGTATAAGAAGTTTCCTTGGTCACGCCGGATTTTATAGGATTTTCATTAAGGACTTCTCAAAAATTTCTCGGCCTCTGACTAATTTATTACAAAAAGATATACCATTTGTCTTTGATGATGATTGTGTAGAAGCATTTGAAATACTTAAGAAAGCATTGATCTCTGCACCTATTGTTCAGCCACCTGATTGGAATTTACCCTTTGAAATTATGTGTGATGCTAGTGATTATGTTGTAGGTGCTGTTCTATGGCAAAGGGTTGATAAGAAATTAAATGTTATCCATTATGCTAGTAAGACCCTAGACAATGCTCAAAGGAATTATGCTACTACTGAAAAAGAACTCTTAGCAGTTGTATTTGCTTGTGATAAGTTCAGACCTTATATTGTTGGTTCTAAAGTAACTATTCACACTGATCATGCTACTATTAAATATCTTATGGAAAAGAAAGATGCTAAACCTAGACTTATTAGATGGGTTCTCCTGCTACAAGAATTTGATTTGCATATTATTGATAGAAAGGGAGCTGAGAACCCCATTGCAGACAACTTGTCTAGGTTAGAAAATGTTCTTGATGACCCACTACCTATTGATGATAGCTTTCCTGATGAACAATTAAATGTTATAAGTACTTCTCGTAGTACTCCATGGTATGCTGATTATGCTAATTACATTGTTGCTAAATTTATACCACCTAGTTTCACATACCAGCAAAAGAGAAAGTTTTTCTATGACTTGAGACATTACTTTTGGGATGACCCACATCTTTATAAAGAAGGAGTAGATGGTGTTATTAGACGTTGTGTACCTGAGCATGAACAGGAACAGATCCTACGCAAGTGCCACTCTGAAGCTTATGGAGGACACCACGCTGGAGATAGAACTGCACATAAGGTATTGCAATCCGGTTTTTATTGGCCTACTCTCTTCAAGGATGCCCGTAAGTTTGTCTTATCTTGCGATGAATGTCAAAGAATTGGTAGTATTAGTAGACGTCAAGAAATGCCTATGAATTATTCACTTGTTATTGAACCATTTGATGTTTGGGGCTTTGATTATATGGGACCTTTTCCTGCCTCTAATGGTTATACACATATTTTAGTTGTTGTTGATTACGTTACTAAGTGGGTAGAAGCTATTCCAACTAGTAGTGCTGATCATAACACTTCTATTAAAATGCTTAAAGAAGTTATTTTTCCGAGGTTTGGAGTCCCTAGATATTTAATAACTGATGGTGGTTCACATTTTATTCATGGTGCTTTCCGTAAAATGCTTGCTAAGTATGATGTTAATCATAGAATTGCATCTCCTTATCACCCTCAGTCTAGTGGTCAAGTAGAATTGAGTAATAGAGAGCTCAAATTAATTTTGCAAAAGACTGTCAATAGGTCAAGAAAGAATTGGCCAAGAAACTTGATGATGCATTATGGGCCTATAGAACTGCATATAAAAATCCTATGGGTATGTCTCCATATAAAATGGTTTATGGAAAAGCATGTCACTTACCTCTCGAACTAAAACATAAGGCATATTGGGCTATTAAAGAGCTCAATTATGATTTCAAACTTGCCGGTGAGAAGAGGTTATTTGATATTAGCTCACTTGATGAATGGAGAACCCAAGCTTATGAAAATGCCAAGTTGTTTAAAGAAAAAGTTAAAAGATGGCATGACAAAAGGATACAAAAGAGTGAGTTTAATGTAGGTGATTATGTATTGATATACAACTCTCGTTTAAGATTTTTTGCAGGAAAACTTCTCTCCAAATGGGAAGGCCCTTACGTTATCGAGGAGGTCTATCGTTCCGGTGCCATAAAAATCAACAACTTCGAAGGCACAAATCCGAAGGTGGTAAACGGTCAAGGAATTAAACACTATATCTCAGGTAACCCTATAAATGTTGAAACCAATATTATTGAAACCGTAACCTCGGAGGAATACATAAGGGACACTTTCCAGAACGTTTCAGACTCCGTAAAGGAATAGGTATGTGGTATAGTAAGTAAACCGACTCCAAAACAATTTTTAAGGCAATATTTCTCCGTTTTGGAATATTTAGAAAAATAGAAAAATAAGTAGCAGTCCGGGAAGGACACGAGGGCTCCACGAGGGTGGAGGGCGCGCCCTACCCCCTGGGCGCGCCCCCCTACCTCGTGGGCACCTCGTGTGCCTTCCGGACTCCGTTTTCTTGCACGATACGTATTTTGGTCAGTAAAAATTCATTATATATTCTCCCGGAGGTTTTGACTCTTGTATCATGCAATTATCCTTTGTTCTTTTTTCGAGCTGTTTTTCTGACAGATCTAGATTATCATGACATCCCCAAGTGCCTCCAAGGACAAGTTCTTTGAGAAGGTCATCAACCCTTACCTCGCGGAGTTGCGTGATGGGTTGCTGCACATCCACGATGAAGAGGGACCGAAGGGGACCGGAAGCATGGAGACGAGGCTCGAAGTAGTGGAACAACAAGTTTTCAAGTGTCAAGGGATGGTGGAACGTGGACTCAACTCCAACCACATGATGATCGCGGAGTTCACTAGCAACCACAAGTTGGATGCCGACAACATTGGGGAGGCCATCTTCAAGCTTCATGAGAAGATCGAGCACCTTCAAGCCCAAATCTATGACCTGCAAAACCAAAACTGTGAGTATGAATATAGATTCAAAAGGATGAGTTTGGCTGCAGATTTGAGGATCCCGGAGACTCGATCATCCTTCTATGATGGTGAGCCTATGCCTTGGAAGATGGACGACAAGCCCGCATCATCGACAACACCCCCACCTTCTTCACCAGCAAAGGAGACATAATCACATGGGTATGGCCACTCCCCTTGGCAACTGCCAAGCTTGGGGGAGGTGCCCCGGTCTCGTATCACCATCACACTCCTAGCTTTACCGTTTTTCTTAGTTCGATCCTATTAGTAGTATCTTGATCTAGTAGAATAAAGTTTATGGCATGATCTAGTTTTGAGTTTGCTATTATGAAAGACTAAATGATAGTTGAGTATGTGGAATTGCTATTGAGCTCTGACATAGACTCTTTCTGATGTTATGATAAATTGCAATTGCTTCAATGACTCAGATTATAGTTTGTTGATTCTCGATAAAGTTTATGATTCGTACTTTTGCATTGTGAATAGATTATTACTTGAGCATAAGAAATCATATGACAATATCCATATATGTTGCTGTTATGAGAATAATCATGATGCCTTCATGTCCGTATTTTATTTTTTTCTCGACACCTCTACCTCTAAACATGGGGACATATTTATCGTTATCGGCTTTCGCTTGAGGACAAGCGAGGTCTAAGCTTGGGGGAGTTGATACGTCCATTTTGCATCATGCTTTTATATCAATATTTATTGCATTATGGGATGTTATTACATGTTATGTCACAATACTTATGCCTATTCTCTCTTATTTTACAAGGTTTACATAAGGAGGGAGAATGCTGGCAGCTGGAATTCTGGACTGGAAAAGGAGAAAATATTAGAGACCTATTCTGCACAACTCCAAAAGTCCTGAAACTCCACGAAAGTCATTTTGGAAATAATAAAATATTCCAGCGGAAGAAGTTCACCATGTTGGGGAACGTAGTAATAATTCAAAATTTTCCTACGTGTCACCAAGATCAATCTAGGAGATGCTAGCAACGAGAGAGAGGGAGTGCATCTTCATACCCATGAAGATCGCTAAGCGGAAGCGTTACAAGAACGCGGTTGATGGAGTCGTACTCGCGGCGATTCAAATCGCGGAAGATCCGATCTAGCGCCGAACGGACGGCGCCTCCACGTTCAACACACGTACAGCCCGGGGATGTCTCCTCCTTCTTGATCCAGCAAGGGGAGAGGAGAAATTGAGGGAGAGCTCCGGCAGCACGACGGCGTGGTGGTGGAGCTCGTGGTATTCCTGCAGGGCTTCGCCAAGCACTACGGAGGAGGAGGTAGAGTTGGAGGAGGGAGGGGCTGCACCAGGGAAGGGGTGCGGCTGCCCTCCCACCCCTCCACTATATATAGGGGCATGGGGAGAGGGGGAGGCGGCCTAGGGTTTCCCCTAGGGGGCGGCGGCCAAGAAGATTGGATCTCCCTAGGGAAAATCCTAGGGACACTTGCCCCCCAAGCCAAGCAGGTGGAGGCTTGCCTCCCAAGCCAGGTGGAGGCGCCCCACCTCCCCAAGTAACGTGGGAAAGGGTGTGGGGGGCGCACCACCACTTAGTGGGCTGGTTTGCCCCTTCCCCTTTGGCCCATGAGGCCCTCCAACACTTGTCAGGGCTCCCGAAACACCTTTCGGTCATGCTGCCCATAGCCTGGTACCCCCAGAACACTTCCGGACTCCAATACCCTTCGTCCAATATATCGATCTTCACCTCCGGACCATTCCGGAACTCCTCATGACGTCCGGGATCTTATCCGGGACTCTGAACTACCTTCGGTAACCACATATCAACTTTCAACTAATTTTCAACTACGTCCGCATAATTGCTACTATCAACTTTCAACTAAATTTTCTCTAGGAACATATCTAAAACAGTAGAACTAAAGCGTAAGCTACGACATAATTTGCAAAGACCTTTTGACTATGTTCATGATAATTAAATTCATCTGATTATTTAATGAACTCCCACTTAGATAGACATCCCTCTAGTCATCTAAGTGATACATGATCCAAGTCAACTAGGTCGTGTCCGATCATCACGTGATACGGACTAGTCATCATCGGTGAACATTTTCATGTTGATCGTATCTACTATACGACTCATGTTTGACCTTTCGGTCTCTTGTGTTCCGAGGCCATGTCTGTACATGCTAGGCTCGTCAAGTCAACCTAAGTGTTTCGCATGTGTAAATCTGGCTTACACCCGTTGTATGCGAACGTTAGAATCTATCACACCCGATCATCACGTGGTGCTTCGAAACAGCGAACCTTCGCAACGGTGCACAGTTAGGGGGAACACTTTCTTGAAATTTTAGCGAGGGATCATCTTATTTATTCTACCGTCGTTCTAAGCAAATAAGATGTAAACATGACAAACATCACATGCAAATCATAAAGTGACATGATATGGCCAATATCATCTTGCGCCTTTTGATCTCCATCTTCGAGGCGCGGCATGATCACCTTCGTCACCGGCATGACACCATGATCTCCATCATCATGATCTCCATCATCGTGTCTTCATGAAGTTGTCTCGCCAACTATTACTTCTACTACTATGGCTAACGGTTAGCAATAAAGTAAAGTAATTACATGGCGTTTCTCATTGACACGCAGGTCATACAATAAATTAAGACAACTCCTATGGCTCCTGCCGGTTTTCATACTCATCGACATGCAAGTCATGATCCCTATTACAAGAACATGATCAATCTCATACATCACATATATATAATTCATCACATCCTTTTGGCCATATCACATCACATAGCATACCCTGCAAAAACAAGTTAGACATCCTCTAATTGTTGTTGCATGTTTTACGTGGCTGCTATGGGTTTCTAGCAAGAACGTTTCTTACCTACGCAAAAGCCACAACAATGATATGTCAATTGCTATTTACCCTTCATAAGGACCCTCTTCATCGAATCCAATCCGACTAAAGTGAGAGAGACAGACACCCGCTAGCCACCTTATGCATCAAGTGCGTGTCAGTCGGTGGAACCTGTCTCACGTAAGTGTACATGTAAGGTCGGTCCGGGCCGCTTCATCCCACAATGCCGCCGAATCAAGATAAGACTAGTAACGGCAAGCAAATTGAACAAATCATCACCCACAACTACTTTGTGTTCTACTCGTGCATAGAATCTACGCATAGACCTAGCTCATGATGCCACTGTTGGGGAACGTAGTAATAATTAAAAATATTCCTACGTGTCACCAAGATCAATCTAGGAGATGCTAGCAACGAGAGGGAGGGAGTGCATCTTCATACCCTTGAAGATCGCTAAGCGGAAGCGTTACAAGAACGCGGTTGATGGAGTCGTACTCGCGGCGATTCAAATCGCGGAAGATCTGATCTAGCGTCGAACAGACGGCGCCTCCGCATTCAACACATGTACAGCCCGGGGACGTCTCCTCCTTCTTGATCCAGCAAGGGGAGAGGAGAAGTTGAGGAAGAACTCCAGCAGCACGACGGCATGGTGGCGATGGAGCTCGTGGTTCTCCAGCAGGGCTTCGCCAAGCACTATGGAGGAGGAGGAGGAGGAGGTGTAGGAGGAGGGAGGGCTGCGCCAATCAAGAGGTGCGGCTGCTCTCCCACCCCTCCAATATATATATAGGGGCAAGGGGAGAGGGGGAGGCGCCCTAGGGTTTCCCCTAGGGGCGGTGGCCAGGCAGATTGGATCTCCCTAGGGTAAATCCTAGGGAGACTTGCCCCCCAAGCCAAGCAGGTGGAGGCTTGCCTCCCAAGCTAGGTTGAGGTGCCCCACCTCCCCAAGTAACGTGGGAAAGGGTGTGGGGGGCGCACCACCCCTTAGTGGGCTGGTTTGCCCCTTCCCCTTTGGCCCATGAGGCCTTCCGAGACTTGCCGGGCCTCCCGAAACACCTTTCGGTCATGCTGACCATAGCCTGGTACCCCCGGAACACTTCCGGACTCCAATACCCTTCGTCTAATATATCGATCTTCACCGCTGGACCATTCCGGAACTCCTCGTGACATCCGGGATCTCATCTGGGACTCCGAACTACCTTCGGTAACCACATACTATTTCCCATAACAACTCTAGCGTCACCGAACCTTAAGTGTGTAGACCCTACGGGTTCGGGAACCATGCAGACATGACCAAGACACCTCTCCGGCCAATAACCAATAGCGGGATCTGGATACCCATATTGGCTCCCACATGTTCCACGATGATCTCATCGGATGAACCACGATGTCGGGGATTCGATCAATCCCGTATTCAATTCCCTTTGTCAATCGGTATGTTACTTGCCCGAGATTCGATCGTCGGTATCCCAATACCTCGTTCAATCTCGTTACCGGCAAGTCACTTTACTCGTTCCGTAACGCATGATTCCATGACTAACTGCTTAGTCACATTGAGCTCATTATGATGATGCATTACTGAGTGGGCCCAGAGATACCTCTCCGTCATACGGAGTGACAAATCCCAGTCTCGATTCGTGCCAACCCAACAAACACTTTTGGAGACACCTGTAGTGCACCTTTATAGCCACCCAGTTACGTTGTGACGATTGGTACACCCAAAGCATTCCTAC
Source organism: Triticum urartu (assembly GCF_003073215.2). Lineage (NCBI taxonomy): Eukaryota > Viridiplantae > Streptophyta > Magnoliopsida > Poales > Poaceae > Triticum > Triticum urartu. The sequence goes on from NC_053028.1 coordinate 9,089,294, forward strand.
GGTATCCGGGAGTTGCACAATCTCATGGTCTAAGGAAATGATACTTGACATTAGAAAAGCTTTTAGCAAACGAACTACACGATCTTGTGCTATGCTTAGGATTGGGTCTTGTCCATCACAGCATTCTCCTAATGATGTGATCCTGTTATCAATGACATCCAATGTCCATGGTCAGGAAACCATAACCATCTATTGATCAACGAGCTAGTCAACTAGAGGCTTACTAGGGACATGTTGTGGTCTATGTATTTACACATGTATTATGGTTTCCAGTTAATACAATTATAGCATGAACAATAGACAATTATCATGAACAAGGAAATACAATAATAACCATTTTATTATTGCCTCTAGGGCATATTTCCAACACACCAGAGGGTGGCCCACCTGTCCACGAGGGTGGGGGACGCGCCCTACCCCCCAGGGCGCGCCCCCTACCTCGTGGGCCCCCTGTTGGCTCTCCGATGGCCATCTTCTGCTATATGAGGTCTTTCGATGAGGAAAAAATCATAAGCAACCTTTCGGGACGAAACTCCGCCGCCACGAGGCGGAACCAATCTAGGGCTCCGGCAGAGCTGTTCTGCCGGGGACACTTCCCTCTCGGAGGGGGAAATCATCGCCATCGCCATCACCAACGCTCCTCTCATCGGGAGAGGGCAATCTCCATCAACATCTTCACCAGCACCATCTCATCTCAAAACCCTAGTTCATCTCTTGTATCCAATTCTTGTCTCCAAGTCCGGGATTGGTACTAGTAGGTTGCTAGTAGTGTTGATTACTCCTTATAGTTGATGCTAGTTGGTTTATTTGGTGGAAGATCATATGTTCAGATCCTTTATGCATATTATTACCCCTCTGATTATGAACATGAATATGCTTTGTGAGTAGTTACGTTTGTTCCTGAGGACATGGGAGAAGTCTTGCTATTAGTAGTCATGTGAATTTGGTATTCGTTCGATATTTTGATGAGATGTATGTTGTCTAGCCTCTAGTGGTGTTATGTGAACGTCGACTACATAACACTTCACCTTTATTTGGGCCTAGACGAAGGCATTAGGAAGTAATAAGTAGATGATGGGTTGCTAGAGTGACAGAAGCTTAAACCCTAGTTTATGCGTTGCTTCGTAAGGGGCTGATTTGGATCCATATGTTTCATGCTATGGTTAGGTTTACCTTAATACTTTTGTTGTAGTTGCGGATGCTTGCAATAGAGGTTAATCATAAGTGGGATGCTTGTTCAAGTAAGAACAGCACCCAAGCACCGGTCCACCCACATATCAAATTATCAAAGTACCGAACGCGAATCATATGAACATGATGAAAACTAGCTTAACGATATTCCCATGTGTCCTCGGGAGTGCTTTTCCTTATATAAGAGTTTGTCCAGGCTTGTCCTTTGCTACAAAAGGATTGGGCCACCTTGCTGCACTTTATTTACTTTTGTTACTTGTTGCTCGTTACAAATTATCCTATCACAAAACTATCTGTTACCACTTATTTCAGTACTTGCAGAGAATACCTTGCTGAAAACCGCCGCGGCGTGAGAAGCGGCAGGAGCAAAAGCGGTGGTCCGGGTGGACCCCGCTCCAGTTGCCGCAGCAGCGTGAGGTGCTCCCGCAGCAATAGTGCTTGCCGCGGTGGAGCGTGTCGCGCGGCGCGGCGACTGTTCACTCGCCCGCCGCCCCGCTACGTCCCCGGCCTTGCGGAGACGCCTTCTTGGTGGGGATGGAGGCTCTGCTTGCGGCGAGCTGCCTGAAGATGAGGAGGAAGAGGAGTCGATCTCCAGCGAGCCGCTCGTATCCTCGGCGGGCTCGCTCGACTCGACGTCATGCCCGGCAAGCTCTTTCTCGCCGACGAGCTCCTCTCGCTCGGCACGGCTTGCCGCCTCTGCTGCCTCTGCCTCCTCCACGGTGAATCCAAATTCGCCCGCGGCTGCGGCTGCCGCCGCCTCTTCCAGCCTAGTGGCGATGCATGTCATCTCCGCATCGGTGGTGTCGCGGGTGAGGCTATTCTTTTCGTCGGAGCGGACCGGCACTTCTACCAAGCCGTCAAAGAACTCCTGCACGATGTCGTCTGCAGACTCTTGCCAAGTTGGGACAATTCCATGCGAATCACACAGCGGCATCATTGCACGGATGCGGTCGAGCGCGGAGTTGTTGCACAGCGGAACGACACCCTTCGGCAACCTGAACACTTCGGGATGTTGAGGGTCGTACTTGAACAGCTCCTGGAGCATCGCGTTAAGCTCCAGAACAGTGAAGTTGAAGTTGAGGCCCGGACGCAGCCTCATGATATCCGCCGCATTCTTGCGACACTCTTACTTATCGAAAGGACTACGATAGATCCCCTATACTTGTGGGTCATCAGAAGGCTATGTTTGGACACCGGAAAGGTTTCGGATGAGTTCGGGCATTTTTGGGAGTACCGGGGGGTTACCGGAACCCCCTGAGGGCTTAATGGGCCTACATGGGCTTTAGTGGAAGAGAGGAGAGGCGGCCAAGAGGTGGGCCCCCCAAGCCCAATCCAAATTGGGAGGGGGCCGGCCCCCCTTTCCTTCCTCTCCCCATTCCCTTCCTTCCCCCTCCTAGTTGGACTAGGAAAGGGGGGAACCTACTCCTAGTAGGAGTAGGATTCCCCCTCTTGGGGGCGCACCATGAGGCCGGCCGGCCCCCTCCTCCCCTCCTTTATATACGGGGAGGGGGCACCCCATAGACACACAAGTTGATTGTTTAGCCGTGTGCGGTGCCCCCCTCCACAGATTTCCACCTCGGTCAGATCGTTGTAGTGCTTAGGCGAAGCCCTGCGTCGGTAACTACATCGTCACCGTCATCACGCCGTCGTGCTGACTAAACTCTCCCTCGGCACTCAGCTGGATCAAGAGTTTGAGGGACGTCACCAAGCTAAACGTGTGCAGATCGCGGAGGTGTCGTGCGTTCGGTACTTGATCGGTTGGATCGCGAAGACGTTCGACTACATCAACCGCGTTACTCAATGCTTCCGCTTTCGGTCTACGAGGGTACGTAGACACACTCTCCTGCTCGTTGCTATGCATCACATAGATAGATCTTGCGTGACCGCAGGTAATTTTTTTTTAAATACCGCGTGGGATAATGGTTTATGAGGCCCACAGCGTCGTACGATTTCTCCCGAAAGTTCTACAGGCGTCACAGTTGAATGGCACGTGCCCGGGTGAGTGGCATGCCTGGCTGAGTATACAGAGGTTGGCTTGTTCTTGGTCGTCGACGCAACGTGCAGGACCGTTTAGGGAGATTGGCCCATGACCTCTTCATGCTTAAGATTTAGACCAGCGTGTTGACCTCTCAGGAGAGCCTAGGTAGGACTACAACATGTCGGTTATCAGAGTCCGGGCATTACCCAGAAAAGTGTGTCCAGACAGAGGTAATCGAGCGTATCGGGTAGATTGGTGCACCCCTGTGATTACCCACAAGTATGATCAATCATAGTCCTTTCGATAAGTAAGAGTGTCAAACCCAACGAGGAGCAGAAGGAAATGACAAGTGGTTTTCATCAAGGTAATGTGTGCAAGCACTGAAATTGTTGGTAACAGGTAGTTTGATAGCAAGATAATTTGTAACGAGCAAGTAACGGTAACGGTAAATAGAGTGCAGTAAGGTAGCCCAATCCTTCTGTGGCAGAGGATAGGCCAAAGCGGTCTCTTATAATAAGCAAAACGTTCTTGAGGGTACACGGGAATTTCACCACATCACTTTCGTCATGTTGGTTTGATTTGTGTTCGCTACTTTGATAATTTGATATGTGGGTGGACCGGTGCTTAGGTGCTATTCTTACTTGAACAAACCTCGTAGTTACGATTAACCCCCTCGCAAGCATCCGTAACTACGAGAAAAGTATTAAGATAAAATCTAACCATAGCATTAAACTTTTGGATCCAAATTGTTCCATTACGAAGTAGCGCATAAACTAGGGTTTAAACTTCTGTCACTCTAGCAACCCATCATCTTATAACTACTCCACAATGCATTCCCTTAGGCCCAAATACGATGAAGTGCCATGTAGTTGATGTTCACATGACACCACTAAGGGAATCACAACATACATATCATCAAAATATCGAACACATATCAAGTTCACATGATTACTTGCAACATGACTTCTCCCGTGACCTCAAGAACAAAAGTAACTACTCACAAATAATAGTCATGCTCAAGATCAGAGGGGTATTAAATAGCAATGGATCTGAACATATAATCTCCCACCAAATAAACCATATAATAATCAACTACAAGATGTAATCAACACCACTAGTCACCCACAAGTACCAATCTAAGATTCCGGTACCAAGATTGAATACAAGAGATGAACTAGGGGTTGAGAGGAGATGGTGCGGTTGAAGATGTTGATGGAGATGGCCCTCCCAAAGATGGGAGAGTTGTTGGTGATGACGATGATGATAATTTTCCTCTCCGGGAGGGAAGTTCCCTCGGCGGAATCGCTTCGCCGGAGGGCAAAAGTGCTCCTGCCCAAATTCCGCCTCGAGACGGCAGTGCTTCGTCCCGAAAGACCTCCTCTCAGTTTTTCTAGGTAAAAATGACTTACATTCCAGAAGATGGGCAATGGAGGTGGGCCGAGAAGGGCACAACCCACCAGGGCGCCCAGATAGGGGGACTTCTTACTTCAATGAAATTATTTTATTCTTTTAGTTGGAGTTGGTGCGCCTGGGAGCCCTGGGGCGCCCAGGTGAGTTATGACCACCTGGTGGGGCCCCTTTGGTAGTTATTTGCTCCAATAATTATTAAACAATCCATAAAAAAAATCTCTGTGAAGTTTCAGCTTATTTGGAGATGTGTAGAATAGGTAGCTCTGACGTGCTTTTTCAGGTCCAGAATTTCAGCTGTCGGTATTCTCCCTCTTTGTGTAAACCATGCAAATTATGAGAGAAAAGACATTAGAATTACTCCTAAAAGCATTATTATGCATAAAAACATTATAAATAACAGTAGGAAAACATGATGCAAAATGGACGTATCACCCTGTACGGAAGTTAAACTATTCGTATCGCCGTGTCCACGGTAACATGACGACTTGAACTTGTATCCCAACCTCTTACAACTAAAATCGGATACTTGAGAAAATACATCGAGATAAGAGACATATACAACCCGATGATCGCTTTCTCTCAGGGAGGCGAGGAGAGGATCTCTGGGTAAGTTTATTGCTATACGTTGTTACATAATTTTACCATGCAATCTCCTCTATTTCTTCTGCTGCAAGATGATGGCTGCCAAAAGATGTAGCCTTCGATAGGATGAGCTTCTCCCCCTTATTCTGGCATTTCTACAGTATAGTCCATATATACTACCCCATTCATTTGACAATGATGCATATCTAGTGTAGATCTGATGTAAGTCTTGCGAGTACTTTGTTAGCATTTTCATTCGACCCGGTTGCTGCAACAGCTGGTAGCACCGTGGATACAGGTTTCCCCAATGGTGCGTACTACGTGTAGATCGGCGACCAGGAGTAGTCCAGAGGTCCTAGACAGGAGGGTTCGCCTCTTGATCTAGTGTCGTTGTTTTGCTCAGCCTTCTTAAGGCAAAACTTGTATGACTATGTCTGTACTTAGATAATTTTTGCTTTGATGACTTATGTATTTGGGTCCTCGTGGCCCTGGCTTGTAATTTTAAGGATTTATGTTTATCCTTTGATGACTTATGTTTATCCTTTGTGCACGATTATAAAAAAGGGCGATGGGGATGAACATCAAATGGATAAGAAAAAGAAGGCGCGAGTCACGGGCGGTGCCTGGCCCCCCAACAGTCACACGTTTAATATTGCGTGTGTGTGTGTGATGTCATGGTTAAACAAGATAATTTCATTGCCAAGAGATGCGTGCTCGGTCGGCTTGCCGGCCGTAAACATTTACCGTTCACCAACAGTTTTACTAAATCTCAGTCGACTTTTTCTCAGTCGATAAAGTTTGTTATGTCTCAGTCGCATGTTATGTTTCTTCATACAAAAGTTTTTTTTTCTTTTTTCTTCTTATAAAGACTTGATTAAGTCCCACTCGAATGAGACATACCCTTTCACCAATCACCACTTTGCTAGAGTTGCTAATTGCTATGAGCACCCGGTTTTGTTTCCTATCACCCATCGTTGACCAAAATTGGCGCCTTCATCGTTCCCCACGCCTGCTGTGCTGCCAGCCATAGCTCCACTTCGTGCTCCTCAATCGGAATCTCTTGGTGTAGGTAATTCCGCCCTCTGTTTACATGTTTCGATTGGCGCTTCGCTTCTCATCCATGACTAGAATCATCTCGTTCTTGCTTCAGCTACAGGCGTAGATCGATGTTTCGATTTATCAGCGCTTGGCTTCAGGCGGTGCTCCGGTATATTGCCGCGTGGCTTCAGGCGGCGGCGGCGGCAGCGGCGGCGGCGGCGGATAAACTGAAAGCTGCACCGCTCTCGCTTCGGCCATGTTCGGTTAATCCCCTTGCCACAGGGATTGAAGGGGATTGGGGAGGTTTGAGAAGGATTTTGACTGGCAAAGGATTTAATCCCCTTCAATCCCTTTCAAACCTCTTCAAACCCTGCCAAACCGAACAAGGCCTTCAGGGGACGGCGATGGATTTTCCTGTTACTGTTTCGCTTGGGCCCCTCCACCGGCCGCTCCATTTGCTCAGGGCCAACCAAAACATTCTGCCGGATTGGGTTAGCGAGGGCGAGGTCCGGCGCCTGGAAGAAGATCTTGAGGAATTGTTTGCAGAGCTCAAGACCGTGTCGGAGGCGGACGACCCCAGCTTCACGGCAAGGTGCTGGTTGAAGGAGGTGCGGGAGCTCCGCTACGACGCAGAGGACTTCTTCAACAAGGTCCCGCGCTCCTCCGCCGGCGCCGGCAGGAGCGCTCTTCACACCATCATCCTCTGGATCCCCAGTAAGCTGAAGCGGTGGCGCCAGGTTGCACAAGCTTTCTCAGATCTGCGAGCTCGTGCCAAGGACGCGAGTCGAAGACGGCAAAGTTTCCAGCTTGGTCCAGCAGCCATCAAACCTGGATTTGGGCAGGCCCAAGCCGATGTCAGCCGCTCCAAGCGCCAACAGCACGTCCAACTTGTTGGCCTTGAGGAGTCCATGGACAAGCTTGTCAAACTGATGGCTTTGGACGACCCAAAGATTGCAGATCTGCTGGCTTTTGACAGTGAAGATACAGAGGAACAAGTTCAGGTGGTGCCTATCTTTGGATCTGCAGGTGTTGGCAAAACGACACTTGCCAGAGCCTTCTATCGTAACTTCGAAGGGAAATTCCAGTGCCGGGCTTTCGTGCGGGTGTCGCGAAATCCAGATATGAGGAGGATGCTTTCCAGCATGCTCTCACAAATTAAGGCACCACCGGTCCATGGCTTTCCTGATGCGCAGGACCTTATTGACCATGTCAGAGAATATCTGCAATTCAAAAGGTACATATTCTATCTTTTATAACGGGATAAATGATGCATTACTGAAAAACAAAGCAGTACTGTAAGTATATCTTAAGAGGCTATTTGGGTTGGATTTAGGAGAAATAAACCTTTTCAATTTTCTATTGTTCATGAATTTTGATTGCAGGAATTTGATGAATTGGGAAAAGTAAACCATTATTTTTGGATTCCTTATGTATACACATGTACATGTACCAATCTAGAGCCCAGGGGAATAGACAAAGTTGCCTCCTATGTAATCTTAAGAGCATAAGTTTTTTTTTTCAATACATTTTTTTGCGGTGTAGCAAATTACTCATTTCGATTGTTTACTTCACTGCCCAATTGATCTTCCTTTGGCCTTACCATTCTCCACTGCGCGCCGGCAACTTGCGAACCTACCACGGCCATGACTTCTCTTGCCCGTAATATTTTAGGATATAGTATTTCTTACTTATTAACAATAATATCAATTTCCTTTTAATTTTGGTTATACTTCTTTTTTGTTTTTTTTTCAGTTTGACAAACATGTTTATTGTGAATAAAATATTCTGCAGATACTTGATTGTAATTGATGGCTTGTGGGCCTCCTCGACATGGGATATTATTAGCCGTGCTTTTCCTGATGGTGATTGTTGCAGCAGAATAATAGTAACCACGGAAATCAAGGATGTAGCATTGGCATGCTGTAGGTATCAGTTTAAGTACATGTATGAGATGAGTCCTCTTAATGGTGACCAGTCAAGACAGTTATTCCTCCGCAGAGTTTTTGGGTCTGAAAATGGTTGTCCAGATTTTGAAGAAGTTACATATGAGATTGTCCGGAAATGTGGAGGTTTACCATTAGCAATTGAAAATATAGCCAGCATGTTAGCATGTGAACTAAACATCGATCAATGGAAGCACATACAAGATTCTTTACCCTCTGTTTTGAGTTTGAGGACAGACCCTAGTTCAGAAGGGTTGAAAGAAGTTCTGTACATTATTTATGATAATCTTTCACCATATTTGAAGACATGCTTGCTATATATTATTATGTATCCAGAGGGAAACACTATCAGCAAGGACGAATTAGTGAAGCAATGGATAGCTGAAGATTTTATCAGCGAAGGACAAGATAGAGAGAAAACTGCATGGGATTATTTCAATGAGCTTGTGAGTAGAGGAATGATCCAACCTGTGGACAGAAATTATAACGATGAGGTGTTGACATGTACAGTTCACCACATGGTACTAGATCTTATTAGGTACAAATCTCTGGAGGAGAATTTCATCGTTAATGTGAGCTGTTTTCAAACAACTCCAGGTCTTCCTGACAAGGTTCGTCGACTGTCTGTTCAGTTCGGTGGTGCAAAATGTGCTAACATACCGGCAGACTTTATGATGACTCAAGTTAGATCACTTATATTTTTTGGCTTCTTGAACTGTGTACCTTCTTTTGTCGAATATAAGCTCCTTCGAGTTCTGAATCTTCATATCTGGGCTGATGAAAGCAAAATATTTGACCTCACTAGAATTGGTGAACTGTTTCAGCTGAGATATCTGAAAATTGATGGCAACATCACTGTCCATCTGCCAGGTGAGATTCGACAGCTAAACTTACTGGAGACACTGGCATTGCATGCACCAGTAAATGATATGCCAGATATCAGTTGCTTGCCATTACTTCGCACTCTGAGCTATTTTGATCTCAGCAAGAACTCACTAGAGAATGTACAGAGCCTTAGCAAGCTGAACAATCTCCAAGACCTTCATCTCACCTGGTCCAACACAGAGCCTGACAATCTGAAGACCAATATGCAATGCCTGGGCTCAATTCTCTGCGAACTCAGCAACCTCAAGTCTCTAACTCTAGTACCTGCAGCCGCCACTCATGCAGATGTTATGGGTGACGCTGGTGGTGCAAGCGTGGGTATTTCTGGCGATGTCTTGAGCAGCGTTTCCTCTCCCCCGGCCCTTCTTCAGAGGCTTGAGCTGTCAGGGCGCTGTTGCATCTTTTCCAGCCTACCCAAGTGGACCAAAGAACTTGGCAATCTCTGCATTTTGAAGATTGCAGTTAAGAAGCTGTTGAGGGAAGATATTGATGTCCTCAAAGGATTGCCAGCCCTCATGGCTCTCTCGCTGTACGTCTGGACTGCCCCTGTAGGAAAGGTCGTATTTGATAGTGAGGGGTTCTCAATTCTCAAATACCTCAAGTTTACATGTGCTGCCCCGTGCCTGGCATTTCTGATAAGATCAATGCCTAGCGTCCGGGAGCTTAAGCTAGCATTCAATGCTAATAGAATGGAGCAATACAGCCAGATAGTTGCTGGCTTAGAGTACTTGATAGAACTTAAAGAGATAACTGCAAAAGTTGGGGGCACTGGTGCGGATGAATCTGATAAAAGGTACGCGGAATCGGCATTGAGTGGCGCCATTGTCAATCATCCATGCACTCCTAGAATCACAGTACAATGTGTAGATTGGATTTTGTATGGTGAGGAGGATACCAGTGCCGTCACACAAGAGCAAGATCACTGGACTCTTGAAGAGCAACATGAGATACAAGAGGAATCGCTTGATCCTCTTCCTGAACTTATTTCCATTCCAAGCACACAAACACAAACGGGAGATGGAGGGCAGAAAGAAGGAACAGATAGATCAGTTGAGGTCTTGACACGAGAACAAGAACACTGGACTCTGGTGAAACAACACAAGATTCAAGAGGAATTACATCTTTGCACCCCAAGCACACATACACAAACAAGAGATGGAGTTCAGGATGAACTAATAGAAGGACCGATGGAGGTCCTAACACATGAACAGGAACACTTAACTATGGAAAAACAACACGAGATTCATGAAGAATTGCTTGATCCTCTTCCTGAAGGTCTTTCCACTCCAAGCACACAGACACAAGTGAGAGTTGAAGTGCAGGATGGAGAAATAGAGGGATCCATGAGGCGTGGTGGGCCGGGCGCGCCCGCCGTCCTTGGCTCGGTGCTTGGCCACCCCACACCCAACCTCCGCGATCTCTACATGCTTGGCGGGAAGCTCGGCCAGGGCCAGTTCAGCACCACCTACCTCTGCACCGAGCTCGCCACGGGGGTCGAGTACGCCTGCAAGTCCATCTCCAAGCGCAAGCTCATCACCAAGGAGGACGTCGACGACTTGCGCCGTGAGATCCAGATCATGCACCACCTCTCCGGCCAAAAGAACGTCGTCGCCATCAAGGGCGTCTACGAGGACCAGCTCTACGTGCACATCGTCATGGAGCTCTGCACCGGCGGTGAGCTCTTCGAGCGCATCATACAGCGCGGCCACTACAGCGAGCTCAAGTCCGCTGAGCTCACCAGGATCATCATCGGGGTTGTTGAAGCCTGCCACTCACTCGGGGTCATGCACCGGGACCTCAAGCCAGAAAACTTCCTGCTCGCCAACAAGGACGATGACCTCTCACTTAAGGCCATCAATTTTGGACTCTCCGTCTTCTACAAGCCTGGTGAGCTGCTGCTGCACCTTATATTAATCGTGCTCTAGTCAATGATTGATATGTGTTTAATTAATTTGGCACCGGAGGAACGAAACTAGTGCTGGCATAACTGTGGTTTTGCTTGCGATTTGATAGTTCTCCTAGAAGCTTATAGTTTTTTTTTCGAGAAGGAGGCTGAAACCCCCGGCCTTTGCATAAAAAATGATGCACACAGCCATCTAGATGCTTACAGTTACAGGGCAGAACCTTTTCTGGAATCATGTCGCTAAAATATGAAAGGATTAATGGTAAGAAGTCATGAGCAACTTGTACGAGATGACACTAAGAACATTCCCTTAATGCAATTGAGCAGTTTCACATTAGACTTGACATATATAACTGCTTGCTCTCAGTTTTTGAATAGTTTAGCTGGCAAGTAGTGAAACACGTCTTCCAACTGCCCATTCAAAGAGGGCAGCGGCAACATTGTTTCGAAAGTTTACTGCCTAAATTCTACTAACCTGCTAGGTCTAAAATACAATTTCACTGGGAAAAGTTATCTTAGTTGAATGGCAGTGGGAAGTCCGAAACTGATTGAAGGCTGATTCGCATTTAATAATCATCTGGTAATGGTATATTTGGGGGAAGAATATTCTATAGCAGTCTATTCTACAGTCTACATGGAGCCTTTCTGCTTATATGGTTACTGTAAACTTGTGATGCTCTACACTCATGCCTCCCTTTCCCATTCTTGTTCTTTTTTTCCAGGACAAATTTTCACCGACGTTGTTGGAAGTCCATATTATGTAGCCCCAGAAGTGCTGTGCAAAAAATATGGACCAGAAGCTGATGTATGGACCGCTGGTGTAATTCTCTACATTCTGCTAAGTGGTGTACCCCCATTTTGGGCAGGTGTGATATTTTTAACCCTTAACTTGGGAGCTTCTCTTCTGACGATTGTAGGCTTAATTTTTTATGAATGTTTGTAATGCAGAGACACAGCAAGGAATATTTAAAGCTGTATTGAATGGTGTCATTGATTTTGATTCTGAACCCTGGCCTGTGATATCTGACAGTGCAAAAGATCTGATAAGAAGAATGCTCAATCCTCGCCCAGCTGAACGTTTGACAGCACACGAAGTTCTATGTTAGTTTCTTTCACTGCTTTATACTCCTGGTTTCTCCTTTTCTCTAATTCCTTAATGCATTCATTCACTTGACATACTTGCAACCGTTGGGTAAGTAATAACACTTGATCTTACATACAGGCCATCCATGGGTTCGTGATCATGGAGTTGCTCCTGATCATCCTCTTGACAGTGCTGTCTTATCTCGCATCAAGCAATTCTCTGCGATGAATAAGTCGAAGAAAATGGCTTTGCGGGTGAGTTCAATTCTTTATAAGCTCAAGTTGTTAATTGCCTGCTTTGGATCCATGAGCTTACAAGGGGGCTATTTTTGGTGTTTGGCTCTTCAAGAGACTCTTGTCCTCTCTGCCGTAACTTCTTTGCACACACATTCTTTGCAAATCGTTGATTTTCTGAATGATCTCTATTCATTCTATGTGAAATAGTACTTTGGCTATCCTATGATTTTTTGAGCTGTCAGCCTGGCACCCATTGATCAAAGTGCTTACCTGACTGGATTCATATTGTCTAGCAGTAATAGGAGTGATATACCTGATGATATGTTTTTCATTCTTCCCTCGTATTGAGTTCTGAAATATGTCTCCATGTGATGAAGCATACTTACTGAATTTTGCATTAACCAACTTTTGGTGGTTATTCTATCAGGTAATAGCTGAGAGCCTCCCAGAGGAGGAAGTTGCAGGGTTGAAGGAAATGTTCCAGACTATGGACACCGATAACAGTGGTGCAATCACATATGATGAGCTCAAAGAAGGCTTGAGAAGATATGGCTCCACATTAAAGGATACTGAGATTCGTGATCTTATGGAAGCAGTGAGTTATCCAAAACCTAATGCTAGCTTGGATTTCTTAATCTTAAATGACCTTGTGCCTTAAGTCGCCCTGAGCTTAAATCCCTGTGAAGTACTCCCTCCTTTCTGGTTTATAGGGCTTATCTCAAAATCTTAGTTTTTCCATTTTATAAGGCTCAATTTGGTTGTTCCCCATCACAATTTTATATTCCAAGGTGCATTAAATAATTGCATGCAAGTATTAAGAGAAAATTGACCAATGCATGTACTTTATGCATGCATGTATTGCAATTAATACATTGGTAAACATAAATTTTTGAGGAAACAAGAGCATTAATTGGTTGCTTTTGCAAATTACAAAAAAGTATTCCACCACTCACCATCTACCTTGGTTGGTGAGATTTTTGAATTGAGCCCTATAAACCGGAAAGGAGGGAGTAGAAGCTTTTAAAGCCTTTTAGGAAACTAGGCCAGCTCATATATTACATGATTATGAGGAAAGTTGGGAACTAGGCTGCTTAATATGCGAGCTGTTCTTCTTACAGTTGCATCTTTTTGTTGGTGGTTATCTTTAGGCCATATATAATTAGGAAGCATGGAGTAGACGTCATTTTACCTTACATCATTCCTTCTGCCTATTATGTTGCAAATAGGGGTACAGAAGTGTACTTCTGATATGCAAAAGTTTATTTCTGAGAGCAAATGGTATCATCAAATATTGATTCTTTTTTAAAGCACCGTGCATCTGATGTCTCATGAGAATTTGTTCTCATGCACCAGCAGATGCGTATATGTGGAAGTTATTTCTTAATTGTGACTAGTGTAGCAAGTCTACAGAAATTTACTCTGCTGGCTGATAAGTTCAGCTTGGGCTTGCCGCAGGCTTTGAAAACATTTTGGTTACATGGTAAACGAAGAAACTGACATGTCCCTTTTGTACCGTTTGATTCATTAGGCGGATGTGAACAACAGTGGGACCATTGGCTCTATGGAGTTCATCGCTGCAACATTGCATCTGAATAAACTGCAGCGTGAGGAACATCTAGTGGCAGCCTTTTCATATTTTGACAAAGATGGAAGTGGTTACATCACAGTGGATGAACTGCAGCAAGCTTGCCAAGAGCATAACATGCCAGATGCTTTTCTTGATGATGCCATTAAAGAAGCTGACCAGGACAACGTAAGTGTGGTGTTAATTCTACATATTTATATTTATATAGATATGGTACATGTCTTGGTTACCTATTAGTCTATTACTCACTCTGTAAAGAAATATAAGAGCGTTTTTAATCACTAAAACGCTCTTATATTTCTTTGCGGAGGGAGTTCTCTTTTCCTAGCTGGTATATGTACAATCAGTATTCAGTGCGATGCAATAGAGCTTGTTCAGTAGTTTAGTCTCAACAACAAATAACTTATACTGAGGTTTCAGTCTTTGGAAGAGGAATATAGTCCCTCAAACCACCTAGGTTTTAACACCAGATACTTGCAATTATGATCATATACTTTCTGGGTTTGGAAACATATTATGTTATCCTTGAAGCTATGCACTCTATTTAAGTAAGCAAGGTTTATGGATTTATTTTTGGAAGTTGGATGGTGCTGCTCCAAACAATAGTTTGGCCCCGAGAGGCTGTCTTTATCAACTAACAGACCTCATTTGTTGCTTCATCAATGAATGCTTATGGTCCTGTTAGTAACAAAAATAAGTTAGTTGCATGACTTTCTTGTCCTAATTTTGCTTTCTATTGTCAGGATGGCCGCATTGACTATGGAGAATTTGTTGCCATGATGACCAAGGGCAATGTGGGAGTCGGGCGAAGAACACTGAGAAACAGCTCGAATATCAGCATGAGGGACACACCTCGTGCTAGGCTTGGGCGTTCGGTTATCAAAGATACCGAACCGTACCGAACCAAACCGACAAAGTCGGTTATTCCGGCATTTGGTGATTGGGAAGATACCGAACCGTACCGAACCAAACCGACAAAGTCGGTTATTCCGGCATTTGGTGATTGGTTAGATTAGGGAAATCGCTAACGCCTTTGGTTACATCAGTTAGTAACCGAGATTGGTCGGTTGTACCGAAGTAACCAGACAGCAGCCTACTTGAGGCTTCACGCTTGCATTGGGCTTCGTTCCTCCTCTAAACATGCCTCCATACGCCAGCACTAGGACCTATCTAGCAATACGTCTCCATACACCTCCGATCCTGGGGTGCGGTCGGATGCTTCTCCATGGCAGCCGCTATTTAGTGCCAGGAGAGTTGGGCCCTGTCAGGGCTCTAGTTGTAATCTGGGCGGCCTTCGCCGCTTTGTAAATCCTCTTTCCCTATCTTAATAAAGATCGGCTTTGGCCTTTCGAGATATAAGAGCGCTGATGAACTGCATGCACCACTGAATGCATGAAGACTTCTGGGTTGGTGGCTTGATGTTGCATGGTGTGCTCCTGCTATGTGACGTGTTAGTATGAATATCTCAATGGCCCAAATTGTCATGTGTTTTTCTTCTTTTTGAAAATGGACCCACGTTCACAATATATGTAGGTGATACAGAACAAGAAAGGTTGAATTTTGTAAGATGCCACTCTAAAACCCATGACAACTTTGGTTAATATGACATTTACCGAAATAGTATGCTACTTACAAAAACCAAACCGTATTCTGAATTTCATAACGTATTTACAAGAGGCGAAGCTCGGCGGCCTCAATTTGTACTACAGATATTTAGTTGGAATTTATCCACAGCGAATAGAAACCAAAATGGAGACCAACATGCATGCGACCAAAATAATGAGGAAAAATCTAGATGCATATCAATATAGGGTTGCTGCAGGTATAGAAATTAGCCATATATTTCAAGCATGTTTAATCAACTGCATTATTATTCAATTATCTTCACGTGAAGAGGATGACCACAGCCTACCAGGATACAACTAGGATGAATCACCATCTAGAATCTTTTGCCACCGTAATAGAAATCAGAATGTCTGCATACTGAAGAAAAAACGAGCCTCTTCTCAAGATAAACACAACAGGAGGAACTCAGTTACATCCCCCAACAAGATTGCTCCATAATGGACAGCTGGTCATCGACTCTAGCTAGAAAAGATCGGATCACAAAACGATAGAAGTTTCTGTCTCATTTCGTCTTTAGCCGCGACGCTCGTGATCTCACTCAAGCATCGGACTTAGCTGATCTCACCTTCATCCTTGAGCAAGAAGCCGCTCCACAGCAGCGAGGTCTCCTCTTTCGAGCAGGCAGTGGTGACAATGGTCACGTTGAACCCTCCGATGGTCTCAAAGATCTCAAAGTGGTCCTCTATCTCTGGGGAGAACTCACAGAACTCCGTCGCCATGAAGAACTTGACGCAGTTCCCCTGCTCGATCGCCACCTTGGAATCCAGCATGGACATCACCGTCATGACCCTTACCAGGAAGTTGTACATCCCGTGACCGCGGATGATGCTCTGCCTTAGGGACACGGCGTCTTTCTGGGATCCCAGGTATGCATTGGTCGCCTTCCCTTTCAGATGGGCGGGTAGCTCCGCCTGTATGCATCTCTGGCCGCACAGAATCTCCATGGCCAGTTTCCCAAACTGGATTTTGGCACCGGTGGTAGACTTGGGCACCAGTCGGATCTCAAACAACCCAGGGACCTCCATGGTGTTGGTGTGGTTCAGTTTGAGCAACAGATCCTCACGCAACACATCTTCGTAGTGGAAATGGAGTGGGAACATCATGGCTTTTCCGCTTTTCGCGCCCTTGGCCTTTTTGCCCACCCGCCGTTTCTGTACAAACAGATTGTTTATTAGCAATTTTTACCAGAAGCATCACTACTAATCCACTACCAATTGAAGGTGTCATCATCAAATCACAACATTAGATCAATTGAACATCGCATGATTAACTGCACTTCATCACTGAATAACCCTCTTACATTCTTTTTTCTAATGCTTCCCCATTTAAATACATATATACAAAAAGCTAAGTTGAATCTGCATGCAGGTTACAGAGGAAGAATATATGTTGATATACCTGTGGCTTATCATGACAAGTGTAACCACATATTATTTTTTCTAATCTCTTTTCAATTCTTCAGGCATCCTCATCTGTACATGACATTCTACAGAATATCTGCTGTTTCCTAAACTAGCAGACCTTCCATATGAGATTCAATGGATACAATATGGACAACCAGTAGAAGTATGTTTCTATAAAGTAGCATTTAGTTATTTCAGTTTTCTTAGTTATTTTCTATTTACAATGTTTCAAAAAAATTGGCGAAGAAAATATTAAAAACCCCGCTGTTAACCTATATAGCACATGCGGTTTTAATTATGCTTGACCTGAATTAGTTCAGTACTTAGATGTTAGTTTCGTTCTCTATTAACTTATTGGAAAAGTTAGCTCTGATTGCTAAACATACAGAACCCAACTCAACGATTGTGATCACTGAATCAACTGAACTATTTCTACACTCTTTTCTGTACAATCACTTTTAAACTCTTCTTTTATCCAGGCCAGCCATCTGACACTTATGTAAGATTTCAGAGTTTCAGTTAACACGGCATAGCAGGTTATTCTCTTTTGACACTATTTTGTAAACAAGATCTATCAGATGCAGGATGCCCTGAAATGAACGTTGCATGTTGGTCCAGCAACAATGAATACCTACAAAATTTATCTGGTGTAAGGCATATGCTAATCCAGTTGTTCTGGTGGTACACTGTCTCGAAAGACGGTCCTCTACACACATGAATACCCAGTACTTGTTTCTTGTGCTCTGTTTTTGGTGAAGTACAAGGCAGATAATGTCTTACCAAAATCAGAATGCATGTATTCATGGATTGTACATTATATATACACAGAAAGTAGAGCAGCGCTGTTAACCTATAAAGCTCATATGACGTCCAAAAAGTACACAATTTAACACATTATGGTGTGCGGTTCAATTTAACAAATGCAATGTATTGCCAGGATAGAATGGACCCACTGTCTCCCCGTGGTAATAGCATTCCGGTTTTCTGTGCTATACCAATACATCGGCTTTGATTATCTAATGTACTTGCATTTATCCGGACCAAGAAAAGGAGGTGTTATTTTTTCTCTCTGCTAAACTATCTCCATATGAATATCAGCTAATTATACACAACATTTTGAAGTGGTTCTAAACAAACATCAATCAGGGCCTCACTCGCCGATGCGGCAAAGTGTGCATAGCTGCTACTCATACACAAATGGATCCTACACTCGCACACAATTAGCAGAACAAGATAGATTTAGGGAGGGGGTGTAACACACCTGCACTTCCATGACAGGGACACCTGAATCGACATCGGCTGCTGCAGGGCTTGAGCTGCACACATATAGCACGAAAAGAAAATTCTTTCAGCTCTTTCCACAAGCAAGAGGCAGGCTGGCATGAGAGACTTGAGATAGCAGCAGGAGATGTACCTGAAGGCGCGGGCGAGTGGTGCAAGCCGCGAGAGCAGAGGAGGCACTCCGGCGTGCTGGCGCGCCCTGTAAGCCGCCTGACCAACGAATCAAGGCCACATCCACGCGCGGTGAGACCGCGAAACGCAGGCGCAGATACATCAGATCAGTTCAGAGATGGATGCTGTAGAGCCCCTGTGGAGAAATTGCCCCGAGAGGAACGCGCGGGCGGGAAGGAAGCTGACCTGGGAGATGGCGGCGGAGGCGAGGGCGTGGCGGCTGGACCTGGACGCGGCTGCGATGAGAGACCCGATGGCCATGGCTGCTGCCGCTCTCCCCAGCGAGCCCGCGAGGCGGACGGAAGAACGCGTCTGCGAAGCGAACGAGCGGCGAATGGAGGCGGACCGCCGCCGGATACGAGAGACCGGGTGACGGCGGGGCGGGGTGGGCGGGGGGATGGGGGGGGCGGCGTGGGGGGGGGGGGGGGGGGGAGACGGCGGCGGCGGCGGCGGGTGCTGGAGACGGCAAGTGAAGAAGAGAGATTTAGGTGGGCTGGGCTTTTTCTTTATTTTTATTTTCTACCGTGCGACTGCAACAGGCCCAGAAATAGCCCGGGCTCTCTTTGAGCCCAAGCTAGCGATATGTTATTATCTCAAAAAAAAATATTCCAGTTCTCAAAGAAAAACCTAAAACAAATCTCAAAAAATATATAGTGATGTTGCGTGATCTATGAGCTCGGCTTTATGAAGCCCATTTTATCCAGAGAGTGACGTCAACTACTCCTATATGATATTAGCTATTACTCCCTCCACTCCTAAATATAAGTTTTCTAGAGATTTTAATATAGACTACATACTGAGCAAAATAAATGAACCTACATTTTAAAATACGTCTACATACATCCGTATCTTCACTACTATTAAACAATCAAATAAGAGCTTTCATACGTGCACCTCGCAATTAGCGCCACAACATCGCATGACCCAATCAGCACCACATGATTAGTCCCATATAAACTTGATCTAAGAGCTAGCCTTAATTTGGTCCGTTTTCTGTGTGCACTTAATAATTTAAATTGACTGACCATACTTGACCGCAAAGGAAAATATGGAATTCCACGACCGGCAGCACCTAATCACGCGACACGAAAACAGGAAACTAATCGCCCGAGCATAGATGCACCCCGCTGCCTCTTGACGAATCACGGATGCGAGCGTCCGCCGCACGGGCCGTCGATCCGCCTACTCCTCACCCACCCTAATTCTTCCCCGCGCAGACACCACTCTAATCCACATCAACCTCCCGCGGGAGGCTGTTGTCCTTAGCCATGGGTCGAGCACCCTGTCTCTCGCCGTCGCTAGGAGGGGTCGACTACGACTCCCTGTTGAAGGACGCGAGCGCGGGTCGCCGCCGCCGCATGTTAGACAATATTATGTAGCTTCTGTATATAGTATGTAATCTTGTATTCTACGCTTGACGTACGTCTATATATATGAGATAACCACACCCGTATTGAGTGTCGAGCAGTTTCCCACAAACATAACGTTTTACATGGTATTAGCTTAGGGTTACGATCCTTTCCTTCCGCACCTCTGTTCCGATCTCATCGATGGGTTCGGTCATAACCGTCGCAACCTCGATCTCCGTTGCTCCAGCCGCTAGCCCAACTGCGCGCCGCCGCTCAGACTGCCCCCGACCAGTCTGTTTTTGGCCTCTCGGCCGCTCGTCTCCCTGGCCGGAGCCTCCATGGCTATGGCTCCCGCTGCCCAGCTGTCGGTGGGCTGCTACTTCGCCGCCCCGCATGCGGCGCATGGAATCAATGATGTGAGCGCTCCCTGGTGGGGATCCTAGTGTCGGTGTCAAAACCGGCGGATCTCGGGTAGGGGGTCCCGAACTGTGCATCTAAGGATGATGGTAACAGGAGACGGGGGACACAATGTTTACCCAGGTTCGGGCCCTCTCTATGGAGGCAATACCCTACCTCCTGCTTGATTGATCTTGATGAATATGAGTATTACAAGAGTTGGTCTACCACGAGATCGTAATGGCTAAACCCTAGAAGTCTAGCATGTATGACTATATCTCTTTCCGAACTAAACCCTCCGGTTTATATAGACACCGGAGGGGACTAGGGTTACACAAAGTCGGTTACAGAGAAAAGAATCTTCATATTTGGTCGCCAAGCTTGCCTTCCACGCAAAGGAGAGTCCCATCCGGACACGGGTAGAGTCTTCGATCTTTGTATCTTCATAGCCCATTAGTCCGGCCCATGTCCAACAGGCCGGACGCCCGAGGACCCCTTAGTCCAGGACTCCCTCAGTAGTCCCTGAACCAGGCTTCAATGGCGAGGTGTCCGGCGCGCTGATTGTCTTCGGCATTGCAAGACGGGTTCTCCTTTCCGAATACTCCAAAATAGTCTTCGGACGAACGTGTCCGGATCTGCAGCACAAGCACCACAAGAAGATATAATATTTACGAGTCCAAACCGTCGTGACATCACACTCGCCCGGTCATTATTTTGAACCGTTTCCCGTCCCGCCGTTCCACGTTTCGTGGCGGGGTTTTTATTGGCACGTCTTGTCGAGGCAGAGATCGTGTCCCCTTATCACGAGATTCTTATTAATACGAGTGTGGGTAACCCAATCGTTCCATTGGAAAGATTCCTTAGGAATAGGCGGGTTTCTAGGCTTAGGACGAGGCGTTCGATACCCGTCGCCTTTATAAAGGAGCCAAGGGCCGTCTTTATTTACGCCCAGCCTCTCCTCAGCCTCCGCAACCTCGAGTTCTAACACCCAAGGCTCGATTTCATTGCTTCAAGCTTCCTCGTCATGTCCGGACCCAACTTGCAAGGCCGATGGGTGGCTTCCTCTGTCACAGAGGAGGATATTGTGAAGCTTCGGGCGGCCAGATATCTGACCGCGGAGATCCCCCACAGTCTTCCTGCTCAAGGACAGGTTGTTCCTGTTGGGGAACGTAGCAGAAATTCAAAATTTTCTTACATGTCACCAAGATCTATCTATGGAGAAACTAGCAACGAGGGGAAGGAGAGTGCATCTACATACCCTTGTAGATCGCTATGCGGAAGCGTCCAAGAGAACGGGGTTGATGGAGTCGTACTCGTCATGATCCAAATCACCGATGATCCTAGTGCCCAACGGACGGCACCTCCGTGTTCAACAAACGTACAGCCCAGTGACGTCTCCCATGCCTTGATCCAGCAAGGAGAGAGGGAGAGATTGAGGAAGACTCCATCCAGCAGCAACGCAATGGCGTGGTGGTGGTGGAGGAGCATGGTACTCCAGCAAGGCTTCGCCAAGCACCGCAAGAGACGAGGAGGAGAGAGGTAGGGCTGCGGAAGAAGGAGAGAAACTCTTGTGTTTGGGCAGCCCAAAACCCCCACTATTTATAGGAGGAGGGGAGGAGGGTGCACCCCCTCTAGGGTTCCCACCCCTAGGGGGGCGGCAGCCCTAGATGGGTTTGAGGGGGGCGGCCAAGAGGGGGAGAGGGGGGCACGCCCTAGGGTGGGCCTTAGGCCCATCTGCGCCTAGGGTTTCCCCTTTCTCCTCCTAGCTGTGCCTTGGGCCTTGTGGGAGGCGCACCAGCCCACTCAGGGGCTGGTCCCTTCCACTCTTGGCCCATGCAAGCCTCCGGGGCTGGTGGCCCCACTTGGTGGACCCCCGGGACCACCGTTACCGATAAAACCCGAAACTTTTTCGGTGACCAAAACAGGACTTCCCATATATAAATTTTTACCTCCGGACCATTCCGGAACTCCTCGTGACGTCCGGGATCTCATCCGGGACTCCGAACAACATTCGGTAACCACGTATATCTATTCCTTATAACCCTAGCGTCATCGAACCTTAAGTGTGTAGACCCTACGGGTTCGGGAACCATGCAGACATGACCGAGACGTTCTCCGGTCAATAACCAACAGCGGGATCTGGATACCCATGTTGGTACCCACATGTTCCACGATGATCTCATCGGATGAACCACGATGTCGAGGATTCGATCAATCCCGTATACAATTCCCTTTGTCTATCGGTACGATACTTGCCTGAGATTCGATCGTCGGTATCCCGATACCTTGTTCAATCTCGTTACCGGCAAGTCTCTTTACTCGTTCCGTAACACATCATCACATGATCAACTCCTTGATCACATTGTGCACATTATGATGATGTCCTACCGAGTGGGCCCAGAGATACCTCTCCGTCACACGGAGTGACAAATCCCAGTCTCGATTCGTGCCAACCCAACAGACACTTTCGGAGATACCTGTAGTGTACCTTTATAGCCACCCAGTTACGTTGTGACGTTTGGCACACCCAAAGTATTCCTACGGTATCCGGGAGTTGCACAATCTCATGGTCTAAGGAAATGATACTTGACATTAGAAAAGCTTTAGCATGCGAACTACACGATCTATGTGCTAGGCTTAGGATTGGGTCTTGTCCATCACATCATTCTCCCAATCATGTGATCCCGTTATCAACGACATCCAATGTCCATGGTCAGGAAACCGTAACCATCTATTGATCAACGAGCTAGTCAACTAGAGGCTTACTAGGGACATGGTGTTATCTATGTATCCACACATGTATCTGAGTTTCCTATCAATACAATTCTAGCATGGATAATAAACGATTATCATGAACAAGGAAATATAATAATAATCAATTTATTATTGCCTCTAGGGCATATTTCCAACAGTTTGACTCCCAGATCTAGCGAGAGGGTCGTATTCATCTCTCACTCCCTCCGGGGGCTAGGGTTTGCTCTTCACCCCTTCGTCCAGGGGCTCATGTTTTATTATGGATTAGATTTCCATGATCTAGCCCCAGATTCTTTCCTTCACGTGTTGGCATTTATCATTAGGTGTGAGGCCTTTCTCCGAATTCCCCCACACTTCGGCTTATGGCTCAAGACCTTTAGTGTGAGGCCGAAGGTGGTCGACGGGAAACAGGCGGAGTGTGGCGGCGCTATAGTGAGCAAGCTTACCAATGCTCTTTGGCCAAAAGGTTTTTTCACCGAAATTTCCAACCAATGGCAGCGGGAGTGGTTTTACATCACAGAACCCCGCGGCACCAAGTGGGAAGCTATTCCCGCGTTCCGCTCTGGCCCTCCGTTGCAGCTGGCATCATGGAGTAATAAGGGGCTGGACTGGGGATAAGTTGATGAAGTGCAGACTTTACAGAGCCGCATCTGAACCCTCCTTGAGAAGGACATCGATCTTGCCAACGTGATTCAGGTAATGCTAGTCCGTCGAATCCTACCCTGCCAGCGTAGGCCTCTCCGCATGTGGGAGTTGAATCCGGAAGGACCTCGAACCCTCCAACACTTCTTCGGCGCCACGCACAAAGGGATGTGGAAGCTATTTTTCGGGAAACGAAAACAGTGGTCGGACACCACCGAGGACATCGGCCTCAACTACAACCATCCAGATACCTCGGTAAGCGCTCAGCTCCCTAACACTTTGTAGTTATGTATGCCGTAATGCAATACTGAGTAAAACTTATCACTTTCCAGGGCTGGATAAAGAAAGCGAAGCGAATCAGGTGTTCGCCCCCCCTCCTCGAAGACTCGGCGGATCCCATATTAATAAGGATGATGGCCCCGACACCATATCAGACGCCTATGAAGGAGGACAAGGCAGAGAGGGGGAGGGCCAGAGGTGGCCTCCATTCCGAAGGTATATCAGACATTGCGTCCGGGGGAATCAAAGTTCCATCGTCCGAGGACAAAAGTGAAGGAGAAGTCAGAGCCTCTCCCCCCCAGGGTAAGAAAAGGGTTGCCTCCGAAGATTGGGAGGAAAGGGCCTCCAAGCGAGGCAAGGTGCCTCAGTCGGGCAGCTCGGGCTCAGAGGTGGCGTACTCGCACCGTCCCAGGATGAGAAGAAGCCTCTAGCCAAATTGTAAGTGAAAAAGGATGTTTGTAAACATATCCCGTTCCTTTCCTGTACCAAGTTAACATCTAGAATATATGTTATTGCAGTTTGGCAAACACTCTTCTTCGCCAATCCTCTTCCTCGGGAGACCTTCTTCCGGAGATGATGAAAAGCGAGACACCTCCACCGGTCTCCTCGCCCAATAGGGTGGACGACTTTGAGTTGTCGTCCCAGAGGGTCTCTCCTGATCAACAAGTGGTGCGAGGGGTGAAGAAGACACAACCCGAAGGTGATTCTTCGGTAGCCCAGGGTCCGGGGCCAGCAATAAAGGCCCTGGACTGTCCGGTCTATGGCCGGAGACGACCCTGGGGATAGATAAACAGGTCCCTTCGAAGGGAGGCCGTGCTCCAACAGCACCTTCTGGAGGTCCAGAAGCGCCAAATATATTGACGAACATGCTGCGACAGGTGTTTGTCTCGGAGGAACATCGTGCCTTGATGGGCACAGTGGTTGGAAAGGTTCTGTCCGTGAAAAGCGGTTTGAAAGCCTGCGCTAGCCTGCTAAGAGGCTTCGAGGTTTGTACTGTAGAATTTTTTATTGTGTTTTATTCACAAACTATACCTGTGTATAGGTAGTAGCCCCTGAGACCCGGATTGGCTTTTCTGGGGGAGGCGATCAGAGGATCAAAAAAGATATGTGCAGGAACTAATATGACGAATTTAAACGCAGTCTATCACCGCTCGGGCATCCGCCCGGACTACAGAAGTTGCCGATCTGGAGCGGAAGCTTGATGTGGCGGAAGATGACCTTACGCTTATCAACAGGCGGCTTGACGAGGTGCAAGGTATGTCTTCGAGGGTTGTCATTACATGCATGTGCCTGTACTGGATCATGACGCTAAGAATTGTGATATGTATAACTGCAGATGGTGCTGCCGTGGTCGAGGTCCTCCGGGCTGAGCTGGCCCGGGGCAAGGAGCAAGCTCGGATTAATAATGCGGCTGCCGAGAAGGCATCTGCTGAGCTAAAGGCCGAACAGGCTGCTCGATGCCAATGCGAGGAGAGAATATCCACGATGGCGCGTGAGATAAAGGATGTCGCTAGCCGCTGTGAAATCCTTGAGAAGGATAATAAAGCAAAAACGGCTGATCTTGACAAGGCCTTGTGAGAGGTGAAAGAAGCGTGGTCCGAATCTAGAGCAGCTCGGGAGGAGATCCGACAAGCTGGGGAGATCGCGGCTGGTAAGCCCTTTTTATTGCAAACTAAGTTCGGCGATCCGAATTATGCTCCACTTAATAAAGTGTGGAGTTCTCCAAACGCGTTGTTGGACTTGTCGAAGAGTGCTTCCAATGCGGCGCAGTTTTACCAAGCGCAAGAAGGGTATGCAACGGAGAAGCTTTTCTGGTCGCAGTTCGGTGCGTCAAAACGCCCATAGTTGCTGAACGAACAGATGACCCAATGGGCTGAGCTCCATAGACTATCCGATTCTGCCATGAAGGACGCCGTGGCCAGGCTGTGGCCGAACGAGCCAATTTTGGATAGTTATTTTGGTTTGGTGCGGCGACTTGCTGATGCGGTGCCGCGTATCAACATCGTTAAGTGGTCGTCGTGCATTGAAGGTGCACGTATGGTGTTGAGGATATAACCACTAAGGGTAAACCGCCCAGGAGGGGCCGGTTCACCTTTACCTATACTGAAGCCCAAGGAAGCCGGTTCACCTTTACCTATACTGAAGCCCAAGGAAACCCAGAAGATGGCGCTTTACGGATAAGGCTTAAAGGCCCAGAGCCCGCAGGCGATTTAGGGCCCATGGTAGTAAACCGCCATGATTGTATAAACTTGCATTGTAAGATAGGAAAGAGGATACCGAGGCGGACACTTGTATGAGCCAGCCTCGGGACTCTATAGATCGGCCGGGGTCCTCCTGAGTATATAAAGGGGTTACCCGGCGGCGGTTCAGGGAGAGAGAACAACAACTCGAGAGCCAGACAAAGCGGATTCGCTCCCTGGCCTTCGAACCCCTAGCAATACCAATCACAACTAGACGTAGGCTTTTACCTTCATCGAAGGGGCCGAACTAGTATAAACTCCCGTGTCCCTTTGTCCGGTTTAACCCCTTTAAGCTAACCCGTAGCGATGGCTCCACGACTAAGTCCTTTCACGAGGACATCTGCCATGACAAACCCATGACAGATGGCCTTTGCCCGTGTCAAGACATACTGGGCGAAGATGAAGTCCACCGATGTCGCAGTGAAGGGTCCACCCAAGGGCAAGGACCACCACGCACTGGAGCATTATTTCGAGGACGTCCTGGAGGGTGCCCTCTTGATAGAGGGTCAATGCTCGAAAAACATGATATACGAGTAAAATGTATGGGAATTTGTAAAAGGCAATATTATGATAAGGCTATATATGTTAGTTTCGCCTGAAACTTTTGTTCCTCCTATGCGGCCGTTTTTGTATTAATCTGAAAATTTTCCAGTCGTCGGCTTCAGCCCCCTCGCATAAAGTGCGGGGGTGTTCGGAAAAGCATTTGATCACTCTTTACCCAACGTCTTGGTCCTTTTAACGAGGTGTCAATGCGGTGAACTAGGCAATCGGACTATAGGGCGTTAACACTTTCACTTAGCCATAGGAGTTTTATGGGGGGACTATGATATAGCCCCTGGTATGTATACAGCTTATTCCAATATGGTGCGTTACATGTATGACCTAAAGAAAAAGGTCCTTCGTATAATACGGAGGGAATCGCGAAAAATTTCGGTAAGTCATCGAGTGGTTGACCAGCTCTCGCCGCATCATGACAGTCAATTTTCGGCTTTCTCTAATGAGGTGCTTGACCAGATGAACCGGAAGCACAATCGCAGTAGTTCTCCCTTTACTACCCTAGCCGATAGAGCGGAATGTAGGGTAGCAAGCACAGGAGCCGGGCAACCCAACTATTGACCCAAGACATGATTCGGAGCTGATGCATATAAGGCCAAACTCGCGACGCTGAAGTACGCTATAAAGCTGTTTGGACTTGTCGGCAACTCATTTGTTCCCATACCGAGCCCCTGGCAAGTTATGCCGAGGTATATGTGTGAAACGACCACAAGAGCCGAATGCCGTTTTTTGTGGAAAAAAAGCAAATGCTGGAAGCGCATTGTGTTTACTAGGACCTGAGTGATATGCCAATATTTATATTATAGATAACAAAGCCGCAACCCCAGCTATTTAACATGCCCGGGGTCGAAGGCGGAGGAAAAAGGCACATTACAGGCTCGAAATAAAGAGTGCGGTTTACAAAAAGTTATTTTGGACCTCCTGTCGCACGTCTGCGCCGCCTGTCCTCGGTGAGGGGGTTCCTTGACGGGAATAGCCCTTAGGTGAGTGTATAAATCCGAACTCCTATGGAGTCCATTGAGATGATTAGCCTTTGCGTCACCTATGGTAAAGGATAATGAAGAATAAAGGGTAGAGAGAAAAAAAGGAAAAAAGCTTATGGGAGTGCTTGCAGGCTCGTCCGTATTGTGCTTCCGCCGATGCCCAGGGTATCTTAAGTGCATAGTTATGTATGCACGATACAGGTTTCGCAGGTATATGAGGTGGGCGGCGGAAGCCGAACTGCTACGTCCGCTCCGGAATTGGTCGGTCCCGTTGAATGGAGACCGGTGGCTTAATGGCCAGCAAGGTGTGCGGTTTAATAAGACCGCGTTCTACTTAGGCTGAGGTCGCTGTAGTATGATCTTTAGTCCGGGGGGAGTGCTTCCCCTGCTCTCTTGTAGTGTTGGGTGTCACGTATACCATGTTCACTGGTTTTACTTCGGGGGGAAATTGCTTCTGACCCCCGTCATTTGTTTGGCGAGTCTCTTCCTCGTCGCTATCACCGGGCGGCCTCCTCCCCTTGTGTTCGGCGTTGAGCTTGCCGGCCTGCTTGAAGACCCAACAGCTTCTGTTGGTATCATTAGCTGGCTTATCGGGGTGGCCATGAATCTGGCAGGGCCGGTCCAATATCTTGTCTAAATTGGATGGTCTGTCTCTGTTTGCCTTGAATGGCTTTTTCCGTTGACCCGTTTGGGACCGCTGAATCCGGCGTTGACCGATGTGTCGCGCGTTCTGTTGTTATCATTTCGACGTTCGTGCTTACTGCGCCGTGGCTTGCCGTTGCCATCCCGGACTTCGGAAGTGCCCGGATCGCTGGCGCTTTTGCTTCTATGAGCGAGCCAGCTGTCTTCTCCTGCGCAAAAGCGGGTCATCAGAGCGATAAGGGCTAACATGAATTTTGGTTTTTCTTGACCGAGGTGGCGGGCAAGCCACTCGTCTCGGACGCTGTGTTTGAAAGCCGCTAGGGCTTCCGCGTCCGGACAGTCGACGATTTGGTTCTTTTTAACTAAGAACCTAGTCCAGAGCCTCCTGGCTGACTCTCCGGGCTGCTGGACAATGTGACTTAAGTCGTCCGCATCTGGTGGCCGGACATACGTACCTTGGAAGTTATCGCGGATGGCATCTTCCAAGTCCTCCAGCTGCCAATAGAGTTTTACAGCAGACTATTTAACCAATACCGAGCTGGTCCTTTGAGTTTTAATGGCAGGTATTTGATGGCATGAAGGTCATCTCCGCGTGCCATGTGGATATGGAGGAGGAAATCTTCTATCCATACCACGGGATCAGTTGTTCCGTCATATGATTCAATATTCATGGGTTTAAACCCATTTGAGAATTCGTGCTCCATCACTTCATTTGTGAAGCAAAGAGGATGTGCGGTGCCTCTATATTGGGCCACACTGCGACGTAGCTCCAATGGAGTCTGTCTGCGGTTTTCGGCCCGGGCGTGACTAGGCTTGTTGCGTCCGAGTAGATAGTTGTCGCCGCATGTCGGGACATGTCCTCGTGATCCGTAGATCAATCTAGTATGTTTTGGTCTGCTGTCCAGGCCCTACCGGAGGCCACGTGTTTAACCCTGAGCTATTTTATCTCTACCTTTACGGTGAGGTGGGGCAGGCTGATGTTCGGCTTGAGTTGCCGCTCTGTCGTGGCCGCGTTGTGGTCGATTAGCCGCATTGTGTGATGACGGTATGGGTACCGGCACCTTATCACCGAATTGAGGTAGCAATTTGCGCTTCGGATAATCCTTAACTGGGCCACTAAGGCCGTATTCCTCGGTGGCTAGGACTTCGCTCCATCTATCGTTGAGCAGATCTTGGTCAGCTTGAAGCTGTTGCTGCTACTTTTTCAGGCTCCATGCAGTGGCTATTAGCCGGCATTTAAAGCACTCCTGTTCGAGGGGTTCCTCAGGCACGATGAATTCCTCATTGCCGAGACTCTCCTCATCCTTGGAGAGCGGAAGATAGTTACTGTTCTCCGAATCGTCGTATTATTCCTGTTCGTCAGGGCTAACTTGCCCATTGATACGTCTCCGTCTTATCTATAATTTTTTATTGTTCCATGCAAATATTATACAACTTTCATATACTTTTGGCAACTTTTTATACTATTTTTGGGACTAACATATTGATCAAGTGCCCAGTGCCACTTGCTGTTTGTTGCATATTTTCGTTTCGCAGAAACCCCATATCAAACGGAGTCCAAACGGGATAAAAACGGACAGAGAATATTTTTGGAATATTTGTGAAATATGGGAAGAAGAATCAACGCGAGAAGGTGCCCGAGGGGGCCACAAGGCAGGGGGCGCGCCCCTGACCCTCATGGGCCCCCCGTAAGGCAGTTGTTGCTCTTCTTTGGCCGCAAGAAAGCTAATGTTCGGAGAAAAATCTGGGCGATGGTTTCAATTCAATCGGAGTTACGAATCTCCGGATATATAAGAAACGGTGAAAGGGCAGAATCGCAGAACGCAGAAACAGAGAGAGACAGAGAGACAGATCCAATCTCGGAGGGGCTCTCGCCCCTCCCATGCCATGGAGACCAAGGACCAGAGGGGAAACCCTTCTCCCCTCTAGGGAGAAGGTCAAGGAAGAAGAAGAAGAAGGGGGGGGGGGTTTCTCCCCCTCTCTCTAGTGGCGCCGGAACACCGCTGGGGCCATCATCATCATTGCAATCTACACCAACACCTCCGCCATCTTCACCAACATCTCCATCACCTTCCCCCCTCTATCTACAGCGGTCCACTCTCCCGCAACCCACTGTACCCTCTACTTGAACATGGTGCTTTGTGCTTCATATTATTATCCAATGATGTGTTGCCATCCTATGATGTCTGAGTAGATTTTCGTTGTCCTATTGGTGATTGGTGAATTACTATGATTGATTTAATTTTCTTGTGGTTATATTGCTGTCCTTTGGTGCCCATCATATGAGCGCACGCGTGGATCACACCATAGGGTTAGTTGTATGCTGATAGGACTATGTATTGGAGGGCAAGAGTGACAGAAGATTCAACCTAGTATAGAAATTGATGCATACGGGATTGAAGGGGGACCAATATATCTTAATGCTTTGGTTGGGTTTTACCTTAATGAACGTTAGTAGTTGCGGACGCTTGCTAATAGTTCCAATCATAAGTGCATAGAATTCCAAGTCAGGGATGACATGCTAGCAGTGGCCTCTCCCACATAAAACTTGCTATCGGTCTAGTAAAGTAGTCAATTGCTTATGGACAATTTCGCAACTCCTACCACCACTTTTTCACACTCGCTATACTAACTTTATTGCTTCTTTACCTAAAACATCCCCTAATTTTTATTTATGTGCTCTTTATTATCTTGCAAACCTATCCAACAACACCTACAAAGTACTTCTAGTTTCATACTTGTTCTAGGTAAAGCGAACGTTAAGCGTGCGTAGAGTTGTATCGGTGGTCGATAGAACTTGAGGGAATATTTGATCTACCTTTAGCTCCTCGTTGGGTTCGACACTCTTACTTATCGAAAGAGGCTACAATTGATCCTCTATACTTGTGGGTTATCAAGACCTTTTTCTAGCGCCATTGCTGGGGAGTCATAGCGTGGGGTGAATATTCTCGTGTGTGCTTGTTTGCTTTATCACTAAGTAGTTTTTATTTTGTGCCCTTGTTTTCTATCTTTAGTTATGGGTAGGAAACGCAAAATACCAAAAAACTTAGTTGTACCTACTACCCCAATGGTTGAAGAACCACTCAAAATCTATCACACTCCTGAAGCTTTTTACTTGGATCATCTTCGATCCCTATGTGCTCGTGCTGAAACCCCAACTAGCTTAGTTGAGGGCAAATCTTTAGATGAGCATGCTTGCTATGTGCGACACCACATTTATGAAAAAGGGAAACTTTTACTGGATCAAATACATCGTTTGCAGTGCTATGTTTGGAATTTATGTGAAATATATGATTGTACTTGTTGTTCTAAAAACCCCAAGAAACACCTTCCTTACCAATGTAAGTTTAGTGATAATGGATCGTATCTTCATATACTAAGGGTGTTTATAATTACTATGATGTTCAACAAATTGAAGAATTTGTTGCTTTTAGGGGTACTTGTGAAATTGCTTCTTTTATTGAAGAGTGTGATGCTACTCTTTACAAATCTGAAAATTTGGCCATACTTAAATATTGCTATGATAATTATGCTTCTAATACTTATATTAAACCATATATTGAGGGCTCCTTCGCTGTCTAAGAAGAGACTAATATTTTGCAGGAGTCTATGGAAGAAGGAATTGATGAAACTGTGAGCTCATTGGATGAAAAAGATGATGAGGATAGCGAAGAACAAAAGGAGGAAGAGCGGATTAGCTACCCGTTCCCACCTTCTAATGAGAGTAACTCTTCAACTCATACATTGTTTAATTTCCCTTCGTCCTTACCGAAGGATGAATGCTATGATGATTGTTATGATCCCGTTGATTCTTTTGAAATATCCCTTTTTGATGATGCTTGCTATGCTTGTGGCCAAGATGCCAATATGAATTATGCTTATGGAGATGAACTTGCTATAGTTCCTTATGTTAAACATGAAATTGTTGCTATTGCACCCACACATGATAGTCCTATTATCTTTTTAAATTCTCCAAACTACACTATATCGGAGAAGTTTGCACTTATTAAGGATTATATTGATGGGTTGCCTTTTACCGTTGCACATGATGATTTTGATGAATATAATATGCATGTGCTTGCTGCTCCTACTTGTAATTATTATGAGAGAGGAACTACATCTCCACCTCTCTATGTTTCCAACATGATAAAATTGCAAGAAACTGTTTATATTATGCACTGGCCTTTACTTTGTGTGCATGAATTGTTCTTGTATGACATGCTGATGCATAGAAAGAGAGTTAGACTTCGTCATTACATGATATATGTTACTTTGTGCTCACTACTAAATCACAAATCATTGTTAATTAAAATTGGCTTTGATATATTTTGGGATCCGGTGGATCCATTACTTGAACACTATATGCCTAGTTTAATGGCTTTAAAGAAAGCGCTGCCAGGGAGACAACCCAGAAATTTTAGAGAGTAATTTATTTCTGTTGAGTGCTTTTATAAAGTTTAAAAAAATAAAAAATAAAAAGGGAAACCTAAAACTTTTTCAAAAAGGAAAGTGAAAGTGAGAGAGACAAGCATTCACTACTAGGAAAATGGTTATACGTAGAACTTTACCAGTAGCATGTGTTTAGGACCCCACGCTACTAGTACATACCAGTAGCGCTTGGTAGAAAACGTGCTGCTGGTATAAGTTAGCAGCAGCGTGTATTTTTCTGGGACGCGCTACTGGTAAGTGTGTCACACCACACCCCCAGGACAGACCATAGTAGTAGCGTGGGGTATAAAAACCACGCTACTACTATATTGATAGATAGGATTAAATAGTTTGCTCGCTTAGTAGTAGCGTGTGTTCCCAAAGCCGCGCTACCACTACGAACTTAGTGATAGTGCGGCTCACGGGCATTCGCTACAACTAAGCGCACACCTCCCTCTCTGCCTTATCCCCCCTCTCTATCTCTCGTCATGTTCTCTCTTTCTCCCCTTCCTCGCTCGACTCCGATCCAGATCCAGGGCCCCGGCAGAGGGCTTCCCACTCCGACCTCGGTGCGCCCTCTTCCCCATCGCCGCCGGCCACGATCCCCTCACTTGGCCCGTGGATCCATCTCTTGCATGGCCGCCTCCCACACCGTCTCCTCCTTCCCCCATCTCATCACTAGGGAAGACAAGGCAAGCGGGAGGGAGATCGACCGTGTAGGTCAGATCCATCCACCACGACCTGGACGGAGATGGCCCAGTGGATGGAGCGGACTTGCAAATCATCAAGCCAAGGTAGCCTTCCTTGATTTCCTTGACCATCTTGGATTACCTTCCCTGATTTCCTTGATTCCTCACGCACAGGGCAGCAGGGCTCCATCCTTGTTCTCTTCTCCACAGGGGTCACGCACAGGGCACCACCTACAAGTGAAGAGAAGACCACCGCTCCTCCGGGTCTGCTTCTTCCTACTCTTCAAGGTCCCTCTATCCCTCTCATGCCATGCCTGAATTAATTACGTTAGGTGTCACAACCAAACTGGAACTTTTTTATCTTCAGAGAGGAGAAAACTGAATCTTTAATTAGGTTAGCTTGCACCTGCTGCTGCTATTTTATTTCTCTTGTTGTGTGTGACAAGATCACTCTAGTAAGTATGAGTTCCTGCACATTCTGATTGTTCATCCTTCTCATGTAGGAGTAATAGGTTAACCGAACTGGAGAGTAATGAGGCCGTGAAGCTGTGAAAAAAATGCTCGGTCCTTGTTGGCCAAAACATGCTCTAGAATTGGGGAGTGATGACCAGCCACACGAGGTACATATGAGTGAAACTGCCTTGTTGCCCAGCCCTTGTTTCTCTTGTTACTATTTGTATGTATGCTTATATACGTCCATTTGCTGTGCCGGCTAAGCCGAAGGTGGGTAGGAAAGGGTTTGCGGAGAGGGCGGGGTTGACCAAGAACCGCATGGGGAAAAAGTTGTTCGTGGTGATGGAGGCCAAGCGGAGCAACCTGTGTGCCTCCGCAGATGTTGGGACAGCCAAGGAGCTCCTTCAGCTTGCCGACAAGGTACAATTTGCTGTGTACAAAATTGTTCTAATATTTCAGCTTGTCCGTCTCATAACCATATTACATAGGCGATGTCTTATTTATAGAAATCACTCACTTTTTCGGTTTCGTATATTTATTTTCGTAGCTACTGTACTACACAACATACAAGGAAATATACGTCTGCTGAAAATTAATTTTATTTGTTCTTTGCTTTGTACAGAAATCTGTTGGATGAAGTGGCACTAAACTATGTTGTTTCACTGAAATACCACTCAAACTTTGTTCTGTCATTTTCATCCACTTGAGGCCAATTTCTCTTTTCCGTGCTATTACTCCTTTTTTAAACAAACATTCATTCAACTCCCTCTCCTCCCCGCCACCAAGCATGGAGAGCATGTCCAATGCCCCCAAATACGCTGCAATGGCAAGGTTCCTACTAGTTTAAGAAGAATGGCTTTGTAACTGCCGCCAACTCTTCTAGTATAAGATTTGATGTTTACGTATTCTGACTAGTCAATTACTATATGTGTGGATAGTTTCTTAGATGGAAACCTTGCACTTGAATTTAAGCTAGTAGATACTGAGCTCTGTGATTGAAGTGTCTCTGTTGAATACTTCTAAACTGAACAATTTCCTTCAGAATTATGACACTTCTTGGTGTAGCATTGTAGCTTAGGTCCCTTCTACTACTACTCCACTTAGTAATGTGTCCGTATTCTACTAGTACATACTTTTTAGCTGTGTGTGTTCGTTGTATTATGTTCATCTTCCTCAACTATTACAACACTAGTGGCTGTCTTACTGCCAGCGATAGTCTATCAACATTATTAACCCCAAATGAAGCGAGCATAATTCCCTAGCCGCGGTACAGAGCACTACTACTTGTCTTGTTGTCTCACCAATACAATATTTACTAATTGTAATTAGTACCTGTGTACTGGTACTCTATTATATTCTTCCACCTCAAGTACAAGACCAGTACTAGTAAGCTATCTTACTGCCCCTCTCACAGATTCTCGCTTAGAGATACCAAGCTTGTTCTCCGGGAGTTCGAGAAATGTGGCGTTATATTGGGACATAACTCTGGCCCAAGAGAGGGTAATTGGATAATTAGTAATTGTGAACATCTTTGTAGCTTGCAAAAACCAGATTGCAAGTAATTCTGAACATCTTTGTAGCTTGCAAGAACATATCCAATTTGATTGATTGTAGGCCCGTATCCAGTTTGATTCATTCACAGTTTCTTTGCCTTGAGTTTCAATCAATTGTACTGGTGTAGGTAGTATGTTCATATCATACATTTGCAATGGATCCAAAATAATCTAAAGGTGAAGCTATAGTAGTTTGGTCTTGCTTTCTTTTGTTTACATTGGCTAACTTGATATTGTAACAAACAATAGCAGAAGACACTGATTAATGCTAATGATTTAGTAACTACCAAATTTATGTGTTTTTCTTTGCCTTGTCCCGCTCAGTAATGTATTATATTTGCCTGCGAAGACTGAACTTGGTGCCAAACATTGCGGCGCCAACTTATGGCAATGCCAGTGATGATGTTTTGAGAATTTATTGACTTGTGATTTACAGAAAAAAAATATAAAAAATAGTCATTTTCATATGCAAAGTAATTTAGTTCACATATGCATTTCTGTGTTTCTTTTGGACTTTCTGTTTTTCTATGCACTTGTAAAATCTATATGTGTTCGTATATAACTATTTTCTGTACTTTTCGTAGCTACCGAAACGCCATAACTGCTCTCTTTGATGGCATTAAAGAAGGTGCAATATGAGCACTGGCTTATTCTTCACATGAGAATGAGTGAGCTATGGATGGATTCCAAGATCGGGTCAGCATTCTCAAGAGGGTGAGTGCCACATAATGATTGAATATCCGAATTCTTCATCTTCGCTTTATGTAAAAAGTTGGTGTTTTCACATATTTATTATGCGTGTTTATATTCTCAAAAAAAGATGGTGTGTGTTTATCTTTTAACTGTATCGCTTAGCTAAGATCGTAAGAAGATATTTGTAGTTGTATGCTTTCTAAAAAGGAATATATTTTCCTCACAAAACTAAGAGATGATCAACTTTAGGAATTGCAACTTTATAGATAGTACTAATCTAGACTGGTGTCCATGGTAACCATGTGCATTCCTGGACCATTTAGTTTGAATAGCCAGTGAGGAATTAAGCATATATTTTCGGCATGGGAACCTTAACTTGATGGGTCTTGTGAATTGTAATATACGATATGGTTGAACTAATGATATTTGCATACTAACAAGTTTTCACTTTCCCGATGTGGACGCAGGGGTGATCGACGCTAACTAGCGCGGCCCGGTGGGCGCTATGCTCTTCAACCCGGTGAAGCCCGGCGGCCACGTCACACAGATGATCGTCCAGGTGATCGTGACACCGAAGGTCGCCGAGGTGGAGGACCTCGATGCCACCGTCCGGGGGGAGGGAGGATTCGGGTCCACTGGCGTCTGAACTCCGAGCCTTGGTAGATACATGTAGAGAAGTGGTTTGTTTAGCTTGGTGGTGAACACTAGGGAAGGTACCCACGTTTCGATGATGGTTGTGTGCGTCCGATGTTAAATGGATTCTTGTGATCTCTTCCAGTTGAGATGGTTGTGTGACCTTAGTTTATCTTGCACTGGATGTGTCTCTGATTTCCATCCATGAATACTTCATCTATTTTTTTTAAATTCCTAATTAGCTAGTAGTAGCGTGGGGGAAAAGGTGCACGCTACTAGTCCTAATTAACTAGTAGTAGCGTGGGGGAAAAGTGCACGCTACTAGTACTTAGGATAGTAGTAGTGTGGGTTACAAAAAAGCGCTACTGCTATCTTTAGTTACAGTAGCGCTGGGACAAACAAGCTCTACTGCTAAAAAATAGCTGTAGCACCGTAGCAGTAGCGCGTCTGCCAGCGCTACTGGCAAGCATTTTCCTAGTAGTGATTGTTGAAGTGGGGGAGCTCCTTGAACTTTCTTCATGCTCACAGAAACTTTGTGAATCTTGATTACAGAAACTTTTCAACAAAAATAATTATCCCCTTGTACAATTCCATTGTATAATAAAAATAATGTGCCAAGGTTTGCCTTTAGGATGTTTACAATGCTTGCTAGTTTGTGCGGTGCAGGACAGAAACTTTGGCTGTAGTGCGCGATTTTACATTTTTTTACTGGAATGTCAGACGGTTCTGAAACTTTTTGCGCTGTCTTTCTATACAATTTTTTTATTTTTCCTAGTTTTGGCAGAATTTTTGGAGTAACAGAGGTATGGTGAATGTTCAGATTATTACAGACAGTTCTGTTTAAGACAGATTCTGTTTTTGATGCATAGTTTGCTTGCTTTGATGAAATTGTCGATTTATATCAGTGGATTAAGCCATGGAAAAGTTATATTACAGTAGCTAAAATGCAAAAATAAAATATGAATTGGTTTGCAACAGTACTTAGAGTAGTGATTTGCTTTATTATACTAACGGATCTTACCGAGTTTTCGGTCGAGTTTTGTGTGGATGAAGTGTTCGAAGATTGAGGAGGTCTCGATGTGAGGAGAAGGAGGAGAGGAAAGAGCTCAAGCTTGGGGATGCCCAAGGCACCCCAAGTAAATATTCCAGGAGACTCAAGCATCTAAGCTTGGGATGCCCTGGAAGGCATCCCATCTTTCTTCAACAAGTATCGGTATGTTTTCGGATTCGTCTCGTTCATGCGATATGTGCAAATCTTGGAGCGTCTTTTGCATTTAGTTTTCATTATTCTTTTATGCACCATGCTGGTATGAGATAGTCCTTGGTTGATATGTAGAATGCTCTTTTGCTTCACTTATATTTGTTAGAGCGTGGGCATATCTTTTGTAGAAAGAATTAAACTCTCTTGCTTCACTTATATCTATTTAGAGAGATGACAGGAACTGGTCATTCACATGGTTAGTCATAAAATCCTACATAAAACTTGTAGATCACTGAATATGATATGTTTGATTCCTTGCAATAGTTTTGCGATATAAAGGTGGTGATATTAGAGTCATGCTAGTTGAGTAATTGTGAAATTGAGAAATACTTGTGTTGAGGTTTGCAAGTCCCGTAGCATGCACGTATGGTGAACCGTTATGTAACGAAGTTGGAGCATGAGGTATTTATTGATTGTCTTCCTTATGAGTGGCGGTCGGGGACGAGCGATGGTCTTTTCCTACTAATCTATCCCCCTAGGGGCACGCGTAGTAAGGGCTAATAAACTTTTGCAATAAGTATATGATTTCTTTATGACTAATGTGAGTCCATGGATTATACGCACTCTCACCCTTCCATCATTGCTAGCCTCTTCGGTACCGTTCATTGCCCTTTCTCACCTCGAGAGTTGGTGCAAACTTCGCCGGTGCATCCAAACCCCGTGATACGATACGCTCTATCACACATAAGCCTCCTTATATCTTCGTCAAAACAACCACCATACCTACCTATCATGGCATTTCCATAGCCATTCCGAGATATATTGCCATGCAACTTCCATCATCATCATATACATGACTTGAGCATTTATTGTCATATTGCTTTGCATGATGTTTTCATGGCTTGTCTGTTTTTTGATGTCATTGCTATGCTAGATCATTGCACATCCCGGTACACCGCCGGAGGCATTCATATAGAGTCATAACTTTGTTCTAGACATTGAGATGTAATATTGAATTGTAAGTAAATAAAAGTGTGATGATCATCATTATTAGAACATTGTCCCATGTGAGGTTATCAAAATAAAAGAGGCCAAAGAAGCCCACCAAAAAAAGAAAAAAAAAGGAGAGAAACCAAAAAAAATGAGAGAAAAAGAGAGAAGGGGCAATGTTACTATCCTTTTACCACACTTGTGCTTCAGAGTAGCACCATGTTCTTCATATAGAGAGTTTCTTGAGTTACCACTTTCATATACTAGTGGGAATTTTCATTATAGAACTTGGCTTGTATATTCCAACGATGGGCTTCCTCAAATGCCCTAGGTCTTCATGAGCAAGCAAGTTGGATGCACACCCACTTAGTTTCAGTTTGAGCTCTCATATACTTATAGCTCTAGTGCATCCGTTGCATGGCAATCCCTTCTCCTCACATTGACATCAATTGATGGGCATCTCCATAGCCCGTCCTTTAGCCACGTCGATGTGAGACTTTCTCCTTTTTTGGCTTCCCACACAAACCTCCATCATCATATTCTATTCCACCCACAGTGCTATGTCCATGGCTTGCGCTCATGTATTGCGTGAGGGTTGAAAAGGCTGAAGCGCGTTAAAAAGTATGAACCAATTGCTCGACTTGTCATCGGGGTTGTGCATGATTTGAATGCTTTGTGTGGTGAATATGGAGCATAGCCAGATGATATGCTTTTGTGGAGATGAGATTTCTTTTGCTATGCTATTTTGATAAGACATAATTGCTTGGTTAGTATGCTTGAAGTATTATTGTCTTAATGTCAAATGATAGACTATTGCTTTGAATCACTCGTGTCTTAATATTCATGCCATGATTAGATTATGTGATCAAGATTATGCTAGGTGGCATTCCACATCAATAATTATCTTTTTTATCATTTACCTACTCGAGGACGAGTAAGAATTAAGCTTGGGGATGCTGATATGTCTCCGTCGTATCTATAATTTTTGATTGTTCCATGCCATTATTATACAACTTTCATATACTTTTGGCAACTTTTTATACTATTTTTGGGGCTAACATATTGATCCAGTGCCCAATGCCAATTCCTGTTTGTTGCATATTTTTGTTTTGTAGAAACCCCATATCAAACGGAGTCCAAACGGGATAAAAACGGACGAAGAATATTTCTCGAATATTTGTGAAATATGGGAAGAAGAATCAACGCGAGAAGGTGCCCGAGGGGGCCACGCGCGCCTGCCCCCCTGGGCGCGCCCCTGACCCTCGTGGGCCCCCCGTAAGGCGGTTGCTACTCTTCTTTGGCCGCTAGAAAGATAATTTTCGGAGAAAAATCTGGGCTAAGGTTTCAATCCAATCGGCGTTACGGATCTCCGGATATATAAGAAATGGTGAAAAGGCAGAATCCGATAACGCAGAAACAGAGAGAGACAGAGAGACATATTCAATGTCGGAGGGGCTCTCGCCCCTCCCATGCCATGGAGACCAAGTACCAGAGGGGAAACCCTGCTCCCATCTAGGGAGAAGGTCAAGGAAGAAGAAGAAGAAGAAGGGGGTCCCTCTCCCCCTCTCTTCCGGTGGCGCCGGAACGCCGCAATCTTCACCAACACCTCCGCCATCTTCACCAACATCACCATCACCTTCCCCCCTCTATGTACAGAGGTCCACTCTCCCTCAACCCGCTGTACCCTCTACTTGAACATGGTGCTTTATGCTTCATATTATTATCCAATGATGTGTTGCCATCCTATGATGTCTGAGTAGATTTTCGTTGTCCTATTGGTGATTGGTGAATTACTATGATTTATTTAATTTGCTTGTGGTTATGTTGCTATCCTTTGGTGCCCATCATATGAGCGCGCGCGTGGATCACACCATAGGGTTAGTTGTATGTTGATAGGACTATGTATTGGAGGGCAAGAGTGACAGAACACTACTAGAAAAAGGGCTATAGATGGGATTGACACTAATGGCGCACTAGACAAGCGGTGCGCCATTAGTATATACTAATGGCGCACCACCTTCTGATACGCCATTAGAGTTGAAACTACTAATGGCGCACCTGGCCCAGGGTGCGCCATTAGTATCAAAAAAATTTTGAACTAGTGCGCCTGTCCAAACATACCAATGGCGCATCCAGACACAGTGCGCCATTACTAGTTGTAACTAGTAATGGCGCACCTGTCGGAAAGTGCGCCACTAATGTTGTTTTTTTATTATATTTTTTATTCCTTTTTTTGCAAAACTACTAATGGCGCACTGTTCCACCGTGCGCCATTACTAGTTTAAACTAGTAATGGCGCACTGTGGGACAGTGCGTCATTAGTATGTTTTTTTTGCAAAACTACTAATGGCGCACCACCAGAAGGTGCGCCATTAGTAACCTGGATTACTAATGGCGCATTTAGAGTTGGTGCGCCATTAGTGCCCAGGAATCCCACAATCCCACATCCATCCATCCATCCGACCCAACGCACCAACACACACACTCTCTCTCTCTCTCTCTCTCTCTCTCTCTCTCTCTCTCTCTCTCTCTCTCGCTCGAACCCACCCAAACCCTCGTCGCCTCCTCTCTTCCCCCCGAACCCCTCTCTCCCTCGCCGCCGTCGCCACCCATGCCGCCCGGTTCCGGCGAGCTCCGGCTGCGCGCAGCACGCCGGCGAGATCCCCTTGGTCCGCATCTGGCTTACCTCCATGCAGATCCGCGGCTCCCCCACTGGCTAGGGTTTTGCATCCCCTTTTGTTCGCCGGGATCCGCCATGGCAGGCCACGGCGAGGCCATAGGTGACCGGATCCAGCACTGGTAAGCCCCTCCCCCTCCTTCTTCGCCCACCATCTCCTCCTCACCTCACCTCATCTTCTCTTCCTTCTCTGCAGGTCGCCATGGGCGTGCCGACGACGACAGCAGGAGGGGCGCACCTCCGTGGGGCGAGACGCCGCCATGGAGATGGATTCCCTTGTCCGCCACCACGCAGTGGCACCATGGAGCCTCCCAGCGCCCCAAACCCTAGCGGAGAGAGAGGAGCTGCTCCTAGTACAACATGCCATGGAAGGGATTTTTTTGGTATTTTTGTTGTTGTTTCTCTTCCCGATCTAATCATGTGGAAGGCCCTTTTCCTCACCATGATTTATTCATCTCCCCTTCCTCTGTTTTGTGCAGGTTGCTCTAATGGCGAAGCTTCTTCTGCAGGACACCCTCCACCCCTCCCATGCATCCACCTCCTACCCCCATACATGGTGAGCTACAACCTCTCTTTCTAGCCCTTGCAAATCTGATCTGGAGTGGACATGAATTGCAATTGTCATGGACACTACATAACAACAAGTATTGGTTCAGTTTTTGTGTGAAATTCGATTGTCATTATGCTTTTTGATGCTTGCTTCAGAAAAATAAAATCATGGATAGATAGAAGATGGAAACAGTGAGCTTCCTTTCAAGTTAGTAATACTAAAAATCATTTGGCTCATCAATTTTTCATGTCTTGTGTTAAATCCACTCCATTGCAATCTGGCTATGTATGGATGGTCTGGTACAATTTTCCATGGATGAGTATAGTAGTTACATACACATGTGCTCTGTAGTTTTAGTTCTTCTTGTGTTGCTGCACTTAGTCTAGAGATACAACAACATTAGTTAGGTCATGGATGGATGGATCAATACATACAGCTAGCACTGCTAGCAACAACAACAAAATAACCTTGTGATTGATTCTGTTGACGCTAGCATGCTCTATTAGTTTTGGAGCCCAACCATGGACTGTACGTACTAAGCTAGCTCAAGCACACACACATGCAGCTTGATTTATTTCTGTAGATACTACCAGCAACACGCGTGTCTCCTATACTAGCTTGCTTAATTTCTGTACTAGATCAACGACACTAGCACTTACTTGCTTGTGTCATGGAAAAGATCATTCCTATTTATTTGTGCTCTGTTTTCTTTATTATCACGAGTTGCAAAATTAGTAGTGGGAAGTAAACTTTTGTTAACTTGTTGGTTGAACCAATGGAACTACTGTTATATTTGATTTGTTGCTCAACTAGTGCTGCAATGATGGGATCGAATGATTGCATGACCCTAATATTGGCCTATCATTTCAATTATCTTGGTCTTATAGATGTTATTGTTCCTGTCATATAGCACATGCTAGTTTCTTTATCGGTTGGCTGCTGGTTCTGTTTGTTCATATGCATAAGTGCTACTGTTTCTTTGTTATCTTATAAAGGATATAGTCCTTCATTTGTATATAGCCGTAACTCTCTTATTGATCAACATATACTGATTCATCTCTTTACTGCAATTACTCTGTGTACTTCATGATTTGCTCCTGTAGTGGTATAAAATTATAGTTTCTCTTTCAAGCTGGTATCTGTGTTTGATATATACTTGTCTTTATCTAAATACCATGTATTGGTATTTCTTGTATGGTTTAGTACATCATCTACTGGTGGTTTAGTTGTATATTGTACAGGACATAGTCCTGAC
Organism: Triticum urartu; assembly: GCF_003073215.2. Taxonomy (NCBI): domain Eukaryota; kingdom Viridiplantae; phylum Streptophyta; class Magnoliopsida; order Poales; family Poaceae; genus Triticum; species Triticum urartu. The sequence continues at coordinate 9,132,572 of NC_053028.1, forward strand.
GGTTGCATGTAGTGATAATTCTTTCTTTGCATTAGCTATTTCATATGTTTCAGATAATTTAGATGCATGCTTATACTCCTATCTATACCAGGTGCATGTGTTGTGCTTGTGTACCTATATACAGAATAGTACCCATGTGTAAGTGGGTGTATGTGTTCTGCTTATAGCAGATGTTTAGTAAATGTGCTATCAATGGCCTATTTCTTCTTGCAGGTTATGGACTATATCTTTCCTTGCCAATTCCCTCTCTCTTAAATCTGATTTGAACAGATGCTGCACTGGTCTCTTCACTTTCTTTCTTTCTCTCCTACTCTCACTGATAAGAACATGTGCTCCTTAATCTTGCCATGCCAATGATGGTGTCCTGAGGCTCTCATCGTTACTTAAAGATGTTGCACTACTTGATCCAATGATGCAATAGTCCTAGCACTACTAGGCTGCCTGAGGACAATCCCTACTTCAAACCCTACCTCTGGGCTAGTTGATTAGTAGTGGGTTTGTTGGATTTCATCTGAAAACTAACCCAAGCTTAATTGAGGGATCCCCTAATCATGGAGTTAGTTCTAGTTTGAGTTGATCTTTGGGTTTGGCTTTGATCTATACTTTGCTGGCTCTACTTCTGTCTTTTGGGTTATTGGCTCCATTTATGTAGTGTTGGCTCTCTTCTACTGTTTCTTTGATCAACTTAATCTGATTGGGGTTTGACTAATGTTTCCAAACTCGTAAGTGCTAGCTCCTACAGCAAAGGCATTTTGCTAAGGGGAATGCTACATTTAAACCTTGATCAAGTTTTTCATGTTTGTTGTTTCTTGTTTTGCAGGTTGATGAACTGGAAGAAAGAAGCAGAAGATGAAGAACTAGATAGTTTAGTATAGGTTTAGTTTAGGACTTTTTCTAGATACGCCCGCTATCTAGCGGGAGAGGGGAGGGAGCATTGGAGGAACCGGATGAAGACGAGTTTCATCGTGATGATGCTCATCGTGATGACCGCAGCTCTCTTCTATGTGATGGTAGTTTAGATGATCGATATCGACTTGTAATGTGAAGACAAACTCGCTATTCGCGGTCTCGAGACTTGTAATATAATGTTCTATCTTTGTTCGGTCTTTTCAATTCGGAGACTAATATGATGAATTGTATTCGGAGACTAATATGATGAATTGTATTCAGAGACTAATCTTCTATTGTATTCGATGAATCTGTTGTTGATGTGTGCTGTCTATATTTTGTCCAATTATACATTTTGTAACCTGTGCAAAAAATAGAAAATAAAAAAAATAAAAAAACCTAATATTCATACTAATGGCGCATCACATCACAGTGCGCCATTAGTATGCCAAAGGATACTAATGGCGCATCATTAAATAGTGTGCCATTAGTATGCCGAAGTTACTAATGGCGCATCTTGTTGTTGTGCGCTATTAGTATGCCAAAGCACCTGGGTATACATGGCCCCCTGGGAGGCATACTAATGGCGCACTGTTGTATATACTAATGGCGCATCTGAGGTGCGCCATTAGTATACCAGATACTAATGGCGCACCAGTGGTGCGCCATTAGTAAAATATACTAATGGCGTGGCACTAATGGCGCACCGCTAATGCGCCATTAATGACCAAATTAGGTGCACCATTAGTAGGCCTTTTCCTAGTAGTGGAAGCTTCAACCTAGAATAGAAATTGATGCATACGGGATTGAAGGGGGACCAATATATCTTAATGCTATGGTTGGGTTTTACCTTAATGAACGTTAGTAGTTGCGGACGCTTGCTAATAGTTCTAATCATAAGTGCATAGAATTCCAAGTCAGGGATGACATGCTAGCAGTGGCCTCTCCCACATAAAAATTGCTATCGGTCTAGTAAAGTAGTCAATTGCTTAGGGACAATTTCACAACTCCTACCGCCACTTTTCCACACTCGCTATACTAACTTTATTGCTTCTTTACTTAAAACAGCCCCTACTTTTTATTTATGTGCTCTTTATTATCTTGCAAACCTATCCAACAACACCTACAAAGTACTTCTAGTTTCATACTTGTTCTAGGTAAAGCGAACGTTAAGCGTGCATAGAGTTGTATCGGTGGTCGATAGAACTTGAGGGAATATTTGTTCTACCTTTAGCTCCTCGTTGGGTTCGACACTCTAACTTATCGAAAGAGGCTACAATTGATCCCCTATACTTGTGGGTTATCACCCATCTTCATGAGCGTCATGTTTGTCCGTTTGTTCGTCGAGATCTTCTCTGTCTTTGGCACCGTCCGGAGTGTGATCGTCTCATGTGCCTGTATTTCTGTCCTTGCTGTGGCGGGGTTTAGAGCGGCGCTGCTGACGCCGGCGCTTTGGTTGTGTCTTGGGAGGCTCGCCCTCGGCTGGCTTTTCCTTGTCCTCGCCGCTGTTCTCTTTGGGTGTATCCACCATGTATACGTCGTGCGACGAAGTGGCCGTCCAGCGTCCGGTAAATGGCGGGTTTTGGCCGTGCTCCTCATCCGCATCGTCGTCCATACCGTCGATGTCTTTGGAGCCGTAATCGAGCATGTCGGTTAAGTCCTCGATAGTGGCTATGTAGTGGGTGGCGGGTGGGAAGCGAATTTCCCCGTTACCAGCCTCCAGTTCAAAACGGACATAGTTCGGCTATGAGCCCTCCGCTAAGGATAGATTTCTCAATGAGTTTAACACATCACCCAAAGGCGAGTGCCGGAAGACATCTGCGGCGCTGAATTTGAAGATCGATAGATGATCAAGCTCAGCGTCTGCGGACACGCATATGGTTCGGAACTTATGGCCGGAGACGAGTCCGGAGTTTCAGTGACACAGGTATCACATAAGGTTAGATCTGTGTGAGGCTCCAACACCGCGGAATCTGTGGCTTCCGTGGCGGGGTTGAGCTTCCCGTCCTCGGATGGCGCGGTCTGCTCTGGATCTAAGGCCGGAGCGGTTACATGAGCAATTTCCTGAGTATGGTTCGATGATAGATTTAAATCATGTTCATCGTAGGGGTAGGGAGCGGCTGCCGTGGTATCTAATCCATCAAAGATCAAGTCTCTGCGGATGTCCGCGACGTAGTTCAAGCTCCCAAATCTGACCTGATGGCCAGGGGCGTAGCTGTCGATCTGCTCCAGATGGCCAAGCGAGTTAGCCCGTAGTGCATAGCCGCCGAACACAAAGATCTGCCCGGGGAGGAAGGTTTCCCTCTGGACAGCATCGTTGTAGATGATTGAAGGAGCCATCTACCTTTTGGGGACGACACAGTGGAACTCTCAATGAAAGCACCAATGTCCGTGTCAAAACCGACGGATCTCGGGTAGGGGGTCCCGAACTATGCATCTAAGGATGATGGTAACAGGAGACGGGGGACACAATGTTTACCCAGGTTCGGGCCCTCTCTATGGAGGTAATACCCTACTTCCTGCTTGATTGATCTTGATGAATATGAGTATTACAATAGTTGATCTACCACGAGATCGTAATGGCTAAATCCTAGAAGTCTAGCCTGTATGACTATATCTCTTTCCGGATTAAACCCTCCGGTTTATATAGACACCGGAGGGGACTAGGGTTACACAAAGTCGGTTACAGAGAAAGGAATCTTCATATTTGGTCGCCAAGCTTGCCTTCCACGCCAAGAAGAGTCCCATCCGGACATGGGTAGAGTCTTCGATCTTTGTATCTTCATAGCCCATTAGTCTGGCCCATGTCCAACAGGCCAGACGCCCGAGGACCCCTTAGTCCAGGACTCCCTCACCCAGCCGCTCTATGGCGCGCCCCACAGCGGTGTCTAGCATCACCCGAGCCTTGCATCGAGCGGCCTCCTGCATCACCCGGGCAGAGTTCTGAATCTGCATCCGGCCCACGGCCACGTCCCGCAGCTAGGCCATGGCGATGTCCCGCGACAGGGCCATGGCGGCGTCCCGCACCCACAGCAAGGCCACGACGACGTCCCACAGTAGGGCCATGGCGAGGTCCAGCAGCACCTGTTAGCGGGCCCTACTCATGGCAGTGTCCCGCACTCGCAGCAGCCGCTGGCGGCTGGCTCCTACGGCGCTGCCCTGGCCAGTCCGTGGCCGACTTCGTCTGCGCTACAGTCGCCCTATGTCCCCGCTGCCCCTTCTTCCCAGCTGACAACGGATAACTAACTATCATGACGTGCTCAGGTCTTTCCACTTCTGTTGGGAAACGTAGCAATAATTCAAATTTTTTCTACATGTCACCAAGATCAATCTAGGAGATACTAGAAATGAGAGAGAGGGAGTGCATCTTCATACCCTTGAAGATCCCTAAGCGGAAGCGTTCAAGAGAACGGGGTTGATAGAGTCGTACTCGTCGTGATCCAAATCACTGATGATCCTAGCGCCGAACAGACGGCACCTCCGCGTTCAATACATGTACGAAACGGAGAGATGTCTCCTCCTTCTTGATCCAGCAAGGGGAGAGGAGAGGTTGATGGAGATCCAGCAGCACGACGGCGTGGTGGTGGAAGCAGCGGGATCTCGGCAGGGTTTCGCCAAGCACCAACAAGAGGGAGAGGTGTCATGGAGGGAGAGGGAGGCGCCAGGGACTTGGGTGTGGCTGCCCTCCCTCCCCCCACTATATATAGGACCCCTAGGGGGGGCGCCGGCCCTAGGAGATCCAATCTCCAAGGGGGGCGGCGGCCAAGGGGGGGGACTTGCCCCCCAAGTCAGGTGGGGCGCCCCCACCCCGAGGGTTTCCAACCCTAGGCGCAGGGGGAGGCCCATGGGGGGCGCACCAGCCCACCAGGGGCTGGTTCCCCTCCCACTTCAGCCCATGGGGCCCTCCGGGATAGGTGGCCCCACCCGTTGGACCCCGGGACCCTTCCGGTGGTCCCGGTACAATACCGATTACCCCCGAAACTTTCCCGATGGCCGAAACTGGACTTCCTACATATAAATCTTCACCCCCGGACCATTCTGGAACTCCTCGTGACATTCGGGATCTCATCTGGGACTCCGAACAACTTTCGGGTTACCGCATACTAATATATCTACAACCCTAGCGTCACCGAACCTTAAGTGTGTAGACCCTACGGGTTCGGGAGACACACAGACATGACCGAGACGACTCTCTGGTCAATAACCAACAGTGGGATCTGGATACCCATGTTGGCTCCCACATGTTCCACGATGATCTCATCGGATGAACCACGATGTTGAGGATTTAATCAATCCCATACACAATTCCCTTTGTCTATCGGTACGATACTTGCCCGAGATTCGATCGTCGGTATCCCGATACCTCGTTCAATCTCGTTACCGGCAAGTCTCTTTACTCATTCCGTAACACATCATCCCGTGATCAACTCCTTGGTCACATTGTGCACATTATGATGATGTCCTACCGAGTGGGCCCAGAGATACCTCTCCATTACACGGAGTGACAAATCCCAGTCTCGATTCGTGCCAACCCAACAGACACTTTCGGATATGCCCGCAGTGCACCTTGATAGCCACCCAGTTACGTTGTGACGTTTGGTACACCCAAAGCATTCCTACGGTATCCGGAAGTTGCACAATCTCATGGTCTAAGGAAATGACACTTGACATTAGAAAAGCTTTAGCATACGAACTACACGATCTTGTGCTAGGCTTAGGATTGGGTCTTGTCCATCACATCATTCTCCTAATGATGTGATCCCGTCATCAACGACATCCAATGTCCATGGTCAGGAAACCATAACCATCTATTTATCAACGAGCTAGTCAACTAGAGGCTTACTAGGGACATGGTGTTGTCTATGTATCCACACATGTATCTGAGTTTCCTATCAATACAATTCTAGCATGGATAATAAACGATTATTATGAACAAGGAAATATAATAATAACTAATTTATTATTGCCTCTAGGGCATATTTCCAACAGTCTCCCACTTGCACTAGAGTCAATAATCCAGTTCACATTGCTATGTGATTAACACTCAAGGTCACATCCCCATGTGACTAACACCCAAAGAGTTTACTAGAGTCAATAATCTAGTTCACATTACCATGTGATTAACACTCAATGAGTTCTGGGTTTGATCATGTTATGCTTGTGAGAGATGTTATAGTCAACGGGTCTGAACCTTTCAGATCCGTGTGTGCTTTACAAATCTCTATGTCATCTTGTAGATGCAGCTACCACGCTCCTTTTGGAGCTATTCCAAATAACTGTTCTACTATACGAATCTAGTTTACTACTCAGAATCATCCAGATTAGTGTCAAAGATTGCATCGGCGTAACCCTTTACGACGAACTCTTTTACCACCTCCATAATCGAGAAAATTCCTTAATCCACTAGTTACTAAGGATAACCTTGACCGTTGTCCTGTGATCCATTCCTAGATCACACTTGTACCCCTTGACTGACTCAAGGCTTAGCATGCTTCAGGTGCGGTACACAACATTGCATACTTTAGAGCCTACGTCTAAAGCGTAGGGGACAACCTTCGTCCTTTCTCTCTATTCTGCCGTGGTCAGGTCTTGAGTTTTACTCAATACTCATACCTTCTAACACAGCCAAGAACTCCTTCTTTGCCGATCTATTTGGAACTCCTTTAAAATTTTGTCATGGTATGTGTTCGTTTAAAAATACTATTAAGCGATTTTGATCTATCCTTATAGATCTTGATGCTCAATGTTCAAGTAGCTTAATCCAGGTTTTCCATTAAAAACCACTTTTCAAATAACCCTGTATGCTTTCTAGAAATTCTACATCATTTCTGATCAACAATATGTTAACAACATATACTCATCAAAAAATTCTATAGTGCTCCCACTCACTTCTTTGGAAATACAAGTTCCTCATAAACATTGTATAAACCCAAAATCTTTGATCATCTCATCAAAGCGTACATTCCAATTCCGAGATGCTTACTCTAGTCCTTAGAAGGATTGCTGGAGCTTTGCATACTTGTTAGCATCTTTCAGGATTGACAAAACCTTCTAGTTGTATCACATACAACCTTTCCTCAAGAAAATCATCGAGGAAACAATGTTTTGACATCCTATCTGCAAGATTTCATAAATAATGCAGTAACTGCTAACATAGTTCCAACAGACTCTTAGCATCGCTATGAGTGAGAAAGTCTCATCGTAGTCAACTCCTTGAACATGTCGGGAAACATCTTAACGACAAGTCGAGATTTCTTAATGGTGACACTTACCATCATTGTCCGTCTTCCTTTTAAAATCCATCTGCACCCAACAGCCTTAAGACCATCAAGTAGTTCTTTTCAAAGTCTATACTTTGTTTTATACATGGATCCTCTCTCGGATTTTATGGCCTCGAGCCATTCGTCAGAATCCGGGCCCACCATCGCTTCTCCATAGCTCGTAGGTTCATTGTTGTCTAGCAACATGACTTCCAAGACAGGATTACGTACCACTCTGAAGTAGTATGCATCCTTGTCGACCTATGAGGTTTGGTAGTGACTTGATCCGAAGTTTCATGATCACTATCATAAGCTTCCACTTCAATTGGTGTAGGTGCCACATGAACAACTTCCTGTGCCCTGCTACATACTAGTTGAAGTGACGGTTCAATAACCTCATCAAGCCTCCATCATCCTCCCACTTAGTTCTTTCGAGAGAAACTTTTCCTCTAGAAACAATCAATTTTGCTTCCGGATCTGAAATAGGAGGTATACCCAACTATTTTGGGTATTCTATGAAGATGAATTTATCCTCTTTGGATTCGAGTTTATCAGCCTCAAACCTTTTCACATAAGCATCGCATCCCCAAACTTTCAAGAAACGACAGCTTAGGTTTCTCTAAACCATAGTTCGCACTGTGTCGTCTCAACAGAATTGTGTGGTGCCCTATTTAAAGTGAGTGCGTTCTCCCTAATGCCTAACCCATAAACGATAGTGGAAATTCGATAAGAGACATCATGGTATGCACCATGTCCAATAGGGTGCAGTTGTGATGTTCAGACACACCATCACAATATGGTGGTCCAGTGTTGGGGAACGTTGCAGAAAACAAAAATTTTCCTACGGTTTCACCAAGATCCATCTATGAGTTCATCTAGCAACGAGTATTCATATTGCATCTACATACCTTTGTAGATCGCGAGGGGTAGCGTTCAAAGAACGGGGATGAGGGAGTCGTACTCGACGTGATCCAAATCACCGGAGATCCTAGCGCCGAACGGACGGCACCTCCGCGTTCAACACACGTACGGTCAGCGTGACGTCTCCTCCTTCTTGATCAAGCAAGGGGAAGGAGAGGTTGATGAAGATGGCTCCAGCAGCAGCACGACGGCGTGGTGGTGGTGGAGCAGCAGTACTCCGGCAGGGCTTCGCCAAGCTCGTGACGGAGGAGGAGAGGTGTTGGGGAGGGGAGGGGCTGCGCCTTGGATGTCTCTAGCAGCCCTCCCCTCGCCCCTCTATTTATAAGGGAAGGGAGAAGGGGGGCCGGCCCCTCTAGATGAGATCTAGAGGGGGGCGGCGGCCAAGGGGAGGGGGCTTGCCCCCCAAGCAAGGGGGGCGCCCCCCTTCAGGGTTTCCCCCAACCCTAGGCGCATGGGCCCTAGGGGGAGTGGCGCCCCAGCCCACTTTGGGCTGGATCCCTTCCTCATACAGCCCATAAGGCCCTCCGGGAGAGGTGGCCCCTCCCGGTGGACCCCCGGAACCCCTCCGGTGGCCCCGGTACAATACCGATATGCCCCCGAACCTTTCCGGTGACCGTATGACAACTTCCCATATATAAATCTTTACCTCCGGACCATTCCGGAACTCCTCGTGACGTCCGGGATCTCATCCGGGACTCCGAACAACTTTCGGGTTACTGCATATACATATCTCTACAACCCTAGCGTCACCGAACCTTAAGTGTGTAGACCCTGCGGGTTCGGGAGACATGCAGACATGACCGAGACGACTCTCCGGTCAATAACCAACAGCGGGATCTGGATACCCATGTTGGCTCCCACATGCTCCTCGATGATCTCATCAGATGAACCACGATGTCGAGGATTCAATCAACCCCGTATCCAATTCCCTTTGTCAATCGGTACGTTACTTGCCCGAGATTCGATCGTCGGTATCCCAATACCTCGTTCAATCTCGTTACCGGCAAGTCACTTTACTCGTACCGTAATGCATGATCCCGTGACCAAACACTTGGTCACTTTGAGCTCATTATGATGATGCATTACCGAGTGGGCCCAGAGATACCTCTCCGTCATACGGAGTGACAAATCCCAGTCTTGATCCGTGTCAACCCAATAGACACTTTCAGAGATACCCGTAGTATACCTTTATAGTCACCCAGTTACGTTGTGACGTTTGGTACACCCAAAGCACTCCTACGGTATCCGGGAGTTACACGATCTCATGGTCTAAGGAAAAGATACTTGACATTGGAAAAACTCTAGCAAACGAACTATACGATCTTGTGCTATGTTTAGGATTGGGTCTTGTCCATCACATCATTCTCCTAATGATGTGATCTCGTTATCAATGACATCCAATGTCCATAGTCAGGAAACCATGACTATCTGTTGATCAACGAGCTAGTCAACTAGAGGCTTACTAGGGACATGTTGGTGTCTGTGTATTCACACATGTATTACAATTTCCAGATAACACAATTATAGCATGAATAAAAGACAATTATCATGAACAAGGAAATATAATAATAATCCTTTTATTATTGCCTCTAGGGCATATTTCCAACAGTCTCCCACTTGCACTAGAGTCAATAATCTAGTTACATTGTGATGAATTGAACACCCATGGAATTCTGGTGTTGATCATGTTTTGCTCTAGGGAGAGGTTTAGTCAACGGATCTGCTACATTCAGGTCCGTATGTACTTTACAAATATCTATGTCTCCATCTTGAACATTTTCACGAATGGAGTTGAAGCAACGCTTGATGTGCCTGGTCTTCTTGTGAAACCTGGGCTCCTTGGCAAGTGCAATAGCTCCAGTGTTGTCACAGAAGAGTTTGATCGGCCCCGAAACATTGGGTATGACTCCTAGGTCGGTGATGAACTCCTTCACCCAAATTGCCTCATGCGCTGCCTCCGAGGCTGCCATGTACTCCGCTTCACATGTAGATCCCACCACGATGCTCTGCTTGCAACTGCACCAGCTTACTGCCCCACCATTCAAAATATACACGTATCCGGTTTGTGACTTAGAGTCATCCAGATCTGTGTCGAAGCTAGCGTCGACGTAACCCTTTACGACGAGCTCTTCGTCACCTCCATAAACGAGAAATATTTCCTTAGTCCTTTTCAGGTACTTCAGGATATTCTTGACCGCTGTCCAGTGTTCCTTGCCGGGATTACTTTGGTACCTACCTACCAAACTTACGGCAAGGTTTACATCAGGTCTGGTACACAGCATGGCATACATAATAGAACTTATGGCTGAGGCATAGGGGATGACACTCATCTCTTCTATATCTTCTGCCGTGGTCGGACATTGAGCTGAGCTCAATTTCACACCTTGCAACACAGGCAAGAACCCCTTCTTAGACTGATCCATATTGAACTTCTTCAATATCTTATCAAGGTATGTGCTTTGTGAAAGACCTATGAGGCGTCTTGATCTATCTCTATAGATCTTGATGCCTAATATATAAGCACCTTGTCCAAGGTCCTTCATTGAAAAACTCTTATTCAAGTAGGCCTTAATGCTGTCCAAAAGCTCTATATCATTTCCCATCAAAAGTATGTCATCTACATATAATATGAGAAATGCTACAGAGCTCCCACTCACTTTCTTGCAAACGCAGGCTTCTCCATAAGTCTGCATAAACCCAAACGCTTTGATCATCTCATCAAAGCGAATGTTCCAACTCCGAGATGCTTGCACCAGCCCATAAATCGAGCGTTGGAGCTTGCACACCTTGTCAGCATTCTTAGGATCGACAAAACCTTCCAGCTACATCATATACAGTTCTTCCTTAAGATAACCGTTAAGGAATGCCGTTTTGACGTCCATTTGCCATATCTCATAATCATAGTATGCGGCAATTGCTAACATGATTCGGACGGACTTCAGCTTTGCTACGGGAGAGAATGTCTCATCGTAGTCAACCCCTTGAACTTGTCGATAACCCTTAGCGACAAGCCTAGCTTTATAGATGGTCACATTACCATCCGTGTCTGTCTTCTTCTTAAAGATCCATTTATTTTCTATGGCTCGCCGATCATCGGGCAAGTCAGTCAAAGTCCATACTTCATTTTCATACATGGATCCTATCTCGGATTTCATGGCTTCCAGCCATTTGTCGGAATCCGGGCCCGCCATCGCTTCTTCATAGTTCGAAGGTTCACCGTTGTCCAACAACATGATTTCTTAGACAGGGTTGCCGTACCACTCTGGTGCGGAACGTGTCCTTGTGGACCTACGAAGTTCAGTAGCAACTTGATCTGAAGTTTCATGATCATCATCATTAACTTCCTCTCTAGTCGGTTCAAGCACCTCAGGAACATTTTCTTGAGCTGCGCTACTTACCGGTTCAAGAGGTAATACTTCATCAAGTTCTACTTTCCTCCCACTTATTTCTTTCGAGAGAAACTCTTTCCCTAGAAAGGATCCATTCTTGGCAACAAAGATCTTACCTTCGGATCTGAGGTAGAAGGTATACCCAATAGCTTCTTTAGGGTATCCTATGAAGATGCATTTTTCCGACTTGGGTTCGAGCTTTTCAGGTTGAAGTTTCTTGACATAAGCATCGCATCCCCAAACTTTTAGAAACGACAGCTTAGGTTTCTTCCCAAACCATAATTCATACGGTGTCGTCTCAACGGATTTCGACAGAGCCCTATTTAAAGTGAATGCGGCAGTCTCTAAAGCATAGCCCCAAAATGACAGCGGTAAATCGGTAAGAGACATCATAGATCGCACCATATCCAATAGAGTGCGATTATGATGTTCGGACACACCATTACGCTGAGGTGTTCCAGGCAGCGTGAGTTGTGAAACTATTCCACATTTTCTTAAGTGTGTGCCAAATTCGTGACTCAAGTATTCTCCTCCACGATCTGATCGCAAAAACTTGATTTTTCTGTCACGTTGATTCTCAACCTCACTCTGAAATTCCTTGAACTTTTCAAAGGTTTCAGACTTGTGTTTCATTAAGTAGACATACCCATATCTACTCAAGTCATCAGTGAGGGTGAGAACATAACGATAGCCACCACAAGCCTCAACACTCATTGGACCGCACACATCAGTATGTATGATTTCCAATAAGTTGGTTGCTCGCTCCATTGTTCATGAGAACGGAGTCTTGGTCATTTTTCCCATGAGGCATGGTTCGCACGTGTCAAATGATTCGTAATCAAGAGACTCTGAAAGTCCATCTGCATGGAGCTTCTTCATGCGTTTGACACCTATGTGACCAAGGCGGCAGTGCCACAAGTATGTGGGACTATCATTATCAACCTTACATCTTTTGGTATTCACACTATGAATATGTGTAGCATTACGCTCGAGATTCATTAAGAATAAACCATTCACCATAGGAGCATGACCATAAAACATATCTCTCATATAAATAGAACAACCATTATTCTCGGATTTAAATGAGTAGCCATCTCGAATTAAACGAGATCCTGATACAATGTTCATGCTCAAAGCTGGTACTAAATAACAATTATTGAGGTTTAAAACTAACCCCGTAGGTAAATGTAGAGGTAGCGTGCCGACGGCGATCACATCGACCTTGGAACCATTCCCGACGCGCATCGTCACCTCGTCCTTCGCCAGTCTCCGCTTATTCCGCAGCTCCTGCTTTGAGTTACAAATGTGAGCAACCGCACCGGTATCAAATATCCAGGAGCTACTACGAATACTGGTAAGGTACACATCAATTACATGTATATCACATATACCTTTTGTGTTGCCGGCCTTCTTGTCCGCTAAGTATTTGGGGCAGTTCCGCTTCCAGTGACCACTTCCCTTGCAATAAAAGCACTCAGTCTCGGGCTTGGGTCCATTCTTTGGCTTCTTCCCGGCAGCTTGCTTACCGGGCGCGGCAACTCCCTTGCCGTCCTTCTTGAAGTTCTTTTTACCCTTGCCTTTCTTGAACTTAGTGGTTTTATTGACCATCAACACTTGATATTCCTTTTTGACTTCTACCTCTGCTGATTTCAGCATTGAAAATACCTCAGGAATGGTCTTTTCCATCCCCTGCATATTGAAGTTCATCACAAAGCTCTTGTAGCTCGGTGGAAGCGACTGAAGGATTCTGTCAATGACCGCGTCATCCGGGAGATTAACTCCCAGCTGAGTTAAGCGGTTATATAATCCAGACATAGTGAGTATGTGCTCACTGACAGAACTATTTTCCTCCATCTTACAGCTGAAGAACTTGTCGGAGACTTCATATCTCTCGACCCGGGCATGAGCTTGAAAAACCATTTTCAGCTCTTCGAACATCTCATATGCTCCGTGTCTCTCAAAACGCTTTTGGAGCCCCGGTTCTAAGCTGTAAAGCATGCCGCACTGAACGAGGGAGTAGTCATCAGCACGTGTCTGCCAAGCGTTCATAACGTCTTGGTTCTGTGGGACGGGTGCGTCACCTAGCGGTGCTTCTAGGACATAATCTTTCTTGGCAGCTATGAGGATGATCCTCAGGTTCCGGACCCAGTCCGTATAGTTGCTGCCATCGTCTTTCAGCTTGGTTTTCTCTAGGAAAGCGTTGAAGTTGAGGACAACATTGGCCATTTGATCTACAAGACATATTGTAAATATTTTAGACTAAGTTCATGATAATTAAGTTCATCTAATCAAATTATATAATGAACTCCCACTTAGATAGACATCCCTCCAGTCATCTAAGTATAACATGATCCGAGTTAACTAGGCCGTGTCCGATCATCACGTGAGACGGACTAGTCAACATCGGTGAACATCTTCATGTTGATCGTATCTTCTATACGACTCATGCTCGACATTTCGGTCTTCTGTGTTCCGAGGCCATGTCTGTACATGCTAGGCTCGTCAAGTCAACATAAGTGTTTGCATGTGTAAATCTGTCTTACACCCGTTGTATGTGAACGTTGGAATCTATCACATCCGATCATCACGTGGTGCTTCGAAACAACGAACTGTCGCAACGGTGCACAGTTAGGGGGAACACTTTCTTGAAATTATTATGAGGGATCATCTTATTTACTACCGTCGTTCTAAGTAACAAGATGCAAAAACATGATAAACATCACATGCAATCAAATAATAATAGTGACATGATATGGCCAATATCACATAGCTCCTTTGATCTCCATCTTGGGGCTCCATGATCATCTTGTCACCGACATGACACTATGATCACCATCATCATGATCTCCATCATCGTGTCTCCATGAAGTTGCTCGCCAACTATTACTTCTACTACTATGGCTAACACGTTTAGCAATAAAGTAAAGTAATTTACATGGCGTTTCTCAATGACACGCAGGTCATACAAAAATAAAGACAACTCCTATAGCTCCTGCCGGTTGTCATACTCATCGACATGCAAGTCGTGATTCCTATTACAATAGCATGAACATCTCATACATCACATATACGTCATTCATCATTCATCACAGCTTTGGCCATATCACATCACAAAACACTTGCTGCAAAAACAAGTTCGACGTCCTCTAATTGTTGTTGCAAGTTTTTACGTGGCTGCAATAGGGTTCTAGCAAGAACGTTTTCTTACCTACGTGAAAGCCACAACGTGATTTGTCAACTTCTATTTACCCTTCATAAGGACCCTTTTCATCGAATCCGCTCCAACTAAAGTGGGAGAGACAGACACCCGCCAGCCACCTTATGCAACTAGTGCATGTCAGTCGGTGGAACCGGTCTCACGTAAGCGTACGTGTAAGGTTGGTCCGGGCCGCTTCATCCCACAATACTGCTGAAGCAAAATAAGCTAGTATCGGCAAGAAAGTTGACAACATCAATGCCCACAACAAATTGTGTTCTACTCGTGCAAAGAGAACTACGCATAGACCTAGCTCATGATGCCACTGTTGGGGAACGTTGTAGAAAACAAAAATTTTCCTACAGTTTCACTAAGATCCATCTATGAGTTCATCTAGCAATGAGTATTCAGATTGCATCTACATACCTTTGTAGATCGCGAGCGGAAGCATTCAAAGAACGGGGATGAGGGAGTCGTACTCGACGTGATCCAAATCACCGGAGATCCTAGCGCCGAACGGACGGCACCTCCGCGTTCAACACACTTACGGTCAGCGTGACGTCTCCTCCTTCTTGATCCAGCAAGGGGGAAGGAGAGGTTGATGAAGATGGCTCCAACAGCAGCACGATGGCGTGGTGGTGGTGGAGCAGCAGTACTCCGGCAGGGCTTCGCCAAGCTCGTGACGGAGGGGGAGAGGTGTTGGGGAGGGGAGGGGCTGCACCTTGGATGTCGCTAGCAGCCCTCCCCTCGCCCCTCTATTTATAAGGGAAGGGAGAAGGGGGGCCGGCCCCTCTAGATGAGATCTAGAGGGGGGCGGCGGCCAAGGGGAGGGGGCTTGCCCCCCAAGCAAGGGGGGCGCCCCCTTCAGGGTTTCCCCCAACCCTAGGCGCATGGGCCCTAGGGGGAGTGGCGCCCCAGCCCACTTTGGGCTGGATCCCTTCCTCATACAGCCCATAAGGCCCTCCGGGAGAGGTGGCCCCTCCCGGTGGACCCCCGGAACCCCTCCGGTGGCCCCGGTACAATACCGATATGCCCCCGAACCTTTCCGGTGACCGTATGACAACTTCATATATAATTTTACCTCCGGACCATTCCGGAACTCCTCGTGACGTGGGATCTCATCCGGGACTCCGAACAACTTTCGGGTTACTGCATATACTATCTCTACAACCCTAGCGTCACCGAACCTTAAGTGTGTAGACCCTACGGGTTCGGGAGACATGTAGACATGACCGAGACGCTCTCCGGTCAATAACCAACAGCGGGATCTGGATACCCATGTTGGCTCCCACATGCTCCTCGATGATCTCATCGGATGAACCACGATGTCGAGGATTCAATCAACCCCGTATACAATTCCCTTTGTCAATCGGTACGTTACTTGCCCGAGATTCGATCGTCGGTATCCCAATATCGTTCAATCTCGTTACCGGCAAGTCACTTTACTCGTACCGTAATGCATGATCCCGTGACCAACACTTGGTCACTTTGAGCTCATTATGATGATGCATTACCGAGTGGGCCCAGAGATACCTCTCCGTCATACGGAGTGACAAATCCCAGTCTTGATCCGTGTCAACCCAACAGACACTTTCGGAGATACCCGTAGTATACCTTTATAGTCACCCAGTTACGTTGTGACGTTTGGTACACCCAAAGCACTCCTACGGTATCCGGGAGTTACACGATCTCATGGTCTAAGGAAGATACTTGAACATTGGAAAAACTCTAGCAAACGAACTATACGATCTTGTGCTATGTTTAGGATTGGGTCTTGTCCATCACATCATTCTCCTAATGATGTGATCTCGTTATCAATGACATCCAATGTCCATAGTCAGGAAACCATGACTATCTGTTGATCAACGAGCTAGTCAACTAGAGGCTTACTAGGGACATGTTGGTGTCTGTGTATTCACACATGTATTACGATTTCCGGATAACACAATTATAGCATGAATAAAAGACAATTATCATGAACAAGGAAATATAATAATAATCCTTTTATTATTGCCTCTAGGGCATATTTCCAACATCTAGGCGGTATTAGTTGTGAAACAATTTCCACAATGTCTTAATTGTGTGCCAAACTCGTAACTCATATATTCATCTCTATGATCGTATCATAGATATTTTATCATCTTGTCACGACGATCTTCAACTTCACTCTGAAATTACTTAAACCTTTCAATAATTCAGACTTGTGTTTCATCTAGTAAATATACTCAGTATCTACTCAAATCATCTGTGAAGTAAGAACATAACGATATCCACTGCGTGCCTCCGCACTCATTGGACTGCACACACCAAAATGTATTGCTTCCAACAAGTTGCTTTCTTGTTCTATCTTACTGAAAACGAGGCCTTTCAGTCATCTTGCCCATGTGGTATGATTTGCATGTCTTAAGTGATTCAAAATGAAGTGAGTCCAAATGATCCATCTGTATGGAGTTTCTTCATGCATATCTACCAATAGACATGGTTCGCATGTCTCAATCTTTAAAAAATGAGTGAGTCCAAAGATCCATCAACATGGAGCTTCTTCATGCGTTTTATACCAACATGACTTAAATGGCAGTGCCACAAGTATGTGGTACTATCATTACTATCTTATATCTTTTGGCATGAACATGTGTATCACTACGATCGAGATTCAATAAACCATTCATTTTAGGTCCAAGACCATTGAAGGTATTATTCAAATAAACAGAGTAACCATTATTCTCTTTAAATGAATAACCGTATTGTGATAAACATAATCCAATCATGTCTATGCTCAACGCAAACACCAAATAACAATTATTTAGGTTTAACACCAATCTCGATGGTAGAGGGAGCATGCGATGCTTGATCACATCAACCTTGGAAACACTTCCAACACATATCGTCATCTCATCTTCAGCTAGTCTCCGTTTATTCCGTAGCCTTTTATTTCGAGTTACTAACACTTGGCAACTGAACCGGTATTTTAATACCCTGGTGCTACCAGGAGTACTAGTAAAGTACACATTAATATTAACATATTTCCAAAATACTTCTGTCGACCTTGCCAGCCTTCTCATCTACCAAGTATCTAGGGTAGTTCTGCTTCAATGACCGTTCCCTCATTACAGAAGCACTTAGTCTCTGGTTTGGTTCAACCTTGGGTTTCTTCACTAGAGCAGCAACTGATTTGCCGTCTCATGAAGTATCCATTCTTTCCCTTGCCCTTCTTGAAACTAGTGGTTTAACCATCAACAATTGATGCTCCTACTTGATTTCTACTTTTGCGGTGTCAAACATCGCGAGTTGCTCAAGGATCATCATGTCTATCCCTGATATGTTATAGTTCATCACGAAGCTCCAATAGCTTGGTGGCACCGACTATGGAGAATCATCACTATTTCATCTGGAAGATTAACTCCCACTCGATTCAAGCGATTTTAGTACTCAGACAATCTGAGCACATGCTCAACGATTGACCTTTTCTCCCTTAGTTTGCAGGCTTAAGAAACTTTTCAGAGGTCTCATACCTCTTGACGTGGGGACTAGTATGAAATCCCAATTTCAGTCTTTGGAACATCTCATGTTCTGCGATGTTTCGAAAACATCTTTGGTGCCACAATTCTAAACTGTTAGTATTACGCACTGAACTATCACGTAGTCATCAAAATGTGTATGTCAGATGTTTCCCAACATCTACAGACGACGCTCGAGGTTCAACGCACTGAGCGGTGCATTAAGGACATAGCCCTTCTATGTGGCAACGAGGACAATCCTCAGTTCACGGACCCAGTCCGCATAATTGCTACTGTCAACTCTCAACTAAATTTTCTCTAGGAACATATCTAAAATAGTAGAACCAAAGCGTGAGCTACGATATAATTTGCAAAGAGCTTTTGACTATGTTCATGATAATTAAGTTCATCTGATCAAATTATTCAATGAACTCCCACTTAGATAGACATCCCTCTAGTCATCTAAGTGATACATGAGATTCGATCGTCGGTATCCCGATACCTCGTTCAATCTCGTTACCGGCAAGTCTCTTTACTCGTTCCGTAACACATCATCCCATGATCAACTCCTTGGTCACATTGTGCACATTATGACGATGTCCTACCGAGTGGGCCCAGAGATACCTCTCCGTTACACGGAGTGACAAATCCCAGTCTTGATTCGTGCCAACCCAACAGACACTTTCGGAGATACCCGCAGTGCACCTTTATAGCCACCCAGTTACGTTGTGACGTTTGGTACACCCAAAGCATTCCTACGCTATCCGGAAGTTGCACAATCTCATGGTCTAAGGAAATGATACTTGACATTAGAAAAGCTTTAGCATACGAATTACACGATCTTGTGCTAGGCTTAGGATTGGGTCTTGTCCATCACATCATTCTCCTAATGATGTGATCCCGTCATCAACGACATCCAATGTCCATGGTCAGGAAACCGTAACCATCTATTTATCAACGAGCTAGTCAACTAGAGGCTTACTAGGGACATGGTGTTGTCTATGTATCCACACATGTATCTGAGTTTCCTATCAATACAATTCTAGCATGGATAATAAACGATTATTATGAACAAGGAAATATAATAATAACTAATTTATTATTGCCTCTAGGGCATATTTCCAACAACTTCTCCGCAATCGCTACTTGGAGGGTTTTGTTGATGGCACTCTGCCGTGCCGACCGCCGTACTATCCAGGGCATCATGCGTGGGTGGCTCGGGATCAGGCCATTCTCTCGGCCATCCAGTCCTCTCTTACGGAGGGGGTCTCTTCACTGGTCATCTGCACTGCTCCGTCTCGGGACGCATGGATGGCTCTTCATTTAGTTCCAAGATATGTGACCAAGTCATTGATGATGTAGATAATAAGGTTTCAAGCATGTGTTCCCATTGTCGGTATTCCTCCGTATGGAGTTATCTTTGCCAAACATAAACAATTTGGTTTGCCAACTTCCAATGGACATCAAGAAAGATGTATCATTGTGTGAAAATCCAAAAAAAATGCACTAAGTTAACCACTTAGCAATATTTCCACTCTTCCTTTTCCAAATAGTATGTCATAATCAATAGATTCCAAGACGGAGCAATACATGAAATCCCTTCTCACGTAAGTTAAATAACATGTCCTATAACAATAATAGTTTTCCTCCACAAAAGGAGTTTGATGGCATAATTTCCAATCCAAAGTACCTCAAATTTAGCATTAATGACAAAGCACAGAAATATATATAATTTCCTTTGGAACTATTAGCATGTCAATAAAAATTGCTACTGTATTCCAGCAATAAGACATAGCCAAAATCCATTTATACTTGAAAAAAATAGCCCCAAATAAATAAATGTAGTGCAAATATTACCATTAGGCATACCGACGAATGAAAAGAAAAAAATCCTTGTCCTCAGAGTGACTCTCATCTTCCTCCACAAACAAGTGATGCTCAATAATAATACTTGTTCTTCTCTTAAATCGATCCCTTTCTAGGTTATGTGTAATTTTTCGGACATTATTTGCACCATAGCAATTTCGTAAATCATTTGCTTGGTGTAATCCTCCCACGCATTCATGATTTAGAGTCCTCCTAAATTTCTTCCAAGGAGATGTACTTTCCTTGTGGTCCCTTACATGTAATGGATTAGCAACCAAACAAGTTAGAACATTAAATAATGATATAATAAATAAATCAATTAAACTATGCAAGAGTATTCCCTCCTTGACAGCATGTGTGCACAGGTGCGCGGCGTCCATGTAGATTCCTCCGACCAGCCAAAAAAAAAACAGTCAAAGTACAAGCGGCAGCAGTGAAGGCTCAGCTAGGTATGCACTGCCTTGGACATCGAGCAGCAGCAACGGAAGCAGTAGTAGTCAGCCGCCAAGGTAGTACTAGTGTGCGCGGTCCTGCGTGTTGACACGCGCGCCTCACTAACAACTTGCCTGTATCCTGGAAAAAAGAAATTCCAAGAACGACCACGATTCCGATCTCGACGAGATCATGTAGATACCATAGTTTTAAATAGCTGGCCATAGTTTCGTTATAGCCCGCTATAGACTTTTCAACAGGGTGTTGCTAAATGATCGATTTTATAAATAACCCGTTATAGCTCGCTCTATAGCTCTTTGGAAGTCCACCGCTATTTTCCATAACCCGCTATTTAAAACATTGAAAACTAGCACCAGGTTCTTCCATCTTATCAATCATGCGCCCGTCCAGATTCGTGAAAGAACCAGCCAGCAACTTGTAGCGGAGTACTACGACAGATTAGTACTAGTCTTTGTCGATCCATGCACCAAACAACAATTTGTTCATCTTTTCCCGGATTGGGTGAAGCCCTGTGAAACCCTCCAGCGATTAACTTGGTGTTGACTGTTGACTGCCACTGAAACACCCATGGCAATCGGCAGATACTTGATCGATCCCGCTACGGAAGATTGCAGCGAACCATCAAGGCAGACATGAGCGGAAACTATACTTGATCGATCCCGCAGCGGATGCACGTGACACTGGAACAGATTGACGGGAAGGAGGCGACTTCGCCACGGCTAAGCAAGTCATGCCAGCGGCATAGATCAGCAGCCTAGTTCAGATGTCAATGTTAGAAATTTAGGGTTTATGGTCTATCACTTATTTCTTTAAGCTTATCCGTGCCGCTTACAATTTGCATATCCGAGGTCAGGATATAGGGATCTTCTTATACTATCTTTTCAAAGAGTCTACCTTTCATACAGATATAAGATTTTTAGTTTTTCACTAGTTTCCGGGATAGAGTCTAGATGAAATTACCAACCACGATCATATTTGTCTGTTAACAGATTCTATCCGTTATGTCCCCGGAGTACGCGTTTGTGAGCAACGTGCCGTAGTAGAGTGTAAATTCCTCTAATTATGTAGATCAACATTAGGGCTGTAACTAATTATACGATCTAGCTCCTTCCAATCATCAGTGTACCCGAGTAGTCTTTCCAATATAAATAGTATATTGGTATTCCACTGATAATCAAACAGCTTCCTTAAGCATATAAAACTTAAGTACATTCCAACAAGTGATAATTCCATGATAATCAGATAAAGTAATTCCATGCACAAATATATGTATAATTCCATAATGAGGTATTCCGAATATTAGTAATTCCTAGTAATTTGAATATAGTTGCAGGACAGATAATTACAACAGCAGTGTCCGACCCCGTGCACCGCCATTACGTCCTGCTGCCCACCGTCCCCAACGATCTGAAAGTGCTGATCCGTAGACCGCATCTCCTCGGTCTGGAGATGTTCTTTGCTCCCGGCGAGGATGAGAAGGACCCTTTATCATTTAGGGTGGTGTGCTTGGCGCAATGCAGAGTGAATCTGCTGCTTCTGGTCTTCTCCTCTTTGGATGGACAATGGCATGTTCGTACTTATGACCAATGGAGTGCTGGTGCTACGCTTGCTTCATTTGAGGACGCTCAGCCTGGGCTGTCCAAACGTCAATTCGTGCACGGATGCTTCTATTGGCATTTGTATTTCCGGAACGAGTTGCTTGTGTTTGGCGTGCGCGCAATGGAGTTCTCTGCTGTGGACCTCCCACCTGAACAACGAGGGAACGGTTTTTTCATTGTCGAGGCAGCAATAGGAATGCTCGGGATGCTGACTCAATGCTGTGATGAGGGTGGCGAAGACGAAGATGACTCATATTGGCTCAGGTATTCCATTTTGAGAAATAACCAATGGCACTTGGAGAAGATCATTCGGTTGCCCTTGTCAGTAAAGTGTGCGAATCTGGTTGATGTAGCTGGGGGATACCTACCCATAGAAGCGTTGTACACCACATCTTCACAAGAGAAGCTAAGTTCGGATACTTCTCGGTGGACGTGAAGACATTGCAGGTCGAGTTGTTTGCTGCGCTTAGCAAACCCATCTATCCTGCTCAACGACTATATGCTAGTTTTCCACCATCATTGTGTGCACCAACTTTATGAAACGGTCAGTGTGTTATCTACTATTTGCTTACTTTTGTTTAACTTGGACTAAATGTTATACAACAAAGGTATCTGGTTTGTTCACATCATTTCCAATTGATTGTCTTACCCAATATACACTTATTTCTTTTTTTTCCTTTATATGTAATCTGTGTATGAGTAGAGATCGTCAAATTACAACAGCTCCATGTTTCTGCTCCAAAGAGCAGTTTTCAATGCAATGAGGTAGTTCTGGTAGTTCTTTTTTGCCAATCCACTGCAGATTACTCCATAAATCAGTAATATAGAACACAGTTAGTTCATCTATTAGGTCCACATGTGACCGTAGATTGCATTGGTCAATTTAGTGGAATGGTTGATTTTTTGTTGTCTGTCGATTTTCTGCTGTTGACTACTAATCAAAAAGTAGGTCACATATAGTGCCAGTAATCTTAGGTATCTCCATGCAAATATCCAGTGATTCACTGTAATTATCTCCCTCCAAGTATTTTTCTTCCTTTCATGTAATTCACTGTTACTGGGCAATGTGATGTGTATCTCTTTGCAAATGTCCACCCAATATATTTGATGCTTGTTGACTGCCTCGTATTCCTATCGGTGCCTTGTTCATATGGAAAGTTGATGGTGTTTCATCTATGCGCAGATGCTGATGCTATGTTGAAGAAGAGTTGATACCTCCGAGGGTGTTGGTGTCTATGAAGAGAAAGTGATGCGTGGATCTGATGTTTTCGCTTGTTCGATGCATTGGCATTGGTACTGGCGTGTCGAAAGTGATGCGTGGGTTGGAAGTGTTCCAGTTTCTGAATGTTTAGTACTGACTCTTTACTCTGAACATATTTGTTACTGCAACATCATCGTCTAAACAAGTTGGTGTGCTCTGCTTAAAGTCTGGGTTTGCTTGATAATGTCCACCCAATGTCATCTGAGAAATTTGCAGTTGCCGAACTAGTTGTATTTTCTATCTCCGTCGATGCTTAGTTGTACGATCTACTGTAGGGGCCAAATTTATGCAGATCTTAGGTGTACCATTTCTCTGTTGCTAATGTTTCCTTTACTGTTCAGTAGTTCACAGAAAAAATGGGCTACAAAAAATGCTAATTTGAACGTTCAGGCAATGTCAGGCCTGAACATGCAGAAGCTGAAACTGGTTGCAAAATCTTTGGTAGCAGTAACTTGTTGATATGCTAGCTTCAGGGCTGTCTTTTGTGTTCCAAGAGATCAAATGCCGCGTCCATCCGGATAGTTGAACAAGCTCTCGGTATTCTTTGGAGATCGAATGCCCAGACTCCTCCAGAATGATTCAAGTGACATATAAACAGATCCACCAGTTACCATGATCTACAAGGGGATATTGGCAGGTTTCTCTCTAGTTTTTTTTTTGGAAAAGAAGGATAACACCCGGCCTCTTGCATCTTTCTTTTTGGAAAAGAAGGAAAAAACCCCGGCCTCTTGCATCGAGCGATGCACATAACCATATATTATTAAGAGCATCTCCAACAGGCACGTGATTTTAGCGCCACGCTGAAAATGGCCTACCGTTTAGGGCGCCCCAGTGGACACGCAAAAAACGCGCATGCGTTATAGTTGGTTCAGCGCGCGGAGCAAAACCGTCACGCGCCGCTTATTTCATGTGCCCGCTCCCGTGCGATGCACACTCGAGCGCCCGTGACCCACCTCTACCACCCTCTCCGGCCACCCCGCCTTAACCTTGGCCGCGCCGCCACCGGCGAAATTCGACCGATGGAAGGCCGTGCCAACGTCCCCCCAACCCCTCCCTACTCTCGCGACCCCTCCGCCGCCGTCGGCGGCGCAAACCCTAGTGCGGGGTTGAGCTTCGGCCTAGCCGCCGCCGGCCCTCCTTCGAGCCACGGTCTCGCGCGCGGCCTTTTCATGGCGCCACGGACGACCTCGGCGGGTGGCGTCGCGCCGTGAAGCCACGTGGCCCCCTCTCCAAGGGACCAAATGCGGCGGCGGCTAAGGCGGGGAAGGTGTCCGGGAAGAAGAACAAAGCGGCAGACGACTCTTCTAGGCGGCCGAGGAAGAAGCTTGCAGGGCGTGTGGCGGATGCGACGCCGACCGAAGCGCCGGCGAGCTCGCTTGTTGCGCCGGCGGCTGATGCGCACAAGGTGTTTGATGGAATGCCCACAAAGTATGATTTCACTCCCTTTTTCCGTTGTTGTCTTTTTGCATGAATGGATACATATGGATAGCTTAGTTTTCTTGTACATACTTTGTAGTTTTAATGATGAGACCTATATGTCAACTATGGGTGTTGGCTCCAACAACTCTCATTGGTCTCAAACCAATGACGTGCATCTAGATGATCATGAGTTTGAGGTGGACGAGGATGGCGAGGGTATAGTAGATGCACTGAAAAGAAGAGCGGGCAACTACACCACGGAGGAAGACATCTTGATATGCAATACATGGTTGCATGTGTCTATGGATGCCAACGTTGGAGGGGACCAAAGTAGAGATGCATATTGGATCCGGATTAAGGAGCACTTTGATTTACACAACACGAGTGGAATTGACCGCACGGAGAGATCTCTTCGCTCCCGGTGGTCGACAATCAACAAAGATGGTCAAAGGTGGGAGGCGAAACTTAAGGCGGTTGACTCGATAAACCCAAGTGGCACTAATGATAGAGATATGGTAAGTGCCATTTCTTATGCTTGTTTTATGTTCATGCTTTTTGTTGTTGTTTGAAATGCTAACTTGTTTTTTTTTGTTTGTAGCTCACTATTGCACAAAACTTATTTCAAGGAGAAGAGGTGAAGAACAAGAAAGGGGAAGGTTGTCAAAGGGAAACCATTCGTGCTTGTGCATTGCTACAATTTGTTGAAGGATGAAGAGAAATGGAAGCAACCTGATGACGAAGAGAAGAGAAATGGAAGCCAAGTGATGGCGGCAAGAGAAGCCCTATTTCAAACTCGGTTGCCTACTCCAAGCCAAAAAGACAAGTGGAGGCAAGAATGATTCAAAAGAAAAGAAGAAGAAGAAAGGAGATGATGATTTGAAGAATGGTATGGAAGCTATTGTGAAGGCAAGAAAGGAAGCAAACGAGGTGAGGATGATGGTAAAGAGCCAAGATGCGGCGGCCGAGAAGAGGACAATATACTCCTATTTTTTTCTTTATATGTAATTTGTGTATGAGTAGAGATCGTCAAATTACAACAACTCCATGTTTCTGCTCCAAACAGCAGTTTTCAATGCAATGAGGTAGTTACTGGTAGTTTTTTTTACAATCCACTGCAGGTTACTCCATAAATCAGTAATATAGAACACGGTTAGTTCATCTATTAGGTCCACATGTGACCATAGATTGCCTTAGTCGCTCCTCCTCCAAGAAAGAAAGCTAGGATTTCTGCCTCTCGCCGGTGCCGCCGCAGGTCCGCCTCGTCTCCGCTGGCCCTAGGGCCATGGGGGCGCGGTGGATCCTACCAAGGGCCGGCGGGAGGGCTCCGTTTTCAGTTGTTTTTTCCTATCTTGTTAGGGTTTGTGTCCTGCTCATGAAGGCGAGACGGCGGCAGCTCCCTGAAGATGGAATAAAGGTCTCCCCGCCTATCTCTCGTTCCGGCGGTGCATCTAGCATCATTGGTGGGCATGTGAAGGTGTGTCTACGGCGGATCTATCTTTGGTGGATTTGCTCGGATCTCGTCGTTGTTCGTCTATGTTCGTGTGTCTTCGGATTGAATCCTTCCAACCTACGTTATTCTTCATCGGCGGCGGTTGCTGTTCTGGTGCGCTGGTCCTGTGGGGTCTTAGCACGACGACTTTCCGACTGTCTACTACAACAAGTTGTGCCCGACTCCGGCGATGGAGGGGTGATGACGGCGGCGCGCCTTCGGCTCGCTTCAGTGCTTGTAGTCGTCGCTAGGTGGTCTATGGATCTGGATATAATTTTTATTTCTGGTGTTCGTTGTACTGCCATGATTGAAGATGAATAGATTAGAAGTTTTTCCGAAAAAAAAAAGATTGCCTTAGTCAATTTAGTGGGATAGTTGATTTTTTGTTGTTTGTCGATTTTCTGCTGTTGAACTGCTAATCAAAAAGTAGGTCACATATAGTGCCAGTAGTCTTAGGTATCTCCATGCAAATATCCAGTGATTCACTGTAATTATCTCCCTCCAAGTATTTTTTTTGTTCTTTTCATGTAATTCTCTGTTACTGGGCAATGTGATACGTGTCTCCTTGCAAATGTCCACCCAATATATCTGATGCTTGTTGACTGCCTTGTATTCCTATCGGTGCCTTGTTCATATGGAAAGTTGATGGTGTTTCATCTATGCGCAGATGCTGATGCCATGTCGAAGAAGAGTTGACAGCACCGAGTGCATTGTGGTCTACGAAGGAAAGTGATGCGTGGATCTGATGTTTTCGCTTGTTCGATGCATTGGCATTGGTGATGAAGTGTTCCAGTTTCTGAACTTTTAGTACTGACTCTTACTCTGAAGATATATCTGTTACTGCAATGTCGTTGTCTAAACAAGTCGGTGTGCTCTGCTTAAAGTCTGAGTTTGCATCTGTAGCGGTTGCTGCTGAGAAGTTTGCAGTTGCCGAAGTAGGTTGAGAGGACAGCCGCTAAAATAGCGTAAGAGGCTCGATGACAGGCAGCCTCCTTTACTGCTTAATTGTACTACGATCCAGTGTAGGGGCCAAATTTCTGCAGATCTCTGTTTCTAATGTTTCCTTTACTGCTCTGTACTACCTCCGTTCCTAAATATGATTCCTTTTAGGGATTTCAATACGGACTATATACGGATGTATATAGACGTACTTTTAGAGTGTAGCTTCACTTATTTTGCTTCATATGTAGTCCATATCGGAATTTCTAAAAATACATATATTTAGGAACGGAGGTAGTTCACAAAGAAATGTGTCGCAAAAAATGCTAATCTGAACGTTCAGGCAATTTCAGGCCTGACACATGCATCTCTTTGCTTTGGTAGCGGTAACTTGTTGATATGCTTCAGGCCTGTCTTTTGTGCTCCAAGAGATCAAATGCCGCGTCCATTCGGATAGTTTGTTTTTGACCTTGACGTTTCTTTATTAATCAACCCTCCCTGGTGGGGATTTCGTCCGACACTACATGCAAAATGAAATCTGTGGGCATATGCTGCCACACCTTACAAAGATTATTAGCCACCGCATTCCTAGCTAGTAGGTGAGCCGCACGATTAGCACCTCGTATGATCCATGAAATCTTCCAATCCTCCGGCAATGCCAGCCTGTTCTTGACCTCCTCCACGATCGGTCCCAGTGGTGACAGGTCCTTTTCCTCCGAAGCTTGCTAACTATGTCTTGGTAGTCCATATCAACATGTAATCTGGGAATATTGAACTCTTCAGCCAGCATTACTGCTCTCCGGCACGCCTGAAGCTCCACTCTAGCTGGGTCGTTGCATCGTGGAATAAGATGGCAAGCACCACCGAGGTAAGCACCATCGTGGTTTCTGAAAATCACACCTGCAACTCCATTTTCTCCGTCCTTCGCCGTTGCACCGTCAACATTGGCCTTCACCCATCCCTCTGCTGGTGGCGTCCACTTCTCTATCACTGCAGGTTTATCCTGTTGACTTTTTCGCCCATGTATCGACTGCCACTCTTCCATCAGATCGAAGACTCTTTTCGCGATTGCCTCTGCTTGCTCAATTCTCTGTCCATCGCACGCATTATTTCTTGCTAGCCAGAGCGCATAGACTCCCTGGACCATGACAGCGCGCTCGTCATCTGATGCATTCGCAAACCACGACATGAGCCATCTCGACAACGCACTCTGGGAGCAAACTGACTCCGGCGGGATCGCCACCGGCACCCCCAACTCCGAATGCATTATCTTCCAAAACATTACCGAGTGATAGCAGCCCCAAAACCTGTGGTAGTTTGATTCCTCACGCCCACATGCGATACAAAAAACACCCGCCTTGATCTTCCTTCTCTGGAGCTCCTCTCCCACTGCTAGACCATTCCTAATCAACCTCCACATATGTGTTTTGACCTTTCCCAGTGCTACCGTATCCCAAATGCTCATCCAAGATCTGTGATCAGCCACTGGTGAGGAGGACTCCGGCCGACCCGATCGCAACCGCTTCTGGCTCATACGCAGGTGATAGGCCGGCCTAACAGAAAAGATCCCGTTTTTGGTGAAGTTCCATGCTTGGTAATCTTCCATCTCCGGTCCACCAGTTGGGATTTGTAAGATTTCCTGCACCTCGTCGGGGGAGAACATGGTCTGTACCAAGTTCACGTTCCACGATACTCCGTCAGCCTCCAGCAGATCACAAACTCTTGTGATCCCCGGGATGTACCTCTGGCCCAGTAGCTTTAAGCTACCCTTCCTGGGAATCCAATTATCATGGTGCACCTTAATCTTCGTGCCATCTCCAATTCTCCATATAAGCCCATCTAGCAGCAAGTCTCTTCCATGCAATATGCTTCTGTATGTGTACGAACAGCCCGCTGGGCACGTTGCATTTAGGATAGAACTCTCCGAATAATATCGCGCTTTGAGAGCCCTAGCACATAGAGAGGTTGGGTCCTGAAACAGGCGCTACGTCTGTTTAGCAAGCATAGCTTGATTAAAAGCCTCCGGGTCCCGAAAACCTAGTCCTCCTTCATACTTTCTCATACACATCTTGTCTCAAGTAATCCAATGCACCTTCTTCTGACCATTTGCTTCACCCCACTAGAAGTTAGAAGAAATAGATGACAGGTTCCCGCACATTTTCTTTGTGAGTTGGAAGCAGCTCGCGGTAAAAGTTGGTGTTGATTGGAGGCCGGACTTAACTAGCACCTCCCTCGCAGTCTTTGATAAACCCTGTCCTTTCCATCCTGATACTTTCCCTCTTGCACTCTCTTTGACATATTTAAAAGTCCCATCCTTTGATCTCCCCACCACCGTAGGGAGCCCCAAGTATCTCTTGCTTAGAGCCTCTTCTGCAATATCTAGGGCTTGCTTAAGTTCATCTTTGGTGTTATCCGTCACAGACTTCTGTAGATTCACTTTTTGGCCCGAGGCAACCTCATACTCCTGCAGGATAGTACGCAATGATTCACTTTTTGTGCACGCTCATACTCCCTCTGTCTCTGCTGCATCTTGAGTCGTTCTCTCAGAACCCTCTCCTTCTTCGTTTCAATCTCATGTCTAAGATCCCTTTCTTCTGGCCACTCGCCACTGTATCTATCTTTCTTGGGACTGTTAACTTCCTCCCTGTCCATCTTTTGCTTCCCACCAGTGCGGGAGCTCTCTAGTCTGTCAAACTCCGCGGTCAGAATGCACTTTGTTGGTATATCTCTCACCCGGGCAGAAACTTCCTCTCTGACATTCCCTTCAGATTGTGAGCTCATGAAGCTGCCACTATTATTTGTTTTCCCTCCCTTCTTCTCGGTTTTGGAGCCAGTGCTCCTCCCCGGCGAAGCTCTCAGCCAGCCTCCCCATTGTGTCGACTTCTCTCAACAGGAGGGTTACAGCAACCATCCACATGCGCTAGTCTCCCACACTCGAAACAGAAGTGGGGAATCTTTTCATAGTGAAAATCAAACCAAGTACGCGACTTATCTTCTGGGGATGCTTTGAGGCAAAAACCCCAAACCAAAGGCTTGAAGATGGATATTCTAGCCCTAACTCGCAACTGATTACCCTTTGCCATCCCGTCCTTGTCCACATCCACCTTGAAGACCTCTCCTAGCCAATTGCCCAGAGCTCTGCCAAAAATATCGGTTCTCTTCCCTGGTGGTAGATCTGTCACTCTCACCCAAACATCCACCTTGTCAAAGACCATCTATGAGGGCCTTATGTTACTCTCATAATCCTTTAGAACCAGCACATTGAAATCAAATTGCCATGGGCCATTTGACATTGCATGTCTCCAATCTCCTTCACTGCCAAAGTGAACTGCGAAGATGTTGTCTCCCATATCCAGGAATCTTGCCTCGTGATGAAGGCCCCATGCTCTCGGTATTCTTTGGATATCAAAAGCCCAGACTCCTCTAGCTTCTGCGCAAGGCTTCCCTCGCAAGTCACTAGAATGATTCAGGTGACATATACGCAGGTCCCCCAGTTCCTATGATCTGCAAGGGGATATTGGCAGATTTCTTTTTAGTGTTTTTTGAAAAGAAAGATAACCACGGCCTTTTGCATGGAGCGATGCACATAACCATATATTATTAAGAATTCAAAATCCCTTAGAAAAAGAATGCAAAGTCCAGCAGCTGAACAACATCGACCTGAAAATAAAGCGTAATGAAAACCCGAGGTCGCATGCCTCGCGATAGTAACTCCACCAGATAGTCACTAACCCTATGATATAAGGTGAAATCAAAAGGAAAAAAATAAAAAAACTCCTAGGCTACACTTTAAGAAAGAATCTTCGCACGTGCGCCGATGATAATGACTCCAACACAAGGTTGAACTCCGGATTCTCATCCCCTAATCAAGCTTTAATCCCACCACCTTCAGCAAGGACACGATGCAGCTGCGTGTCAACATTGCCTAATCAGAGATCTTGTGTTTCCACCAGAGTGCATAAACTTGTCGCTGAAGCCGCCTGTACCATCATCTCTTATCCGCCTATCGACTCCTCGATAACCGGATACCTCTAGAGAAGACACCGGAAGACAAAGACGTCCCATACCGCCTGCCTCCCACCACTATCACACCACCTTCAATCCAGCAGGACAAGGTTAAAATGCATCGGACAAGGGGAAAAGCAATTCCGAGCAGAAATACAGACAATTGGCATAATTGGCCACACCAACCTTATCTAATTAGTTGGTTTTTGTGCCGAAGGGCGGAAAAAGGTTGTTGGTATGCGTTCATCATGTTAGCGATAGGGTTTGGCGACTCTGAGGCGTTGCCCTTGCCGTCGCCGCCGTTTGGCCCCGGCCTCGCAGCCGCTGGCGATGTTGCCATGTGCGCCGCCCAGGGTAGTACACAGGAGAGGGCGGACGAGGCGGGGGTGCAACAGCAACCTGGGTGAGCGAGAGGAGAAACTCCTGTTTGGAGGGTAGCGCACAGTTGAGGCGTCGCCGGTGGGTAGGCCGGAGAGGCGGTGGCTCGAACCCTAGCTCGTGAGAGCCTCCATGCTCTTTTCTAAGCGCCCTGACTCGGGAGGAAAGCGCAGAGTTATGGCGTATTCATGGCAATGATCGTGTATATAGGCATCATACGTCCATGACAAGTAGACCGACTCTTTCCTGCGTTTACTACTATTACTCCACCAACCGACCGCTATCCAGAATGCATCTATGGTATTAAGTTCATGACAAAGAGAGTAATGCTTTAAGCAAGATGACATGATGTAGACAAAGTAAACTCAATTAGTATGAATAAATCCCATCATTTTATCCTTAATGATAACAATACAAATATGTGTCTTGTCCCCTACTATGTCACTGGGATATATAGCACCGCAAGATTGAACCCATTACAAAACACCTCCCTCGCAGAAGATAAATCAATCTAATTCGCCAAACCAAACGGATAAATCGGAGAGAAATACAAAGCTATAACAATCATGCATAATAAAGTCCAGAAAAGACTCAATTACTTTCAATGAATATTCTGATCATAAACCCACAAGTCATCGGATCCCAACAAACACACCACAAAAAAAGATTACATTAGATAGAACTCCAAAGAGATCGAGGAGAACATCGTATTGAATATCAAAGAGAGAGAGAGAGAGAGAGAGAGAAAAGGCATCTAGGTACTAGCTATGAACCCATAGGTCTGTGGTGAACTACCCACACATCATCGGAAGGGCAACAAGTTTTATATAGAAGCCCTCCGTGATTGATTCCCCCTCCGGTACATTACTGGAAAAGGCCTCCAGATGGGATCACGGAATAACAAAAGCTTGTGGCGGAAAAAAAGTTATATCGTCTGGCTCTGTTGGTTTGGGAATATATGTGAATTTATAGGCTTGAAATTAGTTCAAACCAAGTTGTGTGGGGCCCACAAGCTTAGGGGGTGCGCCCCTCGAGTTTGTGGCTCTCTTGTATCTCGTCTGGTCTCCTCCCGAAGTTTCTAGGGTCCCTTCTGGTCCAGAAAAAATTAATCTAAAGATTTTTTTCGGTTTGGATTTTATTTGATATTGATTTTATGAAAAGCCAAAAACAAGCAAAAAAACAGGAACTGGAACTGGGCACTGAGTTAATAGGTTAGTCCGAAAAAATAATATAAAATAACATATAATTGCATATAAAGCATCCAAATTATAGATATGTTAGAGACGTATCATGTAGCTAGAGCGCATTCTCGAGCTCCAAGCTGGCTATTTCATCAGATATCACAAGCTCGAGGATGCAGCGGCCATGTTCCTCTACTATGCCTCAGTGGAACCTGGACCAAGGAGGCGCTCGAGCCTAGCAACCAACGCGTTGACATCGAGGAGGCCGCAGACAAGATGAAAGGCGCGACCCATGCGAATGACACGGTCAGGGTCCGGTGCAAGTACCGTGCGGCCGGCCTCCGTTGCAAGTACAACGCAGATGGCCACTGCTGGGGAGGAATCGGGCTACTTACAGGCCATGGACCCAGCTACAAAGTCCTGTTGAGTGGGACAACATGCAAGCGGTGGTGGATCTGCTCTTGCTCTATGGCGCGCTGCGCATCTCGCTCCGCGGCGCTCCGTTGGCTTGTTGTGTGGCACACCCCAACCTCTCAGCACAGACGCACCTATCTTGCTCTTCGGTGCTCCACCGATCTTGTTGTGCAGCGTGTTGCAGCCTCTCAACACTAATGTGCCTATCTTGATCCGCGCTTCCGTGCTATGCACCAACGGTTTGGTCAACCCGACGATGACGCACCGCACAGCGTTGTCCCACGTGTTGCCAGGGACGCCCTTGACCTCGGCGGGCCATTGCACCTGCACCGGCTCATTTTCCTCGTCGAGGAGTTTGATGGTAGAGGCGGCGCTTCAGCAGGTTGGTATGCTTGAAAATGATAGAGGGGCTATAGGATGCACTAGTTGTGCCTCCGTGTGTCGCCGCCTAGGCTTATGCCCAATTGCTCGAGGTGGGAAATCGATGGGGAAGTGGCGGGAACCGGTGGCGTGTTTGACTAACTCCATCAATGGATAACTTAGGAAAGAAGGAAGTGCGAGCTAGCATGACACATGAGCGCACATTGCTTACCCACGGGTGTGATCAATATAGTAGTGTGTCTAATAGAGCACAAAATTCACACAAAATAATCATATATGCTGTCACGCGTTATCACACACGAATTGGCTTTACGATCTGTGTGTGTAACTTTGAAATCATCACACACGAGTGTTCCTGTCATGCATTATGTGTGATGTTCCAAGCTATCGCAAACACTTTGTGTTTGTAAATCGTTTGCCAAGAACGCACACGGGTAATGCACACTGAAACATATGCGTTATGAACACATATCGCACACACACACTTATAGTTAGATGTGTGCCAACTATCACAAACGGTCTTCATCAACTAATGGATGGACCAATGCACACATTTCTTTTTGTGAGACACAAGTGTATTTTGTTACCATTTGCGATTTGTGCATCACACACTATCTGATCGAATGGTGTGCTATACATGTGTCGTCTTAGGCCTAACCAGCAATAGTGAGTTGCTCTAAAAGTGGTAATTGATGGAGAGAGGTGCAGGGCCACTCCTGAGATTTGGCAGTGCATTAGGTTAGAGAGTTTTCTCTCCTCGCTGATTCAATTATTCAGATCTGATGAGTTTATGTTGCTGTGTCAAGCTTTTTTTGTTGGTTTGGTTTTTTGTGGAGTTGAAATCTTTCGTCAAAACCATGGTGAATATCTCGTGATTTGATGGCCTGCACTTCTAGGGGATCATCCCCGGCCCAAGTACGTTCATTGATAAGGCCTCTCATCTTCTAGATGGGCGACTCAAGGCGCTTTCAAAAACCATTACTGGTAATGTTCGAGCGGTGAAAGAGTGACAACATCGTTGCTCCAGTTTAATTGCAGCCTCTTTAACAAAGTCTTTGGAGTATTTCTTTGAGCAGAGATTGATACCGCGAAGAAGGTGTTTACAAGTGATTTCATTGTAATTCTTAGTCATAGGAGTTACTTTGTATTTTCTTAGATCTTAGGTCCAAATCGGTGTACCTATAATTGTTATGAGCATCAATAAAGTTACAAGTGTTACAAAAAAAAGCCACATGCAACTTGAAAGTGGCAAAGAAAACTTTGCGCAACCATTGAATTGATGAGGGTTAATTTGGTCAATTCTAAATGTAGCACAAAGATAGCAAATCAGTTATACTACCTCTCTCTCAGTTTACAGGGCGTGCGCGTACCCCTAGGTCGTCAATTTGACCAACCTAATACAAGTCATATATTACAAAAAATATAACAATATAAACTTTACATGTTCTATTTTCCAACGATATAATTTTTGTGTCATATAGTTTATATTAGGGTGATAAAATTGGCAACCTAGGTATACGCGTAGGACTTATAAACCGAAACGGAGGTAGTACAAAAGGATATCTAGAACACACCAATGCAAATAAATAGCATTAATGTGAGGAGATCCAAAATGAACACCCAAATATCTGTGTGCACAAATAAGAAGTATTAATGTGAGGAGATCCAAAATAAGACCCACATATTTGTGTACGTGCATTCCGTAGACTCTTAACTATTTGGATTAATGAACCTATGGGAACTAAGAGTGTATTAGTGAGGGAAGATCTAAAATAAGCATCTACATATTGGTGAACATAGAGGGCATTAATACAAGAAGGTCTTAAACGAGGATCAACATATTTGTATAGCTAGCACTATTAATTCATATATCTATGGCCAAGCAGCACACCGCATTTATGAACTACCATGACATTCTATATAAAAACCTCAATCCATGTACATCACTTCATCAATCCATCTCTTCCCTACAGATCTTTCTATATCCATTTATCTCTACCTTCGTCAACTTCAATACATTTCAAGACTTCCAACTAGCCTTATAGCAATGGCAACAATGTCAGCATCCCCAACCATGTTTTTGCCATCGCCATCATGCTCCTTTCCACTATCCTTGCTGTCGAAGCCAGTGACTCTGGTGGTGGCAATCCCAAGGTCACCAACTTCATGGTGGAAGCATGCAAGAATGCCTCAAAGAAAAACCAATATTATGACCCCGACCCAATGACGCAGGAGTTTTGTGTGTCAACCCTCAAGTTGGACAATCGGAGCGTTGAGGCTAAGGATCTCCATGGCCTGGTACTCGTCGCCATAGAGATACTAAAGGGTCAGGTTGCTGTTGCCAACGGCAATGTCAAACAAATGCTGCACAACACCAAGAATGGCACGGTTGCAATGTTTAACCTCAGTTTCTGTGTGGTGGACTACGACCGCACGGTGAGCATCCTCAATATATGTGACACCATGATAAATGAGTACCACGGTGGCACGGGCGGTGCCAATGATGGATCGCGGTCTTCTGCGCTGCTCGCCTGTTTGAGGAAACTTGATGAACCTCTCATCGACATTTGGCTAAGACTTCCTGATAATTCGGACGCGGAAAAGTTGCCCAATGATTACGATGCCGTGGGCAAGCTGGTCAAACTTAACTTTTGCCTTGCTAGCACCATATAGAGTGAATGATTTATAATTTGTTTTTTCTACATGCAATGGTGTGTGTTGTAACATCTATCTACCTTTACTTGGAATAAAAATAATGTTACCGTGACATCAGTTTTACTTTCACTTTCACTTGTGATATATGTGTATAGGCAAGAAGTTGATAACAAAGCTGCCTAGAGGAGGGGAACATGTGGCTCTCGGGTGCTGGTGGACCTGAATTGCAATAATAATTTTGTGATTTGAAAAAAAGTTAAAAAGTCCTGTAAATTTCTGAAACATACATGACCAAAATTTGTACTCATATAAAAAGTTTCACGAAGGAATGCCTTCTAGCGTAACCTGTGCAGAAAGAAAAACAAAATGAAGATTATACGAGAGTTACTATTCACGAGGTTTCTCCTAGGAATTATTTTTTAGCCTGACTTTCCCAGGATTTTATCTCGCACTAACATTTTTTACGGGTACAAAAGTAGGTCAACTTCGTTTCCACATTTTTGAGGACCTTTTTCATAATTAATAGTGTTTTTGTCATATCGGGTTCACCGTGGTATTTCCCATCTAGAAAACAGCTATGGCGCAGCTCCTCCATGAGCACGCATCGACATGAGTGTGGGACCTGGCCTGCACTCCCTTAACCAAAGGGGAGGCAGTGGGAGTACAAAGTAGCGGTTGCTTTGCCGTGCATTGGCCTGAATTAAAACTTGTTGATTTGCCGTGCGTTGCTCTGAAGATGAGCTGCTCAACTGTTGGTCCGATGGATGTAAGGTGTATTTGGTCAGTGACAGCCAAAATCAGTTCATGAGTGCATACTAGTTGAGATTCTAGAACCCTTCGTTGTCTAAATAGTTTGTACTAGTTTCTTTACTTCCCAAATAATTTGGATGCACTAGTTTTTTGTTCATGGGTGCATACTAGTTGAGATTCTAGATCTTTTTTCACTTTCTAGGTGTGCTTGGTTTAATGGTTTTCAGCATTCCAATTTTTAACTTGTAGATCTTCTGTCTCCTCACTAAGGGGAAACAATCATCGCCGAAACAATAAATTCCCAGGTTGCCTTACCGGACTCTGTTCAAAATGGGTGAACAACTTTTCAGTTATTTTGCTGACACTTCGTCCAAAAGGTTAGAAACTTTATGGTTCGCTCGCTCACACCTTTTTAACATATATTTGAATACTTTCCATATACCGACTGGCTAATTTTAACATGCTCCCTCTTACCTCTTTTTTACATGTGAGATAAAAAGGTAAGAGTTAATCAAACCACTAGTTGATGAGATCAACGGCTTAAATCTATTATATACTCTTACTTCTCATGTAAAAAGAGGGGTAAGAAGGAGCATGTTAAAATTTGCTCCCTGGAACCTTCTGTGTGTCAAAACTCAAAACAAACATATATATTAATGTACGAACTGCCAAATTTGTTCTAATATATTCAGATTTTTTTCATGGCCCATGACCTTTTAGGTTCACAAATAGAACCCTTCGCCATGGGCCCAGGGCTTCGTTCCGGTGGTGGTAGGGCTAGGAATAAGTAAGGGTTTATCTTCTTTCGGTGGTGTTGAGACGATGGTGTCGCCATAGGCATGAAATAAGGTCTCCCCGCTTCATCCTCATTTTCTTAGTGCTTCTTCGTATCATCGGGAGGCATGTGAAACATGGTGTGTCCACATATCTGTTTCTCTGGTTTTTGCGTTTTCTTCTGCAAGTTTATCAAAGAAAGAGGTTTGTCCCAGTCATGCTATTCTGTGGAGCGGATAACATGGTCATGCATCTTGATCCTCTGACTCCGGTCCAGAGTGTCGAAAGTTGGCTAACCTTAGCCTAGTACGCGAGGTTTGATCTTGTTCTCCAGTGTAGCCATTCGCTATGCAGATCACGGCCACATGTATCTTCTTGTCTGCATCAACAAATTCTCAACAGTTGCTTCCACAAGTTACTGAGTTTCAACAAGTTTGCTCCGTTGAGTGACTGGCGCAGAGGCTGCAACAAAAAAATTCTCATGGCGTGCCACCCGTGGATGCAAAAGGATAAATACTTCGGCACCCTCAAGCACTTGGTTGCATTTTTCAATTTTTATAAATGACTTTTTCTAACATTCTATCACACTTTATTGTTGAGAAACAAAATATGGACTCACATACAGCCATCCTATGAACACACACATGCACACCTTACTATTATGAGCATCTCCAAGACACTGAACCGACATATCTTCATATTGACGAAGTCACCACATGTGCCCTGCTATCGATCGGAACATCGCCTCCCACTTAAAGAATATTCTGCCTTAATGAGACATCCATGTGTCAAACCTAGAGTCTGACCCTGGTGGACTTGGGGTACAAGCATCATCCTAATCAGTCAACCACAGGTTGGTTCTCGAGTCCATCCCACTTAATATAGCCCTTCACACGAAAAATAGAGCCCATCGAACTAAGTCGGGGAAAAACATAAGCATGTGGAGTCACGCTTGGTGTTGTTGGTCCGCACTAAGACATAGATGTTGGGCTTCAAGCACATATATTATCACTCAATGCAAAAAAATGCATAGGTTATCACGATCCGAAAGTTCTTGTGTATGAACACAAGGGGCCCTGTGTATGATTTATTTTTCTTTGTTCACTTCCTTAACCCAAATGAAATTAAAATTCATGACAACAACAAAAAACCAATTGTAACACCATGATAGATATTGCTAGCTCCTAGTGATCATCCGTCTTTCCAGCAAAGAAGAGATCTATTAGGACAAGTGAAAACTTCTCTAGATTTTCATTTGCCATGGCTAGTATCCCCATCACTGATGTATTATGGACCTCGCGGCACAGTACTCGACGGCACCAAATGTCTTCTCAATGCACTCGAGCAGCTTGGAGGATCTTGACACATCCTTGCCTTTGCAGACGAAATCCAAAATGGTGTCGTGGTAGATCTGAAGGGTCCTCACCAATCACCTTGCCGCAATAGTCCACCCGACAGAACTTGAGGGCACACACTGCTATCTTATTCTTTATGGCAATCTTGCCACCTTCGCGGAGCATCTTGTCGACCTCGACTATGAGGGCGGCTGCACTACCCTTGAGTATGTCGACGGTGATGAGTGTTAGGTCTTGACACTCCTTGGCCTCAGTGCTCCAGTTGTCTGACAGGAGCATTGATGCGCAGAATTCTTGCAAGAAGCCCAACTCGAAGGGCTCACATAAGACATTCTTGCACACCTCCATCACAATGTCTGTATTGCCCTTCTCCCTGCCACCGTCGGCATGACCAGCGATGGCAGCAGAAAGGAGCTTGATGGTGAAGATAGACATGTAAGTCATAGGTGTAGTTGTCGGCACTAGAGAGAGAGAGAGAGAGAGAGAGAGAGAGAGAGAGAGAAAGGAGGAGATAGTTATGGGTGGTAGACATAGGCTGAGATATAGTGAAATGGTAGTGTATAAATTTCATGTAGCGTGGCCATGGATATGTTGTTGATTAGTGCCACTAGTCATCAAAGCGTGCATGTAAGCCACTCTATGTTACGCTTAAGCACAATAAACCTTACATATAATTAAATATTACACTAAAAAATTTATTGGAATTTAAATACATCATGAAAGTTTAGGATTATAAATATAAAATAGTTATTGTTTTGGGGGATGTATATCATTGAGAAATGTGGTTACAAAAGTGAAGAGACTGAAAAAAATCATTAGATGTAAGGTGGTCATTCCGGTAGTGATGTGTTGTTTTCACTCTGCTAGTGGCACAACTCCAAGGTAAGCATGTAGAAATTACAAAAAACATATATTCTTGCCAAGTAACCAACTTAAAGTGTACGATGCACCCTTGCCTACCATGATGTTTTCGTCAAAGTAACAATTTCTGTTGACTTGCTCTCCACAGTACAGTTTTATGAGCTAGAAAATTTGAATGGAACCATGGCGATGAGAGGTCATGAGAATTTGTTGCTGATTCACTCCACTATCGCCTATATACCATTGAGTTCTGAATTTGGTGATCATTGTAACCGGAATGACCCCGGGACCAAACTGTATTTTTTTGAGGAAATAATTTTTGTATTACTCAATCGAAGTACAATCAGGCTTAACAGTGTCTAATACGACCTCTGGTCTCAACCCAAGCCATACTGTTTTTCTATGGCAACAATGTACTTTAGAGGAAAGATCATGAGAGGTGAGATTACATGGATTCGCTTGGTAGCTTAGAAAAATGTTGTTGATAGGGCGCTCACACGTAATTAAGAATGGGTGAAATCTCATCAATTGTGCTCTTTAAAGTGTATATGAAAAATGTAAACTTCAGTTAACAACATGAAGCCTTCCGGGGGAGAATTAAATAAAATAGTGGAGAAAACATTCTGCTAAGGAGAACACTGTTTCTGTTATAGAGTACAACAACAAAACCAGAATTTTACACCCACGAAAAAATAGACTAGTAAATCAACTTATTACAAAGGGCTTGGGTGGTATACATCATGTTTTGCAAACAGTAGCTTTGGATATTCGGTTTAGCGTCCATTGACCATGTTCTGTTGATGACATGCTGGATGCAGCAAAATCTGGGAAGCAAAGAAGAAATACGAGGGATATTTTCGATACATTTTCTTGCTTGTAGTTTAAAGTCAACCTCGATTTCTTTCTTATGCTAGGAATGCTGGAATAATTTTTTTAGGGCAATGCATTGACTTCCCTCAACTATCTCAACATGGATGGATTTGGATATATAACACACATATCCTAAAGTATTATGGTGTAAAGGCATCTATTAAAATAGATGATAATATACCTAGTCACATACCTTCTGAAACATTTAGCACGTGTGTGACAAAATTATGTTTATAATAGCGAAAAAGATGTCATTTGATGCACATGATAGGTATTTTTCCATTGAGTCTAGACTAATGTTTTGTCCTTTGAAATGTGATGATTGATTCCTATCCTAAATAGGAATAGGAATCCATTCCTACAAAACAAAGGGCTCCAAAGGAATTTTTTGTTGAAAATCCTATCCTATAGAATTCTTACTAACAGAAGGAAACCTAAATTAGTTAATAGTGCATGAACTAGTAATTACAATAGATAATAGACAAGTAGTTTTCACTGCAAATAGTTCACGAATTTGCCAATACGTCAACAACCAGTGCCCACTTCTCTTGGTGATGCATCCCATCCAGTTACCCAGCTGGTGCCCCCCTCCCCCAACAACTTGTCCTTGACTCCCTCAGCCTCACGACGTGCGCCCCCGACTGCCGGCAGGCTGGCGATCTCCTGCAGGTTGCAGCCCCACCGAACTTGTCTGCAACTAGGGTTGGCGGCTTGGCTCGTGGGCGCATTCGCGCTTTACTTGTGGCACGGTGCTCCTGTTGCATGTTCACTGTACGTGTGTACATGGTACCAGAAGTTGGGCTATTGAGATCGGACAGAAGTAATAGTAAAAGAAAAGTAAAATCTGTATGGTAGGCTTTGGCCTGTTGAAGCCACCCTATTAGAATCGCCGTTGCTAAATGTAATAACATGGCCCCACAAGATAAGTGGTTCACATTTTTTTTGGACTTTTATAACTACCAAACGTTCAGATTTTAGCAATAGGCAAGAACGATCCTTACTTTACTCTAATTATATACATGCATGCATTAGAATGACTAGCTTTTCTTTCACATGCACTCCTCTCTCTAATTACATGTATAGATGCATTAAAGGACGAAAAGCTGATGTCATCCTAGATTCTTTTTTTCTAAACTTCAAAATGTTTTATAGATCAAACCGTCACTTCGGTTGAAAAACCGTCTTCACAA
This sequence comes from Triticum urartu, assembly GCF_003073215.2. Lineage (NCBI taxonomy): Eukaryota > Viridiplantae > Streptophyta > Magnoliopsida > Poales > Poaceae > Triticum > Triticum urartu. Next base: position 9,174,562 of record NC_053028.1, read on the forward strand.
AAAAAAGTGTCTCGACGAGATCTTCGAAACTAGATCCCATGTTGATATGTTCTGATGACTTTTTTTGACCAAAAGTTACCACATCCGGGCTACGTGAGTTATCACGTCTGTCATACATAAGTTACCGTGACATTTACACAAAAGTTTCCGGGGTATGTTTTCAACAAAATTTTATCCCAGGGGTCAAAAAGTGATTATGATGTTTGCAGCGAGTTATCAGCTTTGTTGTGTATATTACCATCTTGCACAAAATTTATCGGGGGTATCTTGTTCAGCTATTTTCATTCCCTCAGTCAAAAAATTACCGTGATATTTGTATATGAGTTATCAGCTCTCATGTGCGTGTATTATCAGGTTGTTTACACATGAGTTATTGGGAGGTATTTTTTAACAACATTTTTCCATGTTATCAGCTCATGTTATTTACACGAGAAGTTATCAATGGTATGTTTTCAACAAAAAGTTTCACGTCAAAGTTATTGTGGTGTTTGTACCAAGTTATCAGGACCGGGAGCCTATGTTATCATGCTATTTACACAAAAAATTACCAGAGTATGTTTTCAAAAACTTTTTTTTCACGGGTCAAAGTTATCGTGGTATTTGTACCTAATTTATCATGTCCGGAATCCTATATTACCATGTTATTTACACAGATGTCACCGGAGTATGTTTTCAATAACTTTTTTCTACGGGTGAAAGTTATCGTGGTGTTTATACCTAAGTTATCAACTCCGGGAGTATATATTATCATGCTATTTACAAAGAAGTTATCGGTTGTATGTTTTCGATAAAAAATTTCATGGATCAAAGTTATCGTGGTGTTTGTACCCAAGTTATCAGGACCGGGAGCCTATATTATCATGCTATTTACACACAAAAAAGTTATCAGAGTATGTTTTTAACAACTTTTTTCGCGGGTCAAAATTATCGTGGTGTTTGTACCTAAGTTATCAAGTCCGAGAGCCTATATTACCATGTTACACAGATGTTACCGGAGTATGTTTTCAACAACTTTTTTCCATTGGTCAAAGTTACCATGGTGTTTATTCCTAAGTTATCAAGTATGGGAGTGTATATTATCATGCTATTTATGAAGAAGTTATCGATGGTATGTTTTCAACAACTTTTATCCACGGGGCAAAGTTATCGTAGTTTTTGTACCTAAGTTATCAAGTCTAGGAGCCCGATGACATGCATTGGTTGCGTGCTCCTGCTCTTGAAATGGAGAGAAACATGCTACCATAATGGGAGCAAGGATTGCATGCTCCCATTTCAATCCTCTTAATTTTCCAGCCCATTATTTACATTCCTTGGACAAGGTAGAAATGGGAGCAAGACAACGAGACATACTACCATAATGGAGAGAGACAATAGCGTTTTTAATACTATATATGGAAACTGCCTACTGTAACCAACGGGCTATTTAAAAGCACAAAATTAGGGGGTAAGACAACAAAAATAATTTAAGTGAGCTGGTTAATGGGCCAGAGCTTAGTTACGAGAGACTCAGATCCGAGTCGAAAGGCACCACACACACACATCAAATTTATTTTCTAGTTTTTTGGCTGTAGATGGAAAGGAGCAGTGATAGGATAAAGTGAAATGTAACATATCTCAGAAAAGAGTTAGTTGGGCTGGCAGAATGCACGCAGCAGGCGCAAGGATCGAATTCCACCGCTGCTCATTTTTTAGCGAAAAATGAAAAACGGGCAGAAGGAGGTGGAGCGCTATAACCGATCAAACTCATTCGGATCTATCGACAAGGTGAGAACGTTCGGAAATTACAAATTCCCTTTTTCTTTTTCTTCATTAACGTGAGAATTTCTACTAGGTGAATCAACACCGTAATAACTCGTTTCCACCAAATGAACGACTCATATTTTTTGATTAACATCGGACTTTTTAGGGAGTCTATAATTAGTATAGGTATATCGAGGTATAGATATAGATATAGATAGATACATAGATGGATAGATAGGTAGGTATAGATATAGATAGATATCCATGGTCTAGCTACATACTGCATTTATGAAATTTCATTGCACATGTTATAAATAAAGCTCAACCTCCATCCATCCATCCATCTCTACTCTCACACAACCTTCCATATCCATTTATCTCTACGTCCCTCTGCTTCATTACAATTCAAGGTTTCTAGCTAGCCTTGTAGCGATGACAACAATGCCGCCTACCTCCATCGTCTTCTCTGCGATAGTCTTCATGCTCCTTTCCACTGCCAGCACTACTCAAGCCAATGGCTCTGTCAGTGGCAAACCCAAGGCGACAGACCTCATGGTGGAAGCATGCAAGAACGCCTCCGACTACTGGCTCAACATTACAGAGGCATTCTGTTTGTCAACCCTCCAATCCGACAATCGGAGCGCCAAGGCTAAGAACCTCCTTGACCTGGTCCTTGTCTCCATTGATATCTTTAAGGGACATGTCACTAAGGTTGGCGTTGATGTCAAGAAAATGCTGCAAAATGCCAAGAAAGGCACAATTATGATGCATGCTCTCCGTTTTTGTGTGGTGGACTATGAGACCGTGCTGAGCACCCTTAACATCTGTGAAGCCATCATTAGGGAATACCAAGCTGAAAAGGGCGGGATGAAGTCCTCGAATATGCCCCAATGTGTGGATCTGGCAGAGCATACTCTTAATGAGTGCTTGTCTGAGCTTGCTGATATGCCATGGGCGAAGGCGCTGGTCAAAGAAAATGAGGAGCTGCGCATGCTGGTCTACCTCAACACTAACTTGCTTGCACCATATAATGTCCGCGATTAATATAGTGTTAGTTTTTATGCAATAAAGAAATGTAATTCCGTGACTCGTGGGTTCTTTTCATGTAATTCCATTTACTGGCCAATTCCTCCACTACTGCAAATATGCAGCATCAACTTCATGCATCATATGCAGCAATCTTTATACTTGGTAGCCTTGTATTCCTATTGGTGCCTTGTTCGTATGGAAAGTTCATGCCGTTTGATCTACCCACAAGGCCACAAATGTTGATGCCATGTTAAAACACTTGGTTCCTCCAAGCGCTTTGTGGGAGAGAGAGAGAGAGAGAGAGAGAGAGAGAGAGAGGCGCGGACTAGACGTAGAGCCAAAAGAAAATTTTCTTTATCAGTACATAAAAATACTTAAAGCGGACAGTGATGTTCACTAGGGGGGCATGCGGCTCTTGTAGAGGTGGACCTATCTTACAATATTGACTTAGAAATAACTATTTCTAATTGAGGATATTGATATTTTATACAAAAGATAATTTGTGGTTCTCCCTTGAGGAATTATTTATAAATATGGGTCAAGAGATGAGCAACTTCAAAGTTGCAAACAAAATTTTGTGCAACCATTAAATTGATGAGGGTCAACTTGATCGACTATAAAGATAACATAAAGATGGAAATCAGTCATATAAAATGATGTATTGAACACATCTACACAAATTAGAAGTGTTGATACCAGGAGATCTAAAATGAACACTCACATATCTGTAATCTAATTATTTGGATATCCATTATCAGGATGTGTTGCATTAATGCACTTATGGAAGTTAGATCTGTATTAATGGGAGAACATTTAAAATGAGCATATACCTATTTGTAAATAGAGAGGCATTAATACAAGAAGATCCCAAATGAGAATCAACATGTTTGTACATAGCTATCACTAATCACCCCTCCGACGTCGCTGCCCGCGCCTTCGCCGGCTTCGATTTCAACTCCTCCTCCCCCCCCCCCTCCACTGCCGGCCGTACCCTGGACTCCAATTGAATTCTTTGACGGGCGAGCCCTCCTAGCCGGCGTCCCTGTTAGGAATTTTTTGGCAGACCCATCCTGGTTAGCTTCAAGGTGTGCGGAAAACTTTTGGTCAGGTACCTTGCCGTGTTCACCCGCTGCACCATCGCTATATAATGCTGCCCGCCATCCCCGTTGAACTCCTCGACCTGGAGACTTTGAGGAGGACCCCATGTCATTCATTGTGATATGGTTGGTGCGGTTTTGTCGATGCTGGCGGCAACGGTGTCTGTGGACGTCGTTTTCCTCGTGGAGGTGCCGCCGTGGAGCTTGTGGCCCCCTCTCTGCCTTGTTTCATGGTATCCGGGTGAAAACCTATGATCGTCCTTGCCGGTTCAGAGGATGGTGGTGTGTCCTTGACACCACTTCCTCCTTGGAGGCATCCTCGTGGAGACCCAAACGACGACTTCCGTTACTGCCTGTGGTTGAAGGTGGTGTGTTAGGTGGTGGTGGCGCGGCCAGCTTGGGGTCGAAGTTTGGTGTTCTGCCTCTGCCAGCGTCATCATGGCTCGGCCATTCCTTGGAGTGGGTTGGATTCTTTCATTCGAAGCCGAGTTAGAGGGGTGTGGTCCTCTTTGGACCACCTCATTCCTGTATGACACCTCTCCCCTCTACGGGGTGTTGTTGGGTGGCGACCAGACGGCCAACGTTCAAGGCTCACCTTGCTTGGTTAGATGAAGATGGGATTTGAGACCCCGGGGGAAACCACTAGCGTCCTCCTAGTGCGGATGATGTCGGTGCATCCGACGTCGCGACCCTTCTTGAAGGCATCATCTTGGGGTTTGCTTGGATAATGTGTGGGTGTTGCGGCGGGGATGTTCGTGGTGGTGGTGCGGCTGGATGGGCCGACGGTGGTATGTGTTCCTCTGTGGTGGTGTTCTTCAGTGTCACCTCTGTTGTTGTGCATACTCAAGACCTCTATGGCTGCCGTTGTGGTGCGGCGAACTTCGTGCTCTTGGCGTTGTCTCGGTTCATATTTTCTCAATGATGCTGCAAGATGCCTCCCCAACTTGCTAATCATTCCCGATTTTCCATGGCGGAGTGCGCTGTCAAGGTTCGTGCTAGCCACTCGTTGATGTGGATGCTCCTCTGTTGCGCCGTGCTGCTCGGTACGCACGTGGGTGTGGTGCGTTAGGCTGCTTGTCAAGTCTTGGTATTGTGATCCCTTGACGACTCCCTTAATCTACTTATGCCTCGTGGTGATGTCCTTCGGTTTGCTAGCTAGGCGTGCCTTGTCTTGGGCGTCCTTTGTTTTTGGTTTCTCTTCTTCCTTTCCCTTGTTATACGGTTTTTCGGCCCGGTTTCCCTTATAAACGGGGCCAACTTGTTTAGGTTTTCGATCCGGTTTTCCTTATAAACTGGATCAATCACTTGGCATTTTGGCCACTTTGAAATGTATTCAGGTGGGGAGTCTTCCCCCCCGGTGACCATTTCAAAAAAAATATGGTTGGCGCAATGCAAAATGAATCTGTTGCTTCTAATCTTCTCCTCTTTGAATAGACAATGGCGTGTTCTGCTGCTTCATTTGTAAAGTCTGAGCCTGGGCTGTCCAGTCGTCAGTTCGTCCATGGATGCTTCTATTGGTATTTACATTTGCGGAATGAGTTACTTGTGCTTGACGTGCGCGTAATGGAGTTCTCTGTTATCAACCTCCCATTTGAACAACGAGTGACTAGGAGTTTTGTCGTTGTCGAGGCAGCAAAAGGAATGCTGGGGATACTCACCATAGGTAACGGCTATGATAAGGACAACAAAGATCAACGGTAGTGGCCCGCATATTCCATTCTAACAAATAACCAATGGCACTCGGAGAAGGTCATCCCGTTGCCGGTAAAGCATGTACTTCTGGCTGGTGTAGCTGGGGGATACTTGCTCATATACGCGATGTACTCCACATCTTCACAAGAGAAGTACTTCTCGCTGGATCTGAAGACTTTCCAGGTCGACTTGTTCACTGCATTTTGCAAACACTTACCTGGACGACTGTACGCTGGTTCCCACCATCAATGTGTGCGCCAACTATATGAAGCGGCGAGCGTGTTATCTACTCTGTGCTTACTTCTATTTTCCTTGGTCTCAGTGTTATGCAACAAAGAAATAAGATTCAGGCATTTGCTATATGAGTTGGTCGAGTTGTTCGCTGCTGCCTTAGTCAATTTAGTGGAACAGTTGAACACTGAGACCAAGTAAGATGTCACATATATGAGTTGTCTGTCCATTCCTGTTGTTGAACTGCTAAGCAGAAAGGAGGATGTTACATATATGCAAGTAATCTTAGTCACAAGTATATTATTGTTATTGTTACTTTCAGCTGATCTGGGCAAGTAACTTTCTTTACATGGATGCAGCACCTAGTCCTTGAATAAATTGGTCTCTTGAATGGAGACCTCGGCATAGTGCATTCTCGTCGTAAAAACTCTATGTTGGTTAATCATATGCACACATGGAAATTCAGGGCGTTTGCAAAGCACATATTTGGAGTCTTGTTCCCTGTTTGGTAGGTTCTTCTTTTCATGTAATTCAATGCTACTGGGCAATGCCATTCAAATATCCAGTCTCAAGTTCATACATCAGATGCAGCAATTGATATATTTGATGCTTGGTCGATGTACTCGGTAGCTCTATATTCCTATTGGTCTATTGCTCATATGGGAAGTTCATGTTGTTTCATGCAGATGCACATGCTGATGCTGTGTCAAAGAAGAGTTGGTTCCCCCAAGCGCGTTGAGGCCTACGAAAAGAAAGGTGATGCATGGATTAGTTGTATTAGCTTGATGTATTTCCAAATTCTGGCTATTTACAAATCATTGAATATGTCAGCATTTTGGATGTATTTAATTTGCTTTGACCCCATGTTGAAAACTGTGATGTGTGCGTGGGTGAGTGCTATCCTTGCGTACACTATTTCCCAGCATTTGAACTTTTAGGTACGGACTAGGTTCAAACCACTGAATCTCTGAACATATCTGTTACTGCAATGTGCATGACTAAAAGATTGGGTGTGCCCACCTCAAAGTCTGAGTTTACTTGATTTGGTGAACGCCTGCAATGGAAATGTCTAGAAGAAAGAATGTGTATATTGCTGCATGGAATGACTTAGCTATATAGCAAGGCATAAACATCACTACTGCTAGCAGATACATAAACAGCTCCCTACTGTCAGGGCCAAATTTTTCTTCAGGCCTTAGGTGTACATACCATCGACTCTATATATATTGCTAATATTGTACGTGCTGAAGCTGTCACTCGTTCCTTTTAGGCGAAAGTAAATTATGTGATGATGATCGGTTTCAAAAAAAATGTGATGATGGAAAACCAACTTATTGCAAAATCTTTGGTAGTGGTCCTAAGCGGAATCTGCATACAATCTTCTTTGCTGCTGATCAAGTAACTTGCTAATAAGCTCCAGGCCCGAATTTTATGTTCCAAGAGATCAAAATATTCTTTGGACTCAGCTGAGAATCTGTTGTGCACCCTCTTCTGCACAAGGCACTAGAATGATTCAGGTGGCGCATAAACAGACCCAGCAGCTCCCGTGATCTACAATAAGCTCATGTCTCTTTTGCACTTTCAAACTGGCAATACCTGGAGAATATTGTATGGTGCATTTATGCTCTGAATCTTGTAAAAGTACATGCCATTTAACATGAACATACTAGTGGAGAGATTTATACTACGAAAATTATAATGCCCAAATGAAGTTTGTTTAGCTCCAGCGGCGGCATGTAATAAAGGTATGCTGACCCGGATTGAGCGCATGGGCCAAACACACATGGTGATGTTTTGTACTTCCCTAATCTAATCAAGTGTCCCGGTTCCATGACAGACCCCGAAGAAGACTCCTCAATCTAACATCGGAGGGAATGCGACTTCATTGATCAAGCAATCTGGATTAGTCGAAGATCCTGATGCTTCCAAGTCCTAGGATGTCTTTGGGTTTTGACTACATTGCAAAAGAAGTTTCCAAGTAAGTGTAAAACTTGTTCCATCACGTACACAAATGTTGCATGTTGATATTAACCTAGCATATCAAAATCTATTCCAACAAAGACGAAAAACTTGGACTGAGCTTTACGCCTTGCTCGTCCTATGCAGGATACTTTTGTTGCGAGTTATGATCATGTTCCATCTCTCTTCTCATGCTTAAATAGGAACACTATCACATACATTACCGTACCACTTGATACCATATATGTGCAACAACCATGTGATAAATGCTTTCATGTCCACCATAAAAGGAGCATGTGGGCATGTCTTAACTACTATGATTACCCCCTCCCTCAGTAAATTACCATTCTGATAGATGTTCTGGTCATCCACAATATACGTCCACATATAAAAAACACATCAAATGATCATTTGGTAGTATCTGTCAGGAAAGTGACAATTGAAGGGTGGGGCGGGGGACGAGGGTGCATGCCCTTAAACGCAAACATACTTTTTTTAGTAGATAGGATTTAATAAATAAATAAATAAATATAGGATGATTCATGCGACATATAAACAAAATGACCAAATGAAGTTTGTCTAGCTCCCGCGGCTTTCTCGAGCAGCTATTAGCCAACACATTGATGCATAGTTATTTCTAGAGCGCGTACACTTATGTATCATTTTAAGTACACTTATGTACCCTTTTAGAGGTTAATATACATCATCAATCTTGTTGGAAGCAGAGAGTAACAAAAGCGCTGGAACTCCAAAAACGGAGTACTCTACTTTCTTTTCCAAAAACAGAGTACTCTGCTTCTTTTCCAGAAACAGAGTATTCAGTTGTATTCACAACCAGTGTCCACTAGACTCGATAAAATTCAAAAGAAAAAAGGGAAACAATGATGCGCATCTGAAGCTTGTAATGAGGTGGATGACAGACAGACAAACAAACCAACCTTGAATCCTTTAAAAACAAAACATACAAACTTCAAAAAGAAAGTCAAAACAAGTCCACTCTATGGTCGATTAGAGCATTCCTTGCAGGATGGCATACATTACACTTTGAGCATATAACTTTATCTGAGCACCTCTTCTCGGCCACAACATGAAGAGCAAGCAATATCTTCAGCTTGATTCAGAGTTAACTCAAGTTTTATATAAGTTCAGAAAATGCTACTTAGCAATTCAAACAGGATGCAACATCATACAGTATAGGACCAGGAGTTGAACAAGTAAATACGCCTCATTCTGGTATCCCTTCCTCTTCGTGCGACATGACACGCTCGGTGCCTTCTTTCCAAGTGTTGTTGGTGTCTTTGCGTAGATGAAACAAGATGAATTTACTACACATGGTAATAGAATAGAAAGCAGATGAATACAAGCCTACCAATTACATGTATTTATTTATATAACAAAATAATAGCATCACATGATCAATAGCTGCTTTGCATCATTCTAATGTGCATATGGCACGAAGGGGCAAAATCAAGTTTGCCAGTGTATACTATAATGGGCATATGGCTCCACAACCTAAAGTATACACGATAACACATCAATAAACTGACATTTTCACTCAAGAAACAATTTATAAGGTCGAGTCTCCATCAAACCAATTTAGTTTGTTTCTTCTGGTTAATCCAAGGAAAAATGAATGACCAAGCAACTTACCGTTTAGTATTTACCAATTGAAGAAGGGACAAAAAACTATGCATCAAATAAATTATAGGAGACTAGAAATATAACCCATCCAGAAATGTTTCTAACAAAAAAAAGGGTCATATAGAGGAAGATATGTGAAAACTAATGGATGAAGAGGCAGATGCATCCAGACGAGAAAAGAATGACAGCTAAGAAATTATAGATGCTTTTTTTTGATAAAAGAGAGTTCGCCTCTCCAATTTTCATTACAACCACCAAGTCTTACAAAGAGTTCAAACTAAAAAGAAAATAAAGGCGGCAACATCAAGTACGCATCCAAGCCACTTAAGGGAGATCGAGGGAAGGATCCATCGCTCCCCCCGTCACACTCCCTTCAAAATCACCCAGATCTAAGGCCTGGCTCACAGAATGGCCCAGAACCAACAAACACAGTATCAAACAAGGGCTAACAAGTCTTAAGAGAAACAATACTGCTACCTTATTACATAGATATGGATAAAGTCTAGCAAAGAAAAAGACAGTGGAGAAGATATGCTTGGAGACATGTCTCACGATAAGCAGACTATCAGTGCCTCCCGAGTGTAGAACTCCAACAACATCATCCCGCTGTAATTCTCCTCCCTCTCGGACACCAACCATGAGCCGCCATCAAAATCTCCTTAGCAACTTTTCCAACCAGTCTCACTCCTGTCGCCATCAGCTTACTTCTTGTAGGATTTTTCTGCAAAATATTCCAATCATGAAGCCATTTCAAAAAAAGATTAACTGCAATGCAAGAGTCATCCACCTTGTTATAAAAAATAACACTATTGCGCAATTTCCATAAAGTCCAGCAATTGGCAGAAATTCCCTACTCCCCTTTCCTCTTTGTTAATTTTTTCACCCAAGTTCCAACAACAGAGTCTATCTTATCAGGAATATCTGACAAGTAAAAAACACATTTTAATACATTCCAGAGTAAACGAGCCACCAAACAGGAAAAGAAGAGATGATCAATGGTTCCATCTTGCCCACAAAAGGGGCATTTTTATCACCTTTCCATCCTCTACGGAGCAAATTAACTTTAGTTAGGATGTTATTCCTAAGAGCTAGCCACACGAACAATTTTACCCTAGGTGACATTTTGATTTTCCACATAAAGAAATGTGGGTTTTTTAATTTCATTTTCACTGAAGTGTCTATAGAAAGACTTCACAGAATAAATGCCATTTCTGGTCAGAGTCCATTTGACTTCATCCTTCCTATCATTCAAGATGAGTGAAGCAAAAGCTTCTTTGATGTGATCCCACAACTCAAGAGCATCTCCAGTCAGGGTTCTCCTAAATTTACATTGTCAATCCCATTGTCCGGGACATCTTTGACAGTTTTTTGTCAAAGAAAATATTATATAATCTAGGAAAACTAAATTTCAGAGCTTTGGGCCCTATCCACCAGTCTTCCTAGAATCTCACATTTTCCATTTCCCACATTATATCTACAAAGGGAAAGGAAATGATATCTATGCTTTAAAATTTCACACCATAATTGAGAACCTCCTGCCTGTTGTGACTACATTCAAGCATTTTCTCTTCTCATATTTACTAATAATCATTTCCTTCCAATGACCATCTGAATTTAGCAGTTTCCACCACCACTTGCATAATAATGCTTTGTTCATCAGGGTTAAATTTTGTATTCCCAGTCCCCCATATCTTTAGGTCAGCTGACCTCTGACCATTATTTAACAAGATGCTATTTTTTTCTTATCATTAGTTTCTTGTCACATCAATCTAGCCCTAAAAAAACAATGCGTTTACAAACACCCACTGGCAGCCCATAGAAAGACATCATAAAGTATGGGACCGAAGGCTGGATCAAAGTGATCCCCCCAGCACTAGCCAGTAATCTACCCTGCCAGTTTTCACATTTCCCTTCAACCTTTTCCTCACGAGGTTTACAATGATTGTTCCTAACCATTTTTTCTTCTACAAGCAACCCCAAATGTTGCATATATAGGTAGAGTGCCAACATGGCAGGTAAGGATTTTGGAATATTCATTTGCCTTATCGACATCATTTCCAAAAAGGAAAGTTCACTTTTATGGAAGTTAGTTTTTAGACTAGACATTTGTTCAAAAAGGCAGAGCACATACTTTAAATTGTGTGCACTTTCATAATCATCTTGCAACAAGAAGATGGTGTCATCTGCATATTGCAGCATGTTTATCCCATTTGTAACATTTTCATCTATGACCCCTTTTATCAGGTTAATTCTCTTAGCATTATCAAGCATTATAGCCAAGGCATCTGCTGCCAAATCAAAATTTAAAGGGGATAAAGAGTCCCCTTGTCTCAATCCTTTGTGAATGGGAAAATAAGTCCCAAAGTTATGATTTACCTTGACACAAACTTTACCTCCTCAAATAGTTTTCATAACCCACTCAATCCATTTGTACGGAAATCCCTTCATTTTAAACATTGCAAAAACAAAAGGCCATTTAATTTTATCATAGGCCTTTTCAAAATGTACTTTAAGAAGAAAAACACTTTGTTTCTTTCTATGTAGACTGTTTAGAGCTTCATAACTAGTCAGGACCCGTTCAATAATATATTTATCCTTAACGAACGTAGTTTGAATAGTATAAATAACTTCAACAACCACCAAATTGAGTCGGTTCATCAAAACTTTGGTAACAATTTTAAAACTCACATTTACCAATTTTATCAAGGCCTTTCCGAAATCTACTTTAAGAAGCAAAGCACTTTGTTTCTTTCTATGCATACTATTTAGAGCTTCATAAAGAATTAGGACCCCTTCCATAATATATCTACCTTTAACAAAAGCAGTTTGAATTGGAGAAATAACTTAAGCAACCACCAAGTTGAGTCTGTTCATCAAGACTTTGGTAACAATTTTAAAACTCACATTTAACAGACAAACGATTCTGAATTTTTGAATTTGATTTGCATTTTTTATCTTGGACACTAGGGTTATAATGCCATAGTTCATTATGCTGCATCCGTTGTTCCTTCTGTAAATCATATAAAAGAGCATTCAAATATTTTTTATTTAAATCCCAGAAGTGCTGATAAAATTCAGAAGTGAAGCCATCTTGACAAGGAGATTTATTATGAGACATATTAAAAGCAACATAATTAATCTCCTCTATAGAGAATTTCTTAGTCAATTTGTCACTTTGTTCTTTGGAGATTTTCTTGGCATTATCAACATCTAATGAAATGGGAGAATCATTCAGAGGACCAAAAATGTTTTTGTAGAAGAGATGGATGTAATCCATCAAGTTTTTATCTCCTTCAATTCTCCCTTCCTCTTGGTCTAGAAAATTAACTTTCTTTATCCTTCACCTTCCATTAGCCTTGGCACGAAAATCCATTTAGTGTTGCCATCACCCTCTAGCAATCCATCTACTTTAGAACTTTGTTTCCATTTGGTTTCTTCATGTTGGAAGAGCCCCTCTAGCAATTCATCTACTTTAGCACTTTGTTTCCATTTAGTTTCTTCATGTTGGAGGAGCCTATCCCATGGGGCTCTAAGCTCCATTTGTTCATTTCCATCTTCAGCAGTGAGCCTAAAAAATTCACTGTGCTTATCAATATCATCAAGCTTAGGGAGTATATCTTTTTTTAGCTCTATGTACCAGGCATTCCTGTTCCTATTCCACCCTGTTAGTTTAGGTCTAAGTAATCTAAACCTAGTTTGTCATTTATCTGTATTGCTACCAGTAATGTTAGGATCATTCCAAACATCACTTACAATTTTATCAATTCCTTCTCTCAAAAGCCAGGAATTTTGAAATCTAAATATAGGATTAGATCTTTCTATATCACCAGAATCTAGAAAAAGAGGAGTATGGTCAGATTTTTTTCTGACCAAGGCGGAAACTTGTGTCAAAGGGTATGTCGCTTCCCATTCCACACTATAGAAAATTACGTCAAGCTTCTCAAAGGTGGCAACAAGGAGATTATTTCCCCAGGTGAATTATATACCATGCATTTCTAATTCTCTAACCCCAGCTTGTTCCAAAATAGCATTAAAGAGGAAGCTCTAGTGATCAGGAGATCCTGGGTAGCTTTTTCAGCAGTTTTTCTAATTATGTTAAAATCTTCACCAATTAAAACAGGGTTAACACTATCTTGGAAAATTCTAGATAATTCAGTTAAAGGAAAGCAGCCTTTCCATCTGGATGGGCTTCCCCATAAACTACTACCAGGTCCCAAATCAGCCTGGTTTTCAAATCTTGAACAACCATTTTGATGTGGTGTTCACCTTCACATTGTGAAATCACACCAAGTATAGTATAATTGATCACCAGTAACAGGCCCCCAGATGTACCTCTAGGAGTAAAATGCTATTGAAAATCTCTACCAACACATAATCTTTGCAATCAGTTGTAGAAAGTTGTTGTCTCATAGTTTCTTGTAAGACAAGAAAATCAACTTTCATATCCACGATCATTTATCTAAGAAATCTTTTATCAATATCACCACCAAAACTTCTCATATTCCAAAAGATACCTATTATCTTTTTATTTCTTATTTTCCCAGATTGTTCATGGGTTTTGATAATAACAACAGTTTTGCCTAAAAAATTTCTAGCGTTTCTGTCTTTATTTTTCCTTTTTGGAGAGGAAAATCCATCTCAACTTATCCCAATCATCAATATTGTCTTCATCATTACTTTCTTCATAATTTTCTATCAATTCTTCTAAGCTATGCTCCCAGTCTCAATAATATGTGTTATTTCTGGAATGTGGGCATCTTTTGTATTTTTATTATTATCCGCAACCCACTAATCAATTCTAGCATGTTCGCCTACTTTAATAAGCTTCATATTGCATTCAATCACATCAATATTTTTACCTAAACTAACCCCCACACATCTAGCCACCTTTTGCAAGTAACTATGAGATGCAAGCAATAAAGCAAGATAATCATGCTCATCATAGTTGTCCTTAAAAGCTCTCTCCTTAGCTAAATCGGTAATGTTGCAATATTCTTTTCCTTTGAGCCTCACCCACCTTCTAAGCCTCTATTCTTCTTTTAGCTCCAGTTCTCCTCTCTCAGCCATTTTGACTTTATTTTCAAAAGAATCTTATTCCTGGCTAACAGTATAGCCAATTGCTCCAAGTACCCCAGCCCTATTTCCTGTTCAGGTAATTACATTTCTGTCGGGCTTTTTCCTGTAGCCACACCTTCTCCTTCTAGCTCACCACCATCCAGAGTCTCATTTTCCCTCTTTAGACTTTTATCATTACATTAAGGTTTTCTCACTTCATCAACTAGCTTTAGATAAATTTGTAGCAGTCCATGTTGTCTTTTCACCTCTCTCTCTCTCTAGACTTTGTTTAATAATTTCTATTTCTTTCCTCTTGCATCATCAACTGAGAAGCCTGTCTGGCATCCATCTCCTCTGCCAATCTGAGCCACATGAGCAAATAATATTCCACTTTCTTGTTCATAGGCACCTCTTGATTTGTATTACCACTACAGCCTCCCAAAAAAGCTTTGCTCTGCCCATCCCCATGCACAAGCTATTCACACTGTTTAAGCCCAGGCTCCCTAGAATTACATTGTGTTTGACAGGGTCAGTTTGTTTTTTTATGCAAATCATTGTCTCTTTTTCAGGTAGACCCTCCAAAGGTAAGAAGTCAACTGTTTTCCTTTTGTTCCCATCATCAAACTTATACCATCCCTCTACTGCAATGGACTCAAATTCAAAACAAATGTCATACAATACATATCTTTTGTAGTGATTTTAGTCCCAGGTGGAATCTTGTGCAAGTCTCTCACCGCAACTTTCAATCTAATTTCTTCTATTGAATGAATATGTTCTACATCAACCTCCACCACAAGCCCCAAAGTAGATCCAACACTACTAGGGAAAACCCTAGCAGTAGCGCTGGTTTTGTGCTCACTAGTAGCGCGGGTAGGCGCGCCACTAATAAGGCGCTACAGCTATTGCTTAGCAGTAACGCGTGCCGCACGCGCTACTGCTAGGACAAATAGCTGCAGCGCTTGTTCACTCCCACGCTGCTGCTAATGTAACTACTCGCAGTGTGTTTTCTTTCCATCGCTACTAGTATTGTTTTTTTATTTTTTTATTTTTAGTGTATTTATGAGCCATCGTACAAATATTGGTACAATACCAGTTATGAGGTTTACATCATTATGTCCATAACAGTGTGTCAAATTAAGGTGGATTAGGTTCAAGTGGAGGCAATATGTGGTGCATGTCAAAAGTATACTACTAATCCAAACTTGATCTAGTTTGGACTAGTAGTACTTTCGATGTGCACCACATGTTGCCTCCACTTGAATCTAATCCGCCAGCACAAGCTATTTAATCATCATCATAATCATTAGCACCAACAATTTTTATTTAATCACCACTAACACTAGCTAATAATAATCATCAGTCATTACCACCAACACTAGCTATTTTATCATCATAGTAATAGTGTAGCACATCATCATCCTCAAACTCATTTCTAGCTAATCACTCCTGCTGCTCTCTCTTAGGTAAAACAACATAAAACATGTGTAGCTCTCCTCCTTGATCAAGTTGGAGCATGCAGATGAACCTGTCTCCTAATTTTGGGTAGCACATCTGTTTGCTGCCCCCTAGTACTTGTCTGCGCTCCCCCATCACATATCTGGTCCAGTCTTGCACTATTAAGCATTCATCGCTGATCTTGAATGCACTAAAGTAACATGTAGGATATCTTGGCCATAAGCTAATAATACTCATGGTACCTTTAGTCTCGATCCCATAAGGCACAACATTCATCGGGAGTCCCTGTTGAAGAACATCGTATGGTCACATACTTAGCAATGAAGTTTAGCTTCACAAATAATGTATGGAAAAGATGCACTGAGGACAAATAGTAAAAATCTTACCATCCTTCCTAAATAGATGTGACCGTAGTTCATGACGAACACTATTGGTCGCACGTTTTCAGTACTAAGATTTCTAAGTCCAGAAAGAAAATTTGTCTTGACGGTATCAAGATCCTCAAGCCATGAAACATAATGACTTAGCTCCTCACAGTTTAGTTCAGCCCCGGGACAGTAGTAGGTCCTGTCTACCAAGCACTGGACATGTTTGCTTGCACCAAAATAAGCTGACAATACAAATTAGTTGTCAACTATTTTTGAATAAACAATATCAAAGACATAAATATGGTTGAGAAACTTACATTTTGGTGTAACTGGAGGTGTCTGCACATCGACCCAGATGTCGGTATTACCTTCAATATCATCTTCCGGACGAATATCAAAGGTGATAACCATATCAGGCTCAAATGCATAAGTCTTGCATAGTGCTCGCCATGTTTTGCATCCAAAATAGGTGTAGTCGTCTGAATTGTATAATTTTGCGTGGAAAATATAACCATGCTCGGTCTTCAAATAAACTTTCTTTACCTCCATAGTATGACTAAAACCTATCTTATCCAATACAAAAACTCTTGAATGGCAGGGGATACACTAGTAGAATAGTAAAAAAATATAAGTTGAAGCAAATGAAGCAGATGTCATGCTTAATTACGAAAAAAGACTTGTCGTTGTGACTTACTATATCCACTTCGAAGTTCTCGTCCAGCTTGATGCTGAAGCGCCTATCATCATCTAGGAAGATTCCGTTGCACAGGCCGCGCTCATCTTCGCAGTATTTGCAAATACCGAAATCCTTTTTGTTGTCAGACATTTCCTATGTTCATAGTTAAAACATTAATTGAAAATCGATAAAAGACAACTACCAGGATACTCAACACACAAATCCAGGGCACTCGATATTTCCTACATATTCTGGCAAAAGTCATGCCAAAATTCATGGAAAAATCCGGCATGACCTTTGCTAAAATAGGATATATCGAGCGCCTGAAATTTGCCGGAACGGAAATGAATCAACACTCCGGCAGAACATAGGCCACTCGGAGGTGTAACCTGCAAACATGACCGGCCACTTGGATATTGAGCAACACAAGATATACATTTCAAAATATCTTATAAGACTCAAATTAGCATGTATTCAATAAGCAAAAGTAAATCATCCCATTCGTCCGTACATCGTCGAACATTATCACTAATACATCCCGAATAGTGTCATACATATAACATCACTAGTACAACTAAAACCCTAGCACACGACGGGTATCGGCGCGGGCGGTGGACACCCACAGAGAAGGAACCATCACGGGATCATAGCTCCAGTGAGATCCCTAGAGAACCTGCCAGGTATTGGAGAACCTGTGCTCCAACGCAAACAAGTAGCGACGGACGTGCGCGTCCTCCTCACTGACACGGTGACGCACCACCTCCGCGGAGTCCTCGAGCCTCTGGACCGTCACTGGCCCACGCGACCGCCACGAAAGAAGGTTCGGGTCAACGACAGGCTGGCTCCTCACCAACCTGCGCCCCCCGGTAGGTAGCGCCTCCCAATACCACCCCGGCGGAGCCCAGTCCCGGACATGGCCCATCTGGTCAAGCAGGTGTCGTCCTCCGCCAACTCGACGACGAGGATGCGGGATAGGCATCGTCCACGTCGATGCGGGAAAATTGCTTTAACTAAAAAAATAGCAACAAGTTCTTACTAACTAGTTCTATTAATTCAACTAGTTCTTACTAAAAATAAACTTACTATAAATAAAAATATTCTAGTACCTAATTAGTACCTAGTTCTTACTAACTAATTAGTACCTAAGAACTATTGCCCTAATTACCATCTAATTTGATGAACATATAGGGGTGGAAAGTGGTAGAAACCCTAACTAATTTGATGGAGGTAGAAACCCTAGGCAGAGGTAGGGGAGAGGGAGGAGCAGGCATGCTCACCTCGGGTGCCTGTGAGGAGGGAGGGGCAAGCGGCGTCGAGGTCGTGGTCGGGGCTCCGGGGCGGCGTTGAGGTCGGGGGGGCGGGGGCGGCGTCCGGGGCGGCGTTGAGGTCGGGGTCGGGGGCGGCGTCCCGGGCGGAGTTGAGGTCGGGGGCGGTGCCGGCGTTGAATCTGGGGTCGGGGGCGGCGTGGGGAGAGCGCGCGGCGACCGAGGGGTGACGGCGGCGGCGAGAGTGGAGTTGATTTGGGGGATGAAGTGGCCGTGGGGAAGGACGAACCGCGTGGTTAACTCAGAAGTACCAGTAGCGCGTTCCAGAAAGGGCGCTACTGCTACGTTAGCTACAGCGCGTTCTGGAATACACGCTGCAGCTAAGGAGATTAGCAGTAGCGCTGGGCCATTATACGCGCTACTGCTAGGTTGGGCTAGCCATGTGCGCCCAGTTCAAACGTAGCAGCAGCGCTTTTCGCTAGTACGCGCTACTGCTAAAGTCATAGCAGTAGCGCGGTTTATTTACGCGCGCTGCTACTAAGTAGCAGCAGCGCTTGATTTTGTACAGCGCTACTGGTAAAATTCTGTGTATAGGTTTTTCCCTAGTAGTGCAAGCTCATAGATTCCTAGGTAATGTCTCAAAGTGTCAGGCACTCCCAACACTTTTATCCAAACAGAATGCAGTTTCCCTTTAGCCTTGTCATCAAGGCTCCAGAAGTCAACCTCCACTATGGCCCCTGGTCCCAACAGAGTTAATTTCTCAAACAAAAAAATCCACCAGCTTGGCCTTGTTAGGGAATCTCATTATGTATCTCCATGTCAATCCCCATTGAAACATTTTGCTGAAACCTTGAGCTATAGTAGTTTCATTCAGCTGTCTTGAGTAAACAGTTATTACTGCCAAAGGATTAGCATGTTCTACACCAGAGATGTCTTTTGTATTTTGCACCAGCAGCTTGCCAGGCCCCTTAGCACCATATCCTTCATACTTTGAAACAGGTTTGGTCTTCTTCAGCACAATACACTTCTGTGCTATGTGGGTCTTTGGCATACCACACAAAACACCTTGATCTTGCTCTCAGTTTTTAGATGCCCCTGTCCTTTACACTTGGCATAGGACTACTCCTTTGACCCGCTATTTTTTCTTGTTTGTGTCTTTGCCTCCATCTACTTTTCCAACCCCCTTGAGTTTGTACAATCGCCTGCTTAGGTATATTGGCAAGCAAATACTGATATTGATGTGTAATTTGCTCCTGGGGCATAAATCCAAATTGGCCCAAACCCGAGCCAACAGGAACCATTTGAGGGTAATTCTGGTTGGGCATAGCAGCAACCCCCTTGCAAAATTTGAATTACCTGCTACAAATCCATTACCAGCCCCAAAAGAATTCTGCCCAAATTGCAAACTATCTTGCTGACCCACAAATCTAACAGAGTTATACCCTCTTGCCTGACCAACTAAATCATTCCCTTGTCCAATTGTAGCCGCTTTGCTTCCAGATCCACTACCATTAGTCCCAGATCCGCCTCTGAAACCACCATCTCCCCCTCTACGGTCAAAATTCTCTGGGTCTCTATGATCTTGCGTGCCGAAATCTCTGCTATAGTTGTTCCCAAATCTACCAGACGAGTTCCCTCTCCCCCCAAAACCACCTCTGCTTGGCCTTGGACGCCAATTATCTTGTCTCCCAGCCATCCTTCCTTCTTTCATCAATAGATCTTCTACTTCTTCCCCCCAGCTCTATCTGCTGCCACTCTCTCATTATGGTTTGGTGAGGACAAGAAGTCTGGCTCCAACGAGGGAGGTAGCGGAATCCAGGTGTTAAATACCCCCAGCCCCCTAGTTTTATCAGGGCCTCCACACCAAGGCATCCCGCTAGGCCTAGCATTTGTAGGCCCAATCCATTGCCACTTCTCAAGCTACTAATCTCAAATCTCTGAATCCCCCTCCCAACTGAGCTCAAAAGCAAAAACCTCCAACATCTCATTGGTAGGTATTATGTTAGTCATCCTGATCTTTTCAAGCTCAACATTCATGATACACAAATTATTTCCTCGGACCCCTTTATGGAAATCATCGTCCCTTCTATGTCCATCCAATATTCAGGAAGACGGCATAAATCACAAGCTTTGGGAATGAGATGTTTAATTTTGATCAATGCTAAATCATTTTTTTTGTTATGGTATCTTCCTCAATCATGAGAATTGACAGATGGGAGATGATTCTGACAATCCACAACAACCCCCACCCCCCATCTGTTCGTCCTCTATTTTTTGTTCTGCATTTTTAAGCAGAAAACTCTGAACACATTCGTTCATATGAGTTTTAATTCTACGATTCGCTCGTCTGATACACCGATGTTGCATTTTCATATTCTTACCCCAACTCCCACTATCAACATCAGTAAGTGGGAGAAGGTAATGAGAATCAATATGATCTGGAAAATCCATACCTAGTATGAAGCCAGTAATGACCCGCCCTCGCCGGAATCATCACCTGAATCCTCGCTAGCCACCATCCAGAAGCGGTTGCTGGCTAGCATAGAATTCAGGCATCATTTCCTGTGAGTTGTGCCGAGCGGCAGGGGGTCGGAGTCGCTGGAGGTGGTGCCAGTCGGGCGGAACACCATCGGCCCTTCCTCGATCACAATCAGGGCCAGAGTTGACCCCGGCGTCGGAAGGGCTAGCACCGTCTCGTGGGTTCTGAGCATCGATGCCCGCATAGCCAGAGCCAGCGGAGTGGTGTCGAATGAGACGAACGCCGCCCACCACTGCACCGTCGCCCTCGCCGGCGAATTGGCCTGATCCATCGCCCACATGAGGATCTCCAGCGAGTGCCCGCGCCTCGCCCTACCAAACAATGATTCCTCCTCCTCTGTCAGGCCCTCTCGAATGGCTCGCGCTTCCGCATGAAATTCCCCCTTGCTAATGAACCAAGATTAGATCTTGCGCAGACAGGCACTCTTCCTCACATCCCCGCCCGCAAACATCCACATATTCTCTTCCTCGATCTCCACCATCCTCACGCTCGCTTGCACTAGGAGGTTTAAGAGCAGCCGCTTCGCACTGCCAGGGTAGGGGAGGAAGTGGAATACAGAACACGAGCGAGTTAATCCACCTGGTCAACCACTCGAATTAAATCCCCCATGGCCCACACTTCCACCATGATCGGGTCCCGACGTGCTCGTCGCATCGCACCGCCCTGCCTCCTCGATGCATGCGACGTGACAGTGACGCACAGGGTTAGGAGCACCCCTTGACTCATTCATGATTCAACCACAGACACGCTCTTGTCAACGAGGAGCAGCTTCATGGTAGAGGCGCAGCACACCACCGCCCTCAGGTCGGGGATACATGAGTACTCCGGCCGCCCTCAGGTCGGGGATGTACCATGCTGGCCACCGTCGATCGTTGGAGTCGCCTGGGGTATATCGCCAGAGACGTGTCATCCTCCTAGATAGATGCTCTTCAAGAAATGATGAGGAAAGGGAACAAATGGTGCACATGGTATTTCTTAGAATAACACGATTATTCTCCTTGTAGTCCTATGATAACTTCCACTATATGCAACTTCCTAGCTGTTCATCAGTTCCGCAAAAGAAAAAAGACACACACAAAAATCCAACTGTACAACTATAGTGGATTTCAATTCCTTATAGGAAACAAACTGACAATAGAAGTACCTCATTACTTTTAAAACTTCTATTCAGAGGAGAAAAACCCGAAGAGGTGGTATTCGATAATTTCTAGTTTCTACTCAGGTATTGCTGACAAAGGCAATCACCTGGAATTTGAGATTTCATAACACCCATGCTAGTCTAGCCGTTTGTGAAAACTAGCATCAGAAAAAAAGTGGCCTAGTTGTTTGTGAAAAATGAGCGCTCTTTCTCATTCATAATACCCTTGCTAGCCTTGTTGTTTGTTTCTGACGCCCTTTGAATGCTTCTCAGCAGCAGCCGCTCTTACATCATTTCAGTTTGCACATAACTAGCCCTGGGTCTAAGTGCTCCTGCAACATGAAAAGCAACATGGCTTTGAAAGCTCAATTGCACCGTAGATCTGCTGCAAAATGCAATTTTTTTCTAAGTGTCCTTATGCCCAGTGAACCAACGATCTAGTATTTAAATTCAGTTGTACATGTACAAGGTCTCCTGCCGTAAATCTTTTTCACATCCACAACACATGGTGACTTGAAACCAATCTCCTATCTGGTTCTCAAGCCAAATAATTTCGTCTAGATCTTGTCATTACAGGATTACACTGAATCAAGCAAACTCATATTTTAATCAGGGCACACCTATTCGTTTAGAGATTCAAGGGTTTTGTAAACAGCCAGTGGTTGTAACCATGTAAAAACGAACTGGCAGAACTACCTCATCGCCTTTGACAGTCCTACAAACAAGGGGTTGGGTTTGCTACTCCCTCCATAAAAAAATGTAATACGTTTTTATGCAAAAAAAAAGAAAAGAAAGAAAAACCAAAAATGTCTTACATTTCGGTACAGAGGTTAGTATTAAACTGCAGACAAGGTTAGTATTAATACACGGCAAATGCTGGGCAAGATATGACTTGGCTGCATCCATAACCAGCACTGTTTGCAAGCATATAAGGAGCAAAGTGGCAAAGCATGTTATCATCAAACAAATCCCTGCAACACATTGCTATTTGCTGTATAATAAACACGGATACCAAGTTAAATAAGAGTAAGCAAAGGGTAAGAGATAAGACGCTCACCGCTTCAAATAGTTGGTGCACACAATGATGGTGGGAAACCAGCATATAGTCGAGCATACATGAATGGTTTGCTAAGCTCAGCGAAAAACTCGACCTGCAATGTCTTGACGTCCACGGAAAAGCATCCAAAGTTCAGCGCCTCTTGTGCAGTTGTGGTGTACAACGCTTCTAGGAGCAGGTATCCCCCGGCTACACCAACAAGAGCAGCATCGTTTACTGGCAATTGGATGACCTTGTTCAAGTGCCATTGGTTATTTCTCAGAATAGAATACGTGAGCCAAAATGGGTCACTATCGTGGTCCTCGCCATAGCCTTCAGTGAGCATTCCGAGCATCCCTTCTGCTGCCTCAACAAGGGCAAAACTGTTAGTCCCTCGTTCAGGTGGGAGGTTGATGGCAGACAATTCCATTGCACGCACGTCCAGCACGAGCAACTCGTTCCGAAAATGCAAATGCCAATAGAAGCATCCGTGGACGAATTGACGATTGGACAACCCACCATGAGAGTGGATAAATGAACCATCAGAAGCAGATGTAGCCTGACCACTCCATTGATCAAATGTATGAGCATGCCACTGTCCTTGTCCACCCAAAGAGGAGGAGAAGACGAGAATGAGCAGTTTAGTTGTGCATTGCGCCACGCACATCACCCTGAATGATAAAGGGTCCTCCTCATTCTGGCCAGGAGCAAGGAAGGCCTCCAGATTGAGGAGGTCCAGTTGAGGTGCCAGCGCTTTTAGGTCGTCTGGAACGGCGGGCAGCAGGACATAGCGGTGGTGAATGGGGTCGCACACAGCGAGGTCCTTGACCCAAAATTGGCGGTCTTCTTTGTCTGGGGGGCCGACGAGGAGGGCGCGCCCGTCAAAGAAATCAACTGGACGCCAGGTATGGCCGGGGGTGGAGGGGAGGAAGGATGAGCAGGAGAAGTCGAAGCCAAGGAAGGCGCGAGCGGCGATGGCGGAGGGGTGTGGCGGCTGGGCTGGGCTGAAGGTGTCTTGGAGCAGGCCGAGGAGAGGCGGCGGGTGGAGAGCACGGTATCGGCGCAGGAAGGCATGGTCGGCGATGACACGGCGGAAGGAGGGGCAGGTGGTGGAGGCGCGGGCGAGGTCTTCAGCAGCGGTGAGGCGGAGGAAGATTTCCTCGAGCATCACATCCGGTATATCGGCCATGGACGTCGCCGGCGGTGCCATCTGGGTGGTCGGGTGGGGATTCGGTTTGGCTTCTAAAGGAAAGGAGTGGAGCTTCTCTTCTCTCTCTCTCTCAGGATCGGCGACTGCTGCGTGTTCGTGCGCCGCCGTGGGAGAGGAAGAGAAGGGTCTAGGAAATGGGGATCGGGGGCTAGGGTTCAACCTTTTTTTTGGGAACTGCCTAGGGTTCAAGCTTATGCAAAGCTGGCTAAATGGACCAGGCCAACCAGGGCGGCCCTTGAGCACGCCGGCACGGCCCGCCATGGGCCAGGCGTGGCACGCCCTGGGCCGTGCTTGGGCTGCTAGGCTGAGCATGCGGGCCGGCACAACACATCCCAGTTATCTTTTTTTTATGTATTTTCTATTTTGTACATATGTGGCCTAATACTAGCCCGGTAGGTAAAAATAGGACTAAAAAATGCCCAATAGGCTAAACAGCAGGCGGGCCAGTGTGCCGGCGGGCCGGCCCGATTAGCAGCTGGGTCGTGCCTAGGTTGCAGGCTGTAGCATGCAGGCGAGCACGGCACGACCTGTATAATAATCGTGCCCCGGCAGGCCGTGTCGTGACAGGCACAATTACGATAGGCCGGCCCGGCCCGTTTGGCCAGCTTTGACATCATGTGTGCAACAAGGGTATTTTGGTCCTCCGTTTTACACCCTATTATAGCACAGTATAAAAAATATGTTTAAATCATGTAGAAAGGGGAAATACTTGACTTTCTTTGGCAAAGCACTGCAAAAATGAATACACATGAAAACTGCAAATTGTACACGCCGTCACAACCATTGTGTTTAGTTGGATCAGTACATGTGATTCTCGAGGTGACAGTGTTGTCGAAGTCATCACATTTAGGTTAGTTTGGCCTTTGGTGTCGTTTGTCATGTTTTTTGCGGTAGTACAACACTGTGTATATTAACTTTTCTGTTTTTAGATCCTTGGCCCACCTTGAATTTGTGAAATTGTGATGTTTTTCCCATGAAATGACTACCAGGAAATCCTTCCATAGTCACCCTAATGACCTTCATCACCAAAGCGTCACGACAGTTTCCAAGACCTCTCATATATATAATCTCCAATGAGGATCGGTTGGAGCACGTAGGAGTGCCACCACTACATAAGCCACGTCTGACTAAGGCAATTAGGAAGCGGGGGAAAGCATTTTGAAGTACAAAAATGTTGGGGGTGAAATGCTGGTACTTAAACTAGGGTTCTTTCTTAGCGCTAATCTTGGCTTTTTTAGCAGTTAGTTATAGCGTGCCTTTCATTCTTCTCTCATTTCAGAAAGGTTTGGCAGTATTTCTTATCATGACCTGGTTGAGAGAATACGAAACATCGGTGTAAAAGATTGAGTGGGATGGTTATAGTAAGGGGCAAACCAAGTGCTTCCGTGAAGATGCAAATCAATCAGATCGGAGACCAGGAACGGAGGGGAGGAGAAACTCAACGAAAAGAAAAAGGGGACTCAACCGACTATCATGAGCGAAGCGAGGGAATTTCTTCTGATTGGATCCCTTGGGAGACATACAAAAATAGAATCAAATCTTCCATGATTCAATACTAGCTAGAAAGTGTATGGACTTAGACTTTGATGACTCCCTAGTGGCAAAGGAAGCTTTAGCTTCATCCTTTAAACGTCTCATTTACTCTCTCTAGCTCTCGAATTTAAGTATAGGAATTTCAGGTACATTGGTCGATGAAAGTGAACATGTATCTTATCTGACGCCACTTACTCTAGTTTTACTTTGTGGAAGACGTCCGATTGAATGATCTCTAGTGGGTTCACCAATTGTACGCAGGCATGTTTCCTTCTCATTTTACCAGCCTCCATGGTTCTGTCGGTGTAGAGGAAAGTCATCAATCCCCTGAGACAAAGACAAAAATGGCAAATAAAAGATACATACCAGAACACATCAACTATGCCATCTAAGCCTGTCCACTTGCTAGTCAGGAAAAAAAATCGATATGTTTCATGGGCTTCTTTTGCTACTCTCCTCACGGTCTCTTTACAAGGGCAACCAAATTCAATAAACAGTTCATGCTAATTCATAGACTATATTGGTTTCTGTGTAAGAGTCATGTGAGACGCTTCCTTCTCATACACATCGGAAGCTACATTTGATCATCCACATTATAGAGTTTTGCAGGTGCTTGAGAGAATGTTATCCAGTCAGTTATGACTTGACCATGGTCTGAGCTTAAATTGGTCCTGGTCCATAAAACCAAAGTTGTTGGGCAAGCACAAAAAAGTCGTCTGAAGGGGAGTTATATTGGAAAACTCAACTCCGATCAACCCCGGTTTGGTCCCATGCCTAAAACAGGAATAAGGTCGATATAACCCACTGCTCGCCTAAGAATGTACTAACGTAATGCCTACTATGGCTTTCGAAAGGATCCAACTGCTAGGAGGGTCCAAGCCATGGATTGATGTGACCGTGGCGGCGACTAGAATCGATCTGAATGAGGAAGTTATGGGACTTATCTTATATAACAATATATATATGGTGGAATGATTCAAAAAAATGTGGGGGTCAAGGTGTATAATGCGAGCTCCACTTTCAGGCAATGAGTTAGCTTAACCTTGATTACTTAAGGTTTAATACAGTCATGTGATCTGTTATTAAGAAAGAAAAAAGAAAGGATGATTGCGACAGCTCAACCGGATGAGACATCTCTTATTTACATAAATGTGCCTACATTGTTTGATTTACCAGTTCTGGGTATTGGATTTTTGAACAGGGAGAATGAAACTAGTACTAGCTTATCAACAACTGTGCTTTCTACCAACTCTGCCAACCTCAAATAGGAATATTGATTGCGATTCATCTGCACCAGAACCTGCAACTGCTGCCTCTACTCCGCCTACTAGTGCTGACTTCGCTGGCCTCGTAGGGTACCAATTTCCTCCTGATTTGTGTGCATGCCATTGACTCCTTTAATGGGTCAAAACCTACTTGGTTCTCATTTTTATTACGACTATATAAGAAAAGAAGTATTTGTGTTTAGCAAGACAGAGAATTTTGGAACCAAGTAGCAACGCATAAACATCACTACTACTAGCAGATACATAAATCTCTCGAAGAAATTTTGGATGGGCCTCACTTTAAGTAACAATTGTGGCCTCCAGCAAAATGGTCTCGTTTCTAGCCTTTTAGTGTTGCCAACATGTCATTTTTCTAATTGAGTAAACGCGGCGGCGGTATTTGAAGTTGTCCATAGGCTCTTATATGGCTTAGGTTATGGCTGCAGTCTAGCCCACTTTCAACCAAGTCCTACACATAGATCAAATCAGACACCAAGGACTGTGGTATGCTGACCCGGATTGAGCGCATGGGCAGAACACACATTGTGATGTTTTGTACTTCGCCAATCAAGTGTCCCGGTTCCATGAATGTACTCCAAATAAGACTCCTCAAGCTAACGAACAGGGGGAATGCAACTTGGTTGAGGAAACAATCTAGTTTAGTCAGAGATCCTAATGCTTCCAAGTCCTAGGATGTCTTTGGGTTTGGACTACATGGCAAAAGAAGTTTCCAACTAAGTGCAAAACTTGTTCCATCGCGTACACACATGTTGTATGTTGGTATTAACCTAGCATATCAAAAACTATTCCAACCAAGACGAAAAACTTGGGTACATTGCTTATGTGGTATATGCTAGTATGAACCTAGCAACAACTAAGATTTTACGCCTTGCGTGTCCTATGCAGAATAGTTTTGTTGTGAGTTATAATCATGTTCCATCCATCTCTCTTCTCATGCTTAAATAGGAACACTGTCACATACATTACCGTACCACTTGATACAATATGTGGAACAACCATGCGATGAATACTTTCATGCTCACCATAAAAGGAGCATGTGGGCATGTATGAAGTACTACGATTATCCCCTCGCTGGTCATAGCAATTCGAGCTCAAAGTTTAGTAGATGACCACAGCCGGATACTGCCTTTGCATTTGCCGTGTCAAGTCGCAGGCATCATCACTATGACTTTGGTTAGGATAATAAATCATCAATATATACGAGAGCATAAAATACCTAAGCAATCATAATATCCACAATATACAACCACATATAAAAAAACATCAAATCATCATTTGGTAGTATCTGCCGAGAAAGTAGGGGTGGACTAACGAGTAGCTCGGCTCTTAAGCTCGTTAAGATTAACGAGCAGAAAACCCTGCTCGGCTTGGCTCGTTTGAAGCTCGTTAAGCTCGTGAGCACTCGCGAGCGCTCATTAACAGATTATAATGTGTTATGATATACATGATGAATGTGTAGGTATGGTTTTCAAGATGAAATATGGTGACTACAAAAAGAAATGAAGTAGTTTGTTGCCTCATATGTCGATTAAATTAAATAAATGGGCTGAGGTGCTATAAAAAGTTTGTCACATAAGATGAAAATATGTATTGTGTTGTTGCTAAAGAGCTTAACAAGCTACTCGTGAAACTCGTTAGTTTGCTCGTTAAGCTCATTAAGCTTAACAAGCTAAAATCAATGATTGGCTCTGTTCATTAAGAAGCGAGCTACGAGCTTAACGAGCCGAACTTCCGAGCGCTCATTAAGCTCGCGAGATACGAGCTTTTGGTCCAGCCCTACGAGAAAGTGGCAATTGAAGGGTGGGGTGGGGCAGGAGGGTGCATGCCCTTAAACACAAACATAAATGTAGAAGGTTTTCACACAAATTAGAATGATTCAGGTGACATAAACATAATGACCAAATGAAGTTTGTTTGGCCCCCGCAGCTTTCTCACTCATGTATCCTTTTACGTACACTTATGTACCCTTTTAGAGGTTAATATACATCATCTTGTTGGAAGCAGGGAGTAACAAAAGAGCTGAAACTCCAAAAACAGAGTACTCTGCTTGCTTTTCCAAAAGCAGAGTACGCAGTCATTGAGATGTAGTCACAACCAGTGTCCACTATACTCGATAAAATTCAAAAGAAAAAAAGGCAGACGATTGATGATGCACATCTCAAGCTTGTAATCAGGTGGATGACATACATACAAAAATACATCAAATCCTTTAAAGACAAAATATACAAACTTAAAGAAAGAAGTCAAAACAAGTCTATTCTACTGTCGATTAGGGCATAGGCTACACTTGAGCAGAGAACTTTATCCAGGCACCTCATCTCTACCACAACATCAAAAGCAAGCAACATCTTCAGCTTGCTTCAGAGTTAACTCAAGCGTTGGACTAGTAAATATGACTCATTCTGGTATCACTTCCTCTTTCTACAACTTGACGTGCTCCGTGGAATCGACCTTCTTTCCAAGTGTTGCTCGTGCCTGTGGATAGATGAAACAAGATGAATTTACCACACATGGGAACATAATAGAAAGCACATGAATACAAGCCTACCAATTATAACAGCATCAGATAGATCAATAGCTAGTTTGCATCATTCTAATGTGCATATGGCATGAAGCGACAAACCGAAGTTTGCAAATGTGTATCAAAATGTGCACGTGGCTTCACAACCTGAAGTTTACATGATAATACATCAATAAGATGAAATTTTCATTCAAGAAACCAATTTAGTTTGTTTCTTCGGGTTAAATCCAAAGAAAAATGAATGAGTAAGCAGCTTATTATTCAATATTTATCAATTAAAAAAGGAACAGATAAACTGCGCCGCCAGAAATTTATATAGCAAAGAGGGTCAGATAGAGAAAGATGTGTTAAAACTAATGGATGAATACGAAGATGCATCCAGACGAGAGAAGAATGAGAGCTAAGGAATTATGGAAATACTAGAAACAGTAAGAACTTTAGGTGTATAAGGTCATCATAAGAAAAGGCAATTGATTGAATATATCAGGCATGGTTTTAAATAGCCTGCTATAGCGTTTATAAGAGGTCCTGTGTTAAGGGTTTTTTGTCCAAACACATGAGCAAAGTTTTTAAATAGCTCGCTATAGCACCATAATGGCATTTAGAAGAGGTCCGTCACTAAGAGGCTTAGCGTGCTATTTAAAAGTTTGATATTAGGTGAGGAAACAAACAGTACGCCGGTCTTTCTTAGAATAAAACTATTATTCTCCTTGTACTCCTATGATACTTCCACTATATGCAGCAACTTCCTAGCTGTTTATCAGTTCAGAAAAAAAAACTCAATTGCAACCTCGCTCTGAAAGCTCAATTGCACCATAGATCTGCTCCAAAATGCATTTTTCTCTAAGCATCCTTTTGCTGAGTGAAACGACCTAGTATGTAAATTCAGTTGCACATGCACGATGTTCCCTGCCCCAAATCTTTTCCACATCCACAACACATGGTGGCTTGAAACCAATCTGCTATCTAGTTCACCCAAGCCAAATCATTTCATTCAGTAATACATACATTGTTTCGTTTAGGTATTGTCATTGCAGGATCACACTGCATCAAGCAAATTCATATTTTAAGCAGGGCAAACCTATTCTTTTAGACATTCAAGTGTTTATAAAAAAGCCAGTGGACTGTAATTAACCATGTAAAAACAAACTGAGAGAACTATTTCATCGGTTTTAAAATTGCTACTCAGAGAGCAAACAAGGGGTTGTTGTTATTTGATTATACTAATACAAATGTTATATATAAAGATACAAATGTATTGATTAAGGCAATAAATTGAAAATGATCTGAGCATGCTGGTCAAAACAAGGGCCAGTCAATATACACTAGTAGAAAAGGGGGCAAAGGTTCAGGCCGGGTTAGCCCATTAGTCCCGGTTCAGTCTAGAACCGGGACCCATGGGGGCATTGGACCTGGTTCGTGAGCCCAGGGGGCCGGCCGGGCCACGTGGGCCATTGGTCCCGGTTCGTCTAGACCTTTTGGTTCCGGTTGGTGGGACGAACCGGAACCAATGGGCCTCGCTCCTGGCCCACCACCATTGGTTCCGGTTGGTGGCTTGAACCGGGACCAAAGGCTGCCCTTTAGTCCCGGTTCATGCCACCAACCGGGACCAATGAGGTGCCTATCTATACCCCCTCGCGTAAGAGCAGAGCACACTGCTCTGTTTTTTCTGGCCGCCGAGGGGGAGAGGGCTTGGTGGTGCTCTAGCTCACCTCCTATGCACACAAGGTGTTCGATGGAATGCCCGAGCCACACTACTTAAGCTTTCTCCTCGCCAAGCTCGACCTCCAAACTCCATTTTCCTCAATATTTGTCTAGGTTTAGCGGTCCGTCACGCCCTGTCCCCGTTTTCACTGTCGTCGATCACCCGCGCCGATCTCATCGCCGGCACCACCGTGGTGAGCCTCTTGTTCTTATCTTCTTTCTGAAAGGAAAAATATTCTTACTTGTATGTTTAGATAGATACTTGTATTATTTTCTTACTTTTATTATTGCATTTTATATATTGCAATGGTTTTGGTATCCGCCCCCGTCGGCCCTCGTCCTGTCAATGATTCGGATGTGGTATATATTATCTTTATAACTATTCACTACTGGAATCTGGGAATTTGCCATCAGCCAGCTCTTTGCCATCTGCCAGCTGATGGCAAAGAACGTCTTTGCCATCTGCTTATAAAAAACAGATGGCAAAGAACTGACAGACGGCAAAGAACATGGTTGCCATCAGCCAATTCTTTGCCATCTGCCAGCAGATGGCAAATAATCTTTGCCATCTGCCAGCAGATGGCAAAGAGGTTGGCAAATCATGTGGACGTCAATAGTGTAACGACGTACCAGCCCACCTCTTTGCCATCTGCCAGCAGACGGCAAATCATGTGGGTTATTTTTTTGCAGATAAAAAAACTGTGGGGTTATCCCTTCCCTCTCTCCCCTCCTCTCCCACGCATCTGCACGCATCTCACCAGCCGCCGCCCCACCACCCCGCCGCCCCGCCGCCCCGCCGCCACACGACCCCGCCGCCGCCCCACCACCCCACCACACCGCCGCCGCCCACCACCCCACCACCCCGCCGCCCGCGGAGGCCCCCCCTTTCCCTAGCGTGTGTGCGGTCCCCCGCGGCGACCTCTCCACTCGCTGTCGCCGTCCGTCGGGGAGGGAGCGTGCGTGCGGTCCCCCGCGGCGACCTCTCCACTCGCCGTCGCCGTCCTCGGCCACTCGCCGTCCCGACCTCTCCACTCGCCTCCTCTGGCCAGCCAACCATAGTGGCATCGTTCCTCTGACACGCGGAGGGGCTCTCCTCTCCCACCGGTCGGCGCTTCGACTTCGACTCCTACAACCGCCCCTGTTTGCTCCCCACGCTCGTCCGCTCCGGATCCAGATCCACGGCCCCATTCGCCATTGCTTGGTAGGAAGCGCTTTATCTTGTGTTCTAGAGCCTGGATCTCACGGCATACCCCTTTTTGTGTGTGATGCAGCTTCTAGGGAGGGATGTTGAACGGACAGATTGAGGCCGTGCCGCCGTTCAGGACAGGCTGCTGGTGCTGGCCGTGGACGGGCTGCCGGTGGCAGCGCCGCTCAACGGCCGTCGCTGCTGTCCACTCGGCTCGGACAACTACACCGTTATCCAGATGACCTTAGCCCGCCCCGCCTCCACCTCCGCACTGGCCATGACGCCGTGACGCCCCAGCCGCCTAGGTGCTGCTGCACTTGTCTAGTACTTCTCGCATTTTTGTTTGATGGACGACCAGTATAAGGGTCTCAGATTCAGTACAATGTTACACTTCTGCACAAATCGCTGTTGCCATTGCCGAGAATTGGTGTGTGCATTGCCTTGCCTTGAGCGTGAGTTAGTTATTTTGCCAAATGAGGCGTTCAACTAGATAGTTGGATTCGGATGATAGTGTAGATTTATAGTAGGAACTAATTAGAAGTAGTACAAACACACGGGATGTTCATTTGAAGTTTTTAGCTACATACTAGCTGTGAACTGTTTGAGAGCTCCCTCGCTCTACAACTTCAGAATTTTATAGCCTTTTGCAGTTGCTTCTTTCATGTAGAGCTCAGGACATTAAGTGCAGGGTTGTAAAATTCCCATGACTTTTGTTTGTTTGTAGAGTATCTTCTATTTAATGCCATCATGTCAACTTCCTAAATATAATGATGACACTGTTTTCTTGGGGATAGTTATAACTGAAGAATACTTTCAGGTTTCCAAACCTTGGACATATGAGTGATTCTCTTTAGAACTGTATACATTCCAAGGGATACGAAAGTAAGGTTAGGATCCCAGAACATCTGCAAGTACAATTTTAGAACCTCCAAAATGACTTAATATGCTTAACTAGCTCTAAAATGACATAATATGCTTAAGAAATGACATATTTTAGCTCCTAAATGACTTCATATGCTTAGCTAGCTCCAAAATGACATAATGACCTTACTTAGCTCCAAAATGACCTATTTTACAGATATAAGTTGCATCATAATAATCTTCACATTTTAGTTGCATCATAATAATCTTCTTCTTCTAGTCTTCTTCTTCTAACTTTCTTCTTTCCCATTTTACAGATTTGCTTAAGATCACGGAAGCTTGGGTTGATGGAGTGCTTGTATTTAGTTTTTGTTTTGACCTTGTGAAACTTGCTACCTATGGATGAAACTGTGTAATATTAATGAAACTATGTATATATACGGATGAAACTTGCTACTATTGGTAACATGTGTTGGATATATATATGTGTTCATGACTATTGGTAATATGTGTTGAATATGCTATATTGGTCATATAAGTATATTTGTGTTTGATTTTCTGTGAAAATGAATTGATATAAGAAAAAATAAAATTAAATGGGGCAATATAGGCACTTTGCCATCTGCTGGCAGATGGCAAAGAGCTTTGCCTTCAGCTGGCAGATGGCAAAGAGGCCACGTGTCATCTACATGTAAAATTTGGGCTGGCCTATTTGGGCTCTTTGCCATCTGCCAGCTGGCAGATGGCAAAGAGCCTGCAGCCTTTGCCATCTGCTGGCTGACAGCAAAGTATGCCGTTAGCCTTCTAACGGGGCTAACCCCGTTAAGAGGCTTTGCCATCTGCCAGCTGATGGCAAAGCCACAGGCTCTTTGCCATCAGCCAGCAGATGGCAAAGAAGCCTTTGCCGATAGGATTTCAGACAAACTGTTTGCCATCTGCTGGCTGATGGCAAAGCCTTTGCCATCCGCCGACCATGCCTTTGCCATCTGCCATGGCAGATGGCAAAGTGCCAGATTTCAGTAGTGATTGGTTCATTTATTGTTTATGAAAATTATGCCGACGAACGTGACATAGATTTTATTTATCTAGGAGGTATGTGAACCGGAAATTCCAACCGACCCTATTGTCGAGGGGTTAAATTTAGTTGAAGAAGAAAACAATTTCTTGAAGGAAAAAATAAAAAAAATTGAGGAGGAGAAGATGATATTGGAGTTGCATGTTGCGGATGTCGTCGATGATCACAAGATCAAGATGGATGCAATGCGCTTGAAGATTAGGAAGATTAGAAAATATGCCATTCATACCGAGGCTTGGTATCATTATGCCGTTGGATCAATTGTTACCTTGGTTGCGATTATGATCGCATTGAAATGTTTTACATAGTTTCAATGTATGGTTTAATTAATTAGATGCTCTGGAAAGCTATATGTTGTTACATGAGAACTATGTATGTACTTTGGTTTTAATGTGATGATGAACTTTTATTAATTTGGTCACTTAATTATCTATTCATGATGTTCTGTAATGGTTTTTGACACACTTAATTATATATAATGCACGCAGATGAACCAGCAATGGATGTACGGTGACAGACACACCTCCGAGTACAGTAAGGGCGTGCATGAGTTTCTCGAAGCGGCTGAGGCAAACAAGCAGAATGGTTTTATGTGTTGTCCATGCACTAAATGTGGGAATACGATGTCTTACTCTAACCGGAAAATCCTTCACACCCACCTGCTTTACAAGGATTTCATGCCACACTATTAATGTTTGGACGAGCACGGAGAAATAGGGGTTATGATGAAAGACGGCAAAGAAGAAGAGTACAATGACAACTATGTGCCCCCTGAATATGGTGATGCTGCAACGGGGGGAGCTGGTGAAGATCAAGAGGAACCAGACGATGTGCCCAATGATGCTGCAACGGGTGAAGCTGCTGAAGATCAAGAGGAACCAGACGATGTGCCCGATGATGATGATCTCCGCCGGGTCATTGTCAATGCAAGGACGCAATGCGAAAGTCAAAAGGAGAAGCTGAAGTTCGATCGCATGTTAGAGGATCACAAAAAAGGGTTGTACCCCAATTGCGAAGATGGCAACACAAAGCTCGGTACCGTACTGGAATTGCTGCAGTGGAAGGCAGAGAATGCTATGCCTGACAAAGGATTTGAGAAGCTACTGAAAATATTGAAGAAGAAGCTTCCAAAGGATAACGAATTGCCCGACAGCACATATGCAGAAGGTCGTATACCCTCTAGGATTGGAGGTGCAGAAGATACATGCATGCCCTAATGGCTGCATCCTCTATCGTGGTGCATACAAGGATCTGAACGCATGCCCGGTATGCGGTGCATTGCGGTATAAGATCAGACGAGATGACCCTGGTGATGTTGACGGCGAGCCCCCCCAGGAAGAGGGTTCCTGTGAAGGTGATGTGGTATGCTCCTATAATACCACGGTTGAAACGTCTGTTCAGAAACGGAGAGCATGCCAAGTTGATGCGATGGCACAGTGAGGACCGTAAGAAAGACGGGAAGTTGAGAGCACCCGCTGACGGGTCGCAGTGGAGAAAAATCGAGAGAAAGTATTGGGATGAGTTTGCAAAGGACCCAAGGAACGTATGGTTTGCTTTAAGCGTGGATGGCATTAATCCTTTCGGGGAGCAGAGCAGCAATCACAGCACCAGGCCCGTGACTCTATGTATGTATAACCTTCCTCCTTGGATGTGCATGAAGCGGAAGTTCATTATGATGTCAGTTCTCATCCAAGGCCCTAAGCAACCCGGCAACGACATTGATGTGTACCTAAGGCCATTAGTTGAAGAACTTTTATAGCTGTGGAATGGAAACGGCGTACGTACGTGGGATGAGCACAGACAGGAGGAATTTAACCTAAAGGCGTTGCTGTTCTTGACCATCAACGATTGGCCCGCTCTCAGTAACCTTTCAGGATAGAAAAACAAGGGATACCACGCATGCACGCATTGTTTAGATGACACTGAAAGTATATACCTAGACAAATGCAGGAAGAATGTGTACCTGGGCCATCGTTGATTTCTTCCGACCAACCATCAATGTCGAAAGAAAGGCAAACATTTCAAAGGCGAGGCAGATCACCGGAAGAAGCCCGCCATGCGTACCAGTGATCACGTACTTGCTATGGTCAATGATTTACACGTAATCTTTGGAAAGGGTCCCGGCGCACTAGCTGTTCCGAATGACGCTGAGGGACACGCACCCATGTGGAAGAAGAAATCTATATTTTGGGACCTACCCTACTGGAAAGATCTAGAGGTCCGCTCTTCAATCAACATGATGCACGTGACGAAGAACCTTTGCGTGAACCTGCTACGCTTCTTGGGCGTGTATGGAAAGACAAAAGATACACCTGAGGCACGGGAGGACCTACAACGTTTGCACGAAAAAGACGACATGCCTCCGAAGCAGTATGAAGGTCCTGCCAGCTACGCTCTTACGAAAGAAGAGAAAGAAATCTTCTTTGAATGCCTGCTCAGTATGAAGGTCCCGACTGGCTTCTCGTCGAATATAAAGGGAATAATAAATATGCCAGAGAAAAAGTTCCAGAACCTAGTCTCATGACTGCCACGTGATTATGACGCAACTGCTTCCGGTTGCATTGAGGGGGCTTCTACCAGAAAACGTCCGATTAGCCATTGTGAAGCTATGTGCATTCCTCAATGCAATCTCTCAGAAGGTGATCGATCCAGAAATTGTACCAAGGCTAAGGAGTGATGTGGCGCAATGTCTTGTCAGTTTCGAGCTGGTGTTCCCACCATCCTTCTTCAATATCAAGACGCACGTCCTAGTTCATCTAGTCGACGAGATTGTCATTCTGGGGCCCGTATTTCTACACAATATGTTCCCCTTTGAGAGGTTCATGGGAGTCCTAAAGAAATATGTCCGTAACCGCGCTAGGCCAGAAGGAAGCATCTCCATGGGCCATCAAACAGAGGATGTCATCGGGTTTTGTGTTGACTTCATTCTTGGCCTTAAGAAGATAGGTCTCCCTAAATCGCGGTATGAGGGGAGACTGACTGGAAAAGGCACGCTTGGAAGGGGCTCAATAATATGCTGGGACGGATATTCTTGGTCTCAAGCACACTACACAGTTCTACAGAACTCTACCTTGGTGACCCTGTATATTGATGAACACAAGAACAGTCTGCGCTCCAAACACCTGGAGCAGTGCGATGACTGGATTGCATGTGAACACATCAGGACTTTCAGCAGTTGGTTGGAAACACGTCTCAGAGGTGACAACACTATTTGTGATGAGCTGTACTTGTTGTCCAGGGGACCATCTTTGACTGTATTGATTTACAAAGGATACGAGATAAATGGGAATACATTTTACACGATTGACCAAGATCAAAAGAGCACCAACCAAAATAGCGGTGTCCGCTTTGATGCAACAACCGAGAGGGGAAAGGACACATATTATGGTTACATAGTGGACATATGGGAACTTGACTACAGACATGATTTTAAAGTCCCTTTGTTTAAGTGCAAATGGGTCAATCTGTCAGTGGGCGGGGTACAGGTAGACCCACAGTACAGAATGACAACAGTGGATCTGAAAAATCTTGGGTACACTGACGAACCGTTCGTCCTAGCCAATGATGTGGCACAGGTTATCTATGTGAAGGACATGTCTACAGACCGAGAAAAAGAAAAGATAAGGAAGTGAATACATCATACGATGAGTCAAAGCGCCACATAGTTCTTTCAGGAAAAAAGGACATCATGGGAGTGGAGGGCAAGACAGACATGTCTGAAGATTATGAAAAGTTTCATGAAATTCCTCCCTTCAAAGTCAAGGTTGACCCAAGCATCCTGATAAACGATGAAGATTATCCATGGTTACGGCGCAATAAGCAAATGACACAAGCGAAGAAAAAGTGAAGACTTTCTCCCGCAACTATTATGATGATACCATGCCAACTTTGTAACAAACGAGTATGATACCATTGTCTATTTTGTACATGCACATGCTATATGGGTGAAATTATGATACCATGCCAACTTTCAACTTTTTCAGAGTTCATTTGAAATGCTTTAATGTCTTATGGTTCGGCCCTCGTAATACCATTAATCCCGGTTTGGTCCTTGTCAACTATGTTCTCACCAAGAACACTCAAGAGGGCAGCCACGTGGGCCATTGGTCCCGGTTCGTCTGGACCTTTTGGTCCCGGTTCCACGCACGAACCGGGACCAATGCGCCTCGCCCCTGGCCCATGACCATTAGTCCCGGTTTGTGCCACAAACCGGGACTAAAGGGTTGGTCCTCGTTGCGGTCAGAGTTTAGTCCCACCTCGCCAACCGAAGGGCGCTCACACCGGTTTATAAGCCCGTCCCTCTCTGCCTTGTTGAGCTCCTCTCAAAGTGAAAATAGATGCCCCTATACAGGGAATTTGACCTAAATTCATAGTGAATTTCTCTGAAATTCATAGAAATTTATTATGAATTTAGGTTGAATTTTCTCTATAGGCGCATCTATGTTCATTTTTTTAGTAAAGTTAATCACAAACTTGTGATTCACACAAATTTAAAAGAATTCAAATTTTAACTATTCAAATTTGAAAACTAATGGCACTAACAGAAAGTTTATAATATTTCTAAAACTAATGGCACTAACAGAAAGTTTATAATTTAAAAGAATTCAAATTTTAACTATTCAAATTTGAAAACTAATGGCACTAACAGAAAGTTTATAATTTTTCTAAAACTAATGGCACTAACAGAAAGTTTATAATTTTTCTAAAACTAAAAGCAAAAAGAATTAAAAAATAAAGCAAAAAACAAAAGAAAATAAATAATGCAAAAAACAAAACAAAAGAACTAGAAAAAAAATTAAAAATAGCAACAATAAGTATTTTGTTGTAAGTAGAAACAAAATAAAATAAATAAAGGAACAAAGAAAACAAAAAAACAAAAAAAGTGTTTTCAAATTGGAAAACTAATGGCACTAACAGAAAGTTTATAATTTTTCTAAAACTAAAAGCAAACAGAATTAAAAAATAAAGCAAAAAACAAAAGAAAATAAATAATGCAGAAAACAGAACAAAAAAATGGAAAAAAATAAAAATAGCAACAATAAGTATTTTGTTGTAAGTAGAAACAAAATAAAATAAATAAAGCAACAAAGAAAACAAAAAAAACAAAAAACGTGCCACCTACTGGGCCCCCACGGCCTGAATATGACTAGAAACCCTACCATGGGCCAGGATTCAGGCCCGCAGGAGGCCCAGTAGGCCCACAGGCAGATAAGTGACTTTAGGCCCGTAAGCCTGCATTTGGGAGGAGCTCGAAGTGGTCGACGCAACAGCGCTCATAAACCACCGTCGAGGCCTCTCGACTAGCGAGGTGGGACTAAACATCCCACCGCACCGCGCCAGTTCCAGCACAATGCCTTTGGTCCCGGTTGGTGGCTAAAGGGGTGCATTGGTACCGGTTCGTGGCACCAACCGGGACCAATGCCCCCATTTAGTCCCGGTTGGTGCCACCAACCGGGACCAAAGGCCGCCGCTTCCTGCCCTTTGGGCTGCTGAAAAGAGGCTTTTGGTCCCGGTTGGTGGCACCAACCGGGACTAAAGGGGGGCATTGGTCCCGGTTTGTGCCACGAACCGGTACCAATGCCTTTCCTATATAACCAAACACTTAGGAAATTTTCCCCACCCGCCATTCTTCTCTCCAACGCCGCCAGGCTGCTGCGCTGCTCCTCGACGCCGGCCCCTGCCCCGACGTTGCCGTCGCCTCCCCTAGCCGCCCGAGGTCGCCATCGCCGCCCGCTCGCCGTCGCCCGTGCCCTCGCCCGACGCCGTCGCCGCTCGCCGCCCTGCCCCGGCGCGCGTCGCGCGCCCCGGCCCGCCCCCGTCGTCGCCCTGCCCCGCACCCTTCCTCGCCGGCCGTCGCCCCTGCCCCTCGCCGTCCTCGCCGCCGAACGCGCGCCCCCTGCCACGTCGCCGTCCTTGCCGCCAAACCCGCGCCCCTGCCCCCCCGTTGGTCCGGCCGGCGCCCCTCCCCTGTTTTTTTTCATATATTATATGCTTGTTTTTTTCAGATTATATATATATATATATATATGTATATATGTGAGTATATGTATTGTGTATACTGCTTCTTTTCAGATTTTTTTTCATATATATGATGATTTGTATTTTGCTTTTTTATAAAAATGTATATATGTTTGTATGTTTTCTGTGTATATATGTTCATATATGCAAAAGTTAGATTTATATATTTAGAAAAGGATTATCTATATATTACATTTTAGGTTAGTTTCATATTTAGAAAAGTTTTATATATTTAGGAGAGGAAAAAGGAAAATAAGAAGAGGAAAAAGGAGAAGAAGAGAGGAAGAAAAGCAAGAGGAGAAGAAGAGGAGAGGAAGAAAAGGAAGAGGAGAAGAAGAAAGGAATAGAGGAGAAGAAGAAAAAAAGTTCTATTTTTTCTTCTTCTCCTCTATTCCTTTCTTCTTCTCCTCTTTTTTTTTCTTTTTTTCTTCGATCTTCTCCTCTATTCCTTTCTTCTTCTCCTCTTTTTATTTCTTCTTTGTTTTCTTATGTTTTATCGGGTCTGTCGTCGTCGATATACCCCTCCCGATAACTTCAACACAAGGGGGGCGTCGATATACCCCCTCCCGATAACTTCAACACGAGGGGGGTCGATATACCCCCTCCCGATAACTTCAACACGTGGGGGGGGGTCGATATACCCCCTCCCCGATAATATTATTTTCCCATGTACGTATGTCATCGTTGTCGATATAAACCCCTCCCAATAACTTCAACACGTGGGGGGGGGGGGTCGATATACCCCCCCCCGATAACTTCAACACGGGGGGGGGGGGGTCGATATACCCCCTCCCCGATAATATTATTTTCCCATGTACGTATGTCGTCGTTGTCGATATACCCCCTCCCGATAACTTCAACACGTGGGGGGGGGGGTCGATATACCCCCTCCCCGATAACATTATTTTCCCATGTATGTATGTCGTCGTTGTCGATATTACCCCCTCCTTGAAGCGTTGTCGAGGCCACCCCAAACCCTAGAGAAGCAGCGTCGAGGCCACTAATTAATATGATTCCTTACTGTGATTAGCTAGCTAGTTCTACGTTTGCCACTAATATATCCATCTGTCATGTTTGAGTAATAATTGCCATGCTGTAAATATTTGTGGAAACTATGGACACCCCATGAGACGAAGCACAAGAAGTGTTGTTGGGGGACATAATCGCACAAGGAAGTGATGCCGTCTGCTCGTTGTTTCTCAACGACACCGATGGTCTGGAAGGAGAGGGTGAAGGAGCAGCTGGCTATGATTATGATGGCTCCTGTGACCCAATGCCGGTGCAAGAAGGAGACCGTGAGGATGGCTCCGGTGACCTAATGACGGTGCAAGAAGGAGACCGTGATGACGGCTCCGGTGACCGAACTGAGTCCGTCCAGGTATATATATTAGTTAAGCCTGTGCTGACTAGCTAATTGATGCATTCATTGTTTTGGTATGTACACATATTAATTAACTCTCGTCTTTGTTCTTTTTTCTAGCCCTTCGGATCGAGCACAACTTCGGTAAAGAGACGAGGCCCGAAGAAAAAATTGAGCTCGGATGAAAGGTTTGAGATCATAGCAATCGCGTGCAACGGCCAACCGATTGAACCCATCCGGACAAAGGATGCATTTGTTGCTCAGTGTGGGGCTCTGGTTAGGGACAAGATCCCGATCAGCATCCAGCAATGGTTAAAGCCGGCTAAAGAAGACCCTAAGGTGTCTTATGTCAATGATATGCAGAAAAAAGATCTTTGGACAGCTGAAGTCAAATTTCACCCTACCGCCAGAGGATGATCCGGAGAAGCCAGT
This sequence comes from Triticum urartu, assembly GCF_003073215.2. Taxonomy (NCBI): domain Eukaryota; kingdom Viridiplantae; phylum Streptophyta; class Magnoliopsida; order Poales; family Poaceae; genus Triticum; species Triticum urartu. Next base: position 9,216,669 of record NC_053028.1, read on the forward strand.
TAAAGAGCAATTAATCAAGTCTTTTGCTCTTAAGAAGATGACAGACCTATTCAGGAGGTGGAAGAATGAGCTGAAAAGGTTTGTCGACAAAGAAGAGACACTAGAATTCAAGGGCAAATATGAGAAGATCAGAGATCACTGGCTCGCATTTGTGGTCCACAAGACATCGGAAAATAGTAAGAAGATGTCGGCGACAAACAAGCAAAATGCTGCGAAGAAGAAGCTTCACCATCGCACGGGGTCAAGTGGCTACCTCAAAGCCCGGCCTAGGTGGGCCAAGGCTGAGAATGATCTGCTTGATAAAGGGATCAAACCAGAGACAATGAACTGGCCAGACCGTTGCTGGACTTGGTTCTTCGGGGCTGGCGGAACCTTGGACCCTGTATCAGGGAAGTGCATTTGGACGGACGAGCAAATGGGAATACCAGTCAAGAGGCTTCAGCACTATATCGATGCAGCGCAGTAAGGGACGTTCGTTCCAGACAGAGAGAACGACAAGCTCACAATGGCCCTCGGGAATCCTGAGCACCCTGGACGGACACGAGGCACGCCAGGCTCCGTTCCGTGGAAGGCTGGTTTTCCGGACGCAGGCGGTTACAAATGCCAGGAGAGGAGGAAAAAAGTGCAGCAGACCCAACTGCAGGCGCTGCATGCAAGGGTACAAGCAATAGAGGAACGAGAAGCAAATCGCAGCAAACGAACTGCGGAAGCTTCCCCCGAAGCTACCCCGCCATCTCAACGGAGAAGCAGCGTGGCTTCCACTGAGCTGCTTCAGCCGAAGCATGTCTTGACGGCTCCTGCCAGCTATCCCATGGATGCTATCACGGAGTCTCAAAATTGCCACCTTATGACGCAATGGATGAATTTGAAGGTCAAGGCGGCTGTTAGCTCTGTTTTTCCTACTGAACCCGGCGCAACTTTTCACTGCCGGCCGATTCCAGAAGGATATGCTAGGGTGATGGTGGATGAAATAATGGAGGGATTTGAGGACCTCCAGCTTGACCACCCTACCGGTGAAGGGGAGACTCGGCTGGGTTCTGCTCTGAAGACTCCATGCCTATGGCGGAAGGAGCTCATCAACCTTCCGAACTGGACGCCTCCGCCTCCTCCTCCTTCTTCGGCGAGTCAGGGCACTCCGCCTCCTCCACCGCCTCCTCCTCCGGCGAGTGACGATCAGGGCACTCGGGCTCCTTCTCCGGCATGTGGCGGCACTCCGCCTCCTTCTCAGCCTGCGCCAGCGCGCCCGAGCAGCCAGCCTCCTCCTTCTTCGCCTCGTCAGCAAGGGCGGAAGAGACCCGCCACCGCTCCGGCTGCTCCGGCGCGTCGTAGTCCTTCTCCTCCGCCTCGTAAGCAAGGAAAGAAGACAACAGTTCCGTCTGCTCTGCCGGCGTCTAGCAGTACAGCCAGAGGCGGGAGGAAATACAGATTCGGTCCTTCTCTGAAGACTCCAGAGAAGTTACCATACGAGATGACCCCGGAGGAGAACGCGAAGGTCGCGTGAACCGAAGTGAAGGACTGGTTTCAAGGGTTGAAAGCAAAGAGACATCCACCTCCGGAGGAGAAGGTAGATTTGGTGAAAGCGAAGCGCACTCTGGCTGCCCTGAGAAAACCACCAAAGTCTCCGCCGAAAGGCAACTATGAGCGCATTATTGGAAAGACATTTATCGAAGCAGAGCGGTCGGGAAGTACTGTCAGTGATCAAAGGATAAAAGAACGAAGAGCTGGGAAACAAATTGCCCAGCTCGGCGAACAAGCGAAGCAATCGTGCCCCCCGCTCAAGCTGCCTAGCGACATCGCCGCTAATGATCCGAGGATGGTGCCCGGTTATAGCAATCTTGGAGATTACCTGCCCGACGATGTACATTATGATTTCTTGGAGGTGGAGGCGGTACACAGATTCGAGTACGGGAAGCCTCTCGTCAATGATGAAAGATCTCTAACAACGATGATGCGAAGATTGCATGATTGGTACATGAAAACCTGCAGAGAGTCTGGGGGCAGAAATACTTTGACGCTGAGAGTTAGAGAGGAGCATGACCTCGTTGGAATTGAACTGTTGAATTATCCATTTGAGGAGTTCTTCCAGTTTTTCAATCAAAGGGCCCTCGATAAAGCAACGGTCACCTGCTACTGTCTGTAAGTACTACTACTTCTGTCATTAAGTCTCTCTATATAGGTCAGCTCTTTCATTGCATGTATTTATAATTATCCTCACTATATTATGCAGATTGAAGATCGCCGAATTGAAGAAAAGACAAGTCGGTGATATTGGGTTCATTAACACAAATCTCATCGATGCAACTGAGGTTAAATTTCATGCCGAAGATACTGAGGCCAACTTGCTACGATCGTTGGTAATAAATGAAAACAAAGATATAATACTCTTTCCTTACAACTTCAAGTGAGTGTTACTATCTTGTGCATATTCGGTTTCCCTTATATATTAGTCCAGGTTATAGTAATGTAATTGATGAGTTATGCATGCGTGCGCAGTTACCACTATATTCTCCTAGGGATTAAGCTTGAGCAGGGACTAGTAACCGTCTTAGACTCAAGACGAAAAGATCCCCAGGAGTATGCGGACATGACTGAAATCCTCGAGAAGTAAGTTAAATCGATCATTATCCACCATATCAGCAACTTTGTTCATTTCCTGATATCAAGTAATTGTTTTCTTTTGTCTGGCAGGGTTTGGAGAAAATTCACCAGAAAAGCTCCGGGACTGCCGAAGAAGCTACAATTTAGATACCCGAAAGTAACTACTATAGTAGCATGTTCCGCGCGTCTCCTAGTGATTCAAGCGCTAGTTTCATCAATACCATTTGGCATGCTTGCTTATTAGTTTGATTGACCTCTATTTCTTGTAAAGTGGTTGTGGCAGGATCAAGGGAATGATTTCTGTGGATACTACGTTTGCGAGTCCATCCACTACATGATCTGTGAACGGGGGTACACTAAAGAACAATATGAAGTGCGTAAGCAATAATATTCACAATTTTATTTTATTACCATCATTTGTGTTGAGTTTCATTTATTCATATATATATGTATTAACCCCCTTCTTCAAATTAGATCTTTCGGATGCGGGATGAACTCCTACCACCAGATCGTATGCGAGTAGAGGAATTGGCGGCATTCTTCCTTGACCACGTGATCGCTGAAGACGGAGAATACTATGTGGATCCTGTGTTCATATATAGTTAGGAGATTATATTTTAAGAGATAATTATTGTATATATGTAGCCGGTAGTGTCGGATAGATATACGAGAACTTGTTGTTCGACCAATCTCTCGGAGAAGGAGAGGTGATCGATATCACTTCTCTCTGACGATCTAGTCCTCTCCATACGTATGTATAGTACGTAGCGTCGACCAAGCACGGACATAAGAGAGGACACTTCTCTCTATTAATTAGCTAGCTAACACAATATACGAAACACCTAAATTAAGCCCCCAAAACCCCCAACCCCCCTCCCCCATTTCAAAAAAAAACAAATACCCCAGCCCCTGAAATGCTGACGCGTGGATGCCTATTGGTCCCGGTTGGTGCCACCAACCGGGACCAAAGGCCCTCCTGCCTGGGCTCGGCGCACCGGCCACGTGGAGGCCCATCTGTCCCGGTTCTGGACTGAACCGGGACTAAAGGGTAGGGCATTAGTAACAACCCTTTAGTCCCGGTTCAGAAACCGGGACAAAAGACCCTTACCAACCGGGACTAATGGTGGTTTATCTACTAGTGATACAAGCCCGATGCCAACTTTGGATTACTAGAAGATGATAGTAAAGTTGTTTCCTTTGATAAGTAATGTAGTGATTGCAGTCATAAGATCATCATATGTGCGTTCACTTGATGAGAATTGCTTTCTGAGGTTAGTAAAGCTTCCAGTTACATGTAAATTGGATAGTACATTATCACAAAATGCACCAACAGTACATAACACCAATTAACTACGTATAAAATTGCAGACAAGTCATAATGCTAGGCAGGATATGAATTGGCTGCATTCATAACAAGCACTGGTTGCAAGCAAAGAAGCAGCAAAGCACGCCACTATCAAACAAATCCCTGCAACACTCACCATTTCAAATAGTTGGTGCACACAATGATGGTGGCAAACCAGCATAGAGTCGACCATACACGTTGGATTTGCTAAGCTCAGCTAACAGCTCGACCTGAAACGTTCCACGGAAAATAATCCAAATTTAAGCATGTGTTGTTTAGATGGGGTGTACAACGCTTCCATGAGCAGGTATCCCCCAGCTACACCAACAAGAGTAGCACGCTTTACCGGCAACAGGATGACCTTCTCCGTAACATTGGTTATTTCTTAGAATTGAATACGTCAGCCAACATCGGTCATCTTCTCTGTACTCATCATAGCATTTAGTGAGCATCCCGAGCATTCCGTCCGCTGCCTCGACAATGACATAATTGCGGTTCGGTGGTTGTTCAGGTGGGAGGTTGACAACAGAGAAATCCATGGTGTGTGTGTCAAGGAGAAGCAACTTCTTCATGAAATGCAAACGCCAACAGAAGCATCTGTGGACGTACCAACGATAGGACAACCAAGGCTCAGAGTTCTCAAATGAGCCAATAGTAGCCTGAGCACTCCATTTGAGAACAGGAGAAGACCAGCATCAGCAGATTTATTTTGCATTGTGCCAAGCACACCACTCTGAATGATAAAGGGTTCTCCTTATCCTCGCCGGGAGCAAGGAAAGTCTCCAGGATGAGGAGGTCCGGTCTACGGACCAGCGCTTTCAGGTGGTCGGGGACGGCAAGCAGCAGGATCGATGTAGCGGCGGTGCACGGGGTCGCACACGGCGAGGTCCCTGACAAAAAATTGGCTGTACTGTAAGTCACAAAGCTCAGCGCCCACGAGGAAGCGTCTGCTGGCTTCTTCTTTGGGGACCGGCTACGTGCCAGTCGACTGATTCTTTTGTTTAGGGCCAGTCACTTTTTCTTTATACACAGGATTCATCTTGGGTGGGAACGACTTGGGCTGGCTGGGGTACATGCATGCATGCGTTCAAGCAATTGTTCACATGTCATGCATGGATGACGGTGGGTCCCACTAACATGCATGCATTCGAACTTTTCTGCTCGAGGGAGATGAGTACATGCACACCACTTTTATAAGTTTTCAGAAATTATATATGATATAAAAATTAACAAAATAAATATAATGATTTTTTCTAAGCAAGAGTATATTAGTAGCACTAGTACTGCCCATTAAGAATAAAGAAAGTGAAAAAAAACTTGCGCACAACATTATATTTAAATCACACTTTTGGTAATACACAAAGAATAAACATATAACAGTGCAATTTTCACAATCTAGTACCCCCTCCGCTCGTAAATATAAGTGTTTTAAGTGATTTCAATATCGAGTATATACGGAGCAGAATGAGTGGATCTACACTCTAAAATATGTCTATATACATCTGTATGTAGTTCATATTGGAATCTCTAAGAAGACTTATATTTAGGAACGGAGGATAATTTACACACATATCGTATAGTGCTTACGTTTATACTTACACACGGAAAAATAAAAAAAGAAGTTGTTTAAGAAATAATGAATTAGTGGCATTAGTATTCCCTTTTAAGAAGAAGAAAATAAAAAGGCAAAATTTGCACACAGTTTATACATTAATTGCATTTTTTATAATATGCAAGAATAAACATATAATAGTGGAATGATATCGGTATTGCACTTAAAGAAGGAAGGAATAAAAAACAAAATAATGAAGTTTTCTATGAAAGAATGAAGCCCTTTAAGAAGAAAGAAAATGAAAAAAAACTAAAACTAAATCAAAACAATGAAGTTTTCTAGGGAATAACAAACCTTTTTAAGAAAAAAAGAGAGGAAAAAATTGCACACAAGTTTGCACTGAAATTGCACTTATAGTAATATGTAAAAAAGGAACATATAATATTGCAATTTTGCACTCTACTATAATTTACACGCGTGTTTTATAGTACTTGCCTGTCTACTTACTTAAAACACAAAAATAAAAAATAACATTTTCTAAAAAAGAATGAAGTAGATCATGCTCAATTTTGCACATAATTTACACATAAATTGCACATTTTATATATATGCAGGAACAAACATATAATAGTAGAATTCACATAAAAAATAAGTTTCAAAGCATGAATGAATTAGTGTCATTGGTATTTCCCTTAAGTAAGAAAGAAAGTGAAATAAAAGTTAAAGCAAGAATTTCCTTACAATTAGTACAAAAATTGCATTTTTTATAATATGTAAGAAGAAACATATAGCAGTGAAATTTCCATACTGTAGTACAGCGTATACATGTAATACTTGCATGCATACATTTACACACACAAAACATCCAATTCCCGCAAAAAAAAACACAAAACATCCAAAAATACAGATAAAGAAAAAAAAACTCAACAAAATACACACAAAAAAAGCAAACACGTGCAAAAAAACAGAAGCAAGCACAACCAAAAAAGGCATGCACGCACACAAAAATTGGCATGCATTTCATCCATCCATGTGGGTGCAACAGTCACAAAGTGGAGACATGCATGAATGGGGGCTGCAGCATGCACCGAGCAAGCAAAGACAGGAAATCGACTGAATAAACAACCGCGTCAGTCAAATCCATGAAAACCTCTTACACACGTATCATAAAGCACACTGACCGAAAAAGAAAAACTCAGTCGCCTGATGTATAGCTAAAGTGTCTTCTTTGACCGGGGCGCCGGCAAGGAGAGCCCCTCCGTCAAGGAAGTCAATTTCACTCCAGGAACGGCCGGCGGTGGAGGGCAGGAAGTGTTGGGTTTTCCCGGACACACACACACACTAGCTGGAGGTAGAAGACACACGAGCTGGAGGTAAAAAAAGACGCACACACACTTTGGCACAACGCACACACCGTGCCTTTTCTGTATTTCTCCTTGCCACACTGAAACACAACACAGATACATCTCTACTATTAAAGGAGGATCGAACGTCGTGATGGTTCGATCTCCTTCTTCCCACCTACGACGACTATATCCCCCCTCACACAATCCCTCGCGTGAAAAAAATCTAGGGGGAAAAAGCCATCGACCGAAAAACTCTCGCGTCGCGCGCGCGAGGGCCAGGATCGCACCACACCAAAAAAAGCAGCTCAACCCATGTACGAGATTCATCCAACAGCCGACCCACTCGTGCACGTCCCACACTCCTATCTCCCCCAACCCCCAACCCCCTCTCGATCCCATCTCTCTCCCAATTTTTTTGGCAACGCCGGCCTCCTCTTTCATCTCCCATGGCGACCATAGGGAAGGGTAGGTAGATCCATCTCGCCCACTTCTTCCTGCCGTCGTCATCGTACCCCACTTGACCATGCTAGCTTCCGCGATTTGGATGCCTCCCCTACGAGGAATCGGCGCGTCGTACTCATCGCAGGTGGGGGCGGCCATTAGCAAGGGCTCGTTTGGAAGAGCAGATGGCGTACAAGGTCGCGTCGAGGTCCAACGACCGGAATATCGGCTCCGTAGAGAACGCCGTCACAGGTGCGTCGATCTCAATCTTCTCCTCCATTGTCGCTGTCTTCATTACCTGTGCGTGTAGCAGGTGTGCTCTCACACTCACGAATTTTCAGTACGTGATGGGTTCTTTCTAATTCAGATCTTGCTTGCCTTATCGTGATATCTTCTTTGCCATGGTAAGCACACTAGCACAGCATGGTTCGTTCGCCCTCATAACTTTTGTTATGACATTAATGTTGTTCTGAAAGCAGTTTTAGTGAAGATCGAATGTTTTTAGATTAAGTAGAAAATACAGGAGTACTCTTCTGTAGTGTATTGTTGTTCAACTGAGACATATGCAGTGGGTTTGATGGCCAAGGTAAAGACTATACATTCACAATTCCTATAGTTATAAACAAGAAAAAGAAGATATAGGAAATTACTATTGTTTTAGATGGAGAGGCGTGATTCTGGACCATGGTTCAGCCGAACCTATGGTCGACGCCGTACGATTTAACATCCTGCTACATGTGGATCCGCGTTATGCATTGTTTAACATGCAAACAGCTCCCATCATGTATTTTTTAATCAATCATGCACGGATCCTTATGAAAAGTGTCCAGAGATCAATGGTGTCGAGCGTAGGTTGGGCTGAACCATGGTTCCGTATAACATTTTCGTCCAGTTTGGCATCCGGTACCAGCACTCCTGCTGCCTGCTGCTAGCCGCTAGCCCGCTGGGTTCGCGTGTGGCATGCGCCTGGGCTCGTGGTTTGTGTTCTGCTGTTCCTGTTCGTACCTTCGTGATGACTGGTCCGGTACGTCGTGTGTGTGTGTCGTATGTGCAGCTATCAGGCAAGGGCATGACCCAAGTCACGGCCCAACATCAAAGAGAACTCTTCCTTTCAGTGACTTATTGCACCTGTCATCCGTCAATCGAGCGTGTTTGCCGGAAATAAAGGTTGGGCGGACACCCTGCCTCGCCGTACCGAGTGCTCCGCCGGTGCTACCACTAATATCCTTGTACTGTAGTAGCTTCAGTATTTCTCCCGCTTTTTCTGCTACATGTGTAAATGTAGTTACAATTGAGAAAGCGAGAAATATTTGTTTTGTGAAAAAAATTGACATATCTTTGTTATCTGGATGTCAAATCTATTGCAAATTATTGCTGAATGCATCTTCATTTAAGAAAATGTGGACGGCCGCAGGAGAAACATAAACTTTGTCATATAAAGTTGGAAATGTTTAACTGCTCAAACTTTCTACTTTGCAAACAAATAAAGTGATGCAAGGTATTCAGATGTCTACGGTTGATGAGAATTACATTGAGTTCAGCATTAAAGTATTTAATTGTTGCCTTTGTGATTGCTACTGTTTCATGGTTTCAGAAACATGTCTACTGTGGACTGTTTCATAGCTTATCTTTTCCAATCCGTTATCTTACATATATCTACCTCATGTTAATGCTTGTCTCATTAATTCTTGTCACTTTCTCAAATAAAAATTATCCTTTGCCTGGTTTGCCCCTAATTTTATAAATCCTATCAGAATTCTAAATCTTATTTCATATGAAGAACTCGAAGAATTCCAAGAAAGATCATTGCTTCAAGGTTGGCAGCGGCCACAACATAATTGACATCAAAACTAGATCTGGGTCCTACATATCCAGTCTTGCTCGGTTATATTTCTTTTTTCCATTCCGTTATATACCTATGTATATGATTGGTTTGCTACATGAGGTAGCGACGAAATCACCTGATACAAGGTCAAACTAAGTTTCTATTCCTACAATACTAGCTACTAGCCAACAATATGTGTTTACGACTCTCATCACATAGTGATTAATCGTAGTAAACTATGTGCCAGCTTATGTGAGTCCAATCGATCTATCTTTTACTGGCATTACCAATTGTGTAGATTGGGATTATCGGCACCAACCTTCATAGACTCCTAAAACTATCCTAGGACTATCAGTTTCTCAAACAATTGAAGTTGCAGCCTATGTGAAACCTTTATTGCCTGATATGGTAGCACTAACTATTTTTCTTTATTTTATGAATCACAGTCTAAAGGCTCAAAAGCAGTTGATCATTACCTGTCACAGTATACAAAACACCTATCTAATATTGGGGAAAATGTATGTATTTTCTCAAGCAGCTATGTGGATATAGGTCTTGCTGAAAATTTGTAACTGAGCTTGTAATCTTAACAATTGTTGTGGAACAGTCAGCTGATATGTTCATATGTGAATCATCCACCCAATTAGCTACAATGCTTTCCAAGGCCAGTACCATACCAACATTGGAGCCAAAAGAGCATGTGGTAACATCAAATGGTATCACCTTTCACATGACATTTTTTTTCATTCGAGTATGATTATCTGTGGATCTAGATTGGTTAAGTGTGTGCTTGGTAGATTGGTCATTATTGAAACTACATAACATTGTTTTGTGCCTTTGCATTGCCCTTACTCTTGGAATGGCCTGACTTGATTTTACTATTCTACTACTTTGCTTGTATTGTTGTCTTGTGTGCTCGTATTCTATAGCATGGTCTTAAGAAGAGGAAGAGATTATGTTGCCAGAAAAAAATAATTTTCTTAATATGTAAAACCACATACAAAGCCAGAAATTGTTTCAAGAACTTCCCTACATTTGTAAGATGCTTCCAATAGTCACTGTTGATGATATAACCGCAAACTGCATGCTATGGAATCTGGTATCATACTGAGGTTGGATGATATTTAAATGACCATTTTTTTCCTTCTATGCTGTTGATGATCTCTTAATGCACAATATCAGAATTTTATTTTTCGCCATCTTCACCTATTTCCTATTGTTTCTATTAAATGTACGTTAATGCAAATTAATTCAAAGTAAATTATTTTTTGTGTCCAAATTGGACACATACATACGGTATGAAAATTTACGCAGAAGAGAAGGGCCCATCACTCCAGAGTCTAGGAAAGTTTGGTAAATGTAATCTTTTTATGGTACGTGATTTGATCTGGATCAAGTCTTACAGTATTCAACGTGGAACTTTGATTCAGTTTTAGAACTTTTTTTGTGTTTGAAAATAATTAAACATGAATTGAAAATAAGCATCAGTTTGCTTAGGCACTTAATAATATTATTTTGCTAGCAAGGTATTCATTTCCATCTTTATATATTCTGTTGTCATGTTTTCTTTTCGATTTCTGCTGAACTGGATACATACATATATACATAAACACCGGTTCCGCGGAAGAGAAGGGACACTTTACTCTAGGAAAGCTGGGTAAATGTAATATGGTACATAATCTAATCTTGTGGAAGTCTTGCAGGATTAAATGTAGAATTTTGCTTCGGTTTAGATTTTCTATATGTCCAAATGGAATTAAACATGAACTAAATAGAAAATATTGTGCTTCCCTATAGTTTTGTGTAGTAACGCAGTATGCGCGCGTTGGACTGCCCTATGGTGCCAATGGAGTCCCGCCGATGTTGTTCTTTACTTGGTGCACTTATAAATTGTTCTCCGAGCCTGACTAATTGAACAGTCCTGATTATCATAATGGTGTTCCTTTGGTCTTTACAATTGGCTGATATTTAAATGAAGTTCTAATGTTGTGCTGTTGTCCGTAAGGATTATGTGTAAAACAAGGGGCAAAGAAAACAAAATATATGCAGTTTAAAATTATTATTAATTGTTATCCATTTAAGTCTATAGTCTATCTGATAGCTTGGTTAAAAAGCATAAAAATGAGCAGTCGGTATTTCCACAACCATGGTTATGCTTGTTTGTATGCATTGAGCTGACCCAGAGTGCTCATACTATCATGGATGTTCTTGTGGAGCACTGGCAACTCAGAAAAGTTCCAAACTTAAGTTTCGCCATTAAAGATGAAGGATATTCATCTATCTAAGTTTGACATGCTACTGTAAAAAAATGCCAAAACAATCAGTTTACCATTTTTATCTCATACTTCTTCGTACTTTTTTTTGCGGGAACATACTTCTTCGTACTTATTTCAGGAAAAATGCAAAACCAGTCAGCCATCAACCCTAACAGAGGGGCTAGCGCTCTTTATCTCTAATGTATAATCCTTTTATTTGGCGTTGTTGCCATGCCGCTATAACTGGTCTTTTGCTGTTCTCCTTTTCCTGTAATCAGTTGTACTTGGTTTTCTCTATCCTCATATCAATGAAAATGCAGCGTTGATTATGTTTCATCAAGAACATGTACTCCCTCCGGTCTGAGCGCTTCAAGTAGATCTTAGTTAATACTCCCTCCCATCTATAATAAGGTTTGAACTAAAACCACGACACTTATTATGGATCATAGGGAGTACAAGATAATCAGATAGATACTTGTTCTATGTGTATGCCATGTCTAACTATATTATTCTATGAGTACATTTGAAGCGAAATCAAATTTATTGTTTTTGGAATATTACATGTCTATATTTCATATATTTGTGTGATCTTTGACATGCCTTATGTCTACACTATATGAGATAACGAAAAGTATAAGGAGCCGTGGCAACGCACGGGCAGTCAACTAGTGGGCTTTAGTAGCCAAATCACTCGCCAACACACCCCACGCACTAACCCACTGACCAACTTCCTAGCTGCATGCACGCACTACTCCACTTCTGCATGCACGCGCCCACAACGGACCAGCCACACACATCGGCTTCATCTGCATCTTACTCCAGCAGCTCACGCACGTCACAAGCCTGAGTCATTCCCAAGTCTGTAGCACACTAGGAGTTTGCTCACGCAACGGCACACTTAACGCACATCTGAACTAACTGCGTCCGCTTATAGCTCCACACTCTATCTGCCACAAGACTCGTCCGCTGCAACTCTAGGGAGCTTTGTACATGCTGCTAACTAAAGTTTCAACTACATGCATCAACGAACTAATGCGACAAAATAAACATGATGAATACTTATACAACAAGGTTAACTCTAACAGGAGGGAGGAGCAGGAGAAGTCGAAGGCGGCGAAGGCGCGGGCTGGGACCGTGGAGGGGTGCTGCGGCTGAGCTGGGATGAAGGGATCGTGGACCATGTCGACGAGAGGCGGCAGGTTGACGACGCAGTATCAGCGGAGGAAGGCGTGGCCGGAGATGACGCTGCGGAAGGAGGCGCAAGCGGTGGAGGCGCGGGTGAGGTCGGCGGCGGCGGGGAGGCGGAGGAATATTTCAGGTGGGCAAGGTCGGTGGCGGCGCGAGCGAGTGTTAGAATAAATTTGAGGCGCTAGTTGATCATCCGAGGACCAAGCAATCACACAAGCACGACACCGAGATTTGTTAACGAGGTTCACCGATATGGCTACATCCCCGGGGCCTGACTATGGACGCTTCTCCCATAACACCGCTACAATACCGCACCCGGTCGCCCTGGACACCGGCACATGCCGCCGGCTTCCCTTGCGTTCCGGTGCTATTATGTTGGTATAGGTTACATCGTGTGTCTACCCCCACTATATATGAGAGGCCTAGGATACAAGTGTCCTATTAGGACACGACTCCATATCCTATGTAAACACAATGCAACTACAAGTCCAACTGTAACCTACCTTGTACACAATATTCGACACAACTCTAACAAACTCCACCTTGACGAATATTCTCTACCATCTTGAATTCGTTCATGTGTCAAACTTCCATATACATTGGATTTGAGCTTATTCCATGAGCACCGCTGCTACTCCAAAGACTCCATATGACTCCACCTGCAACTTGTATTCCCTCCTTTTCTTGACCACAGTCAACACTCGAGCAAAATTAAGTTCCTTGTTATTTTTGTGCTCCCAACTTCCAGAGTATCCGTCCAACGCAATCACACACTGATCACTGACCTGCGTGAAAATGAACAACTCACATATTGGGTGTCACACATAAAAGTTACCTGAACTCAACATCACCGCTCCTTTCTTGACCGTTTGTCTGAAACTTGAAAAAAAATTCACCGTTGCTTGTAGTCATCCCGAGTCAAATGCGCAGTTGTCTCATCACATGTATAACCACCAGAGCCCTGGCCCGTCTACATGCCCCATGCATACCGCACGCCTCGCCGCTACTACCGCGTCGAGCCTCCGCTGTCCCGGTCGAGTCTCAAGGGTCACAAACTCACACCACTCAACCCCCACAGCAGAGTTCCACTGATCATCACTGACCGACAACGAGTTTTATGCTTCCATCAGACCACTGGGTTCCAGTCCGAACTGTGTGTCACTCGCTTTTACCGCTGAAATAGGCTTCGACTCTCTGAGCTCTTACACCGTAACCCCTCAATCAGCATCAAGTGAAGTCCTCCAAACTCCAGCTCCACCTTCAACATGACTCCATGGTAGATGATCAGTCTACCCCCGCGCCTCATCGACTTCTACCTCCGTGTGTACACCACCTTGAATCATCCCGCGCCATAGTCTTGTCGAAGTCGCACAAGCCTCGGGCATGTGCCACGTGTTTCCACGCCCAGAAGTCAGTCACCATTAGTATCACGCTCCTATGTCGTTATTGCCGATCCCACCACCGTCTTCTGTACCAACCGACTTGCGTCGATCCATCAGACTGTCCAGTCCGACCCAGCCGAACTTGTTCGACTGCAACGACACGCTTCAAGGCTCCCAAATCATCTTCCGTGAATTTCCATCAATCACATGATAATTCCATCTTAACTGACATGACTTCCCGCAACACCTTCAAGCATCCTTATTGTGCCGACAATCTTTCACCCATGTCTGCCATAACCCAAGGTTTTCAGTTCCATTGAACTTCTCCACCTCAAAGCCGATGCCCGATGGCGTCATGATTCTTCATACAGCTGACCTTGTGAAAAATAACCAAGCTTCTTTCCACGATGCGAAAGTACATAAACAAACCTAACATGGTCACCCCCCAGTACTAGAAGCAATTCAACCAAAAACTTTTGATCTTCACGTGTAGTTGCCCTAGCTCAACTCCCGATGCTGCTGTTGCTTTGTCCTGTGTGTGCTTTCCGATGTATACGTATCGATCAATGGATTTCATCTGCTGATTTGATCTGTTGCCTCCGTCCGTGCCGTACACGAGGACCCGGTCCTCCTTTTTTTGTCAAACAAATCTCGTAAGCACTCCGATTGCGTTTTGACGTGCCGCACCACACGCCTGTATACGCACATCATTGTCCCATGCCAAGGACTGCTCCACGCAGGGCCATGATAGCCCACCACTCACGCACCGGTTTCGCGAGCCTTGCTTGGGCTTCCCACGTCACGCGCTGCACCGCGTCCGCGTCGCCCAAGCCTGCCGCCTGCACCGCATCGCCCGAGCCAGCTACTACCCCGCCAGTCGCCTGAACAGATTGAACGATCAATCCGTCTCGCTGGAACTTTTAGAGAAAAGGCCTTAGCCCGACTTTATAAATAAAGCCACATGGCAGCGTCACAGACCTGAACAGTTAGCGAAACATCGCAAATCCAGCGAACATAAAGCCTGGAACAGGCGAACGAAGGTTCAGAGAAATACATGGCAGGCGCGCAGGCCGGAGGGAGAAAGAAGACTACCACCAAACGGACATAACCACAACGACAGAGATGAGACGTTTGGGCCCAGCCCTGAGAAGAGGGATGCCGAAGCCCGAATTTTGGCGATGAGCACGTCCAGGGCATCCCGATCGTCGTCTTTAGTCAATAATCTCCACTGCTGCAATAGAATACAAGATTTGAAAAGAACGTCAGCAGGTTTAGATGGAAAGGTATGCTCAATAGTAAACTTGTTCCTAATAGTCCAAAGAGCCCAGCATAAGGCACCCAAGCCAACCCAGAACACCCTCTTAGTGACCCCAACCAAAACCCTAGCTAGGGTTCTAAGCTCAGAGAAGGACGAGGGATTCCGTGTTTAGCCAAGACACAATGGAAAAAAATGTGTTCCGTGTTTTCCAGAGCACCACAGAGGTGACAGAATTCCGATCCCGGACCATTTGCGCTTGCGAATCTGGTCGGCCGCAGGAAGGCGGCCTCTGAAAGCTTGCCAAAGAAATATCTTAATCTTAGGCGGCACTTTGGACTTCCGGATACTAGAGAATCTATTCGAGGAGGTACCTCTGATAAGCCTAGAGTAAAGCGACTTGACCGAAAACCTACCAGAGGACGAATGAGGCCAAACAACAGAATCCGGCGACTCCGAGAGCATAGGGAAGAGGGCAGAAAGACTTTGCCAATCTTCCAACTCTTCAGGAGACAGGGTACGGCGAAAAGCCAGGTCCCAATTATTATCCGCCACCTCCGCGATGGAGATGTCCGGCTTAGGACAGTAAGAAAACAAAATCGGGAACTTAACGGCCAGAGGTGCATCATCACACCACCAGTCCCGCCAAAATCAAACCGACGTACCATTACCCACGATAAATTTAACATGATCCAAAAAAACAGGTCTGACTTTGACAAGGTTCTTCCAGAATTGAGACCCTCGTCTAGCAGAGGCAAACAAGGGGCAAGAGTGAGGGAAATACTTGGCCTTGAGGATAGAATACCAAAGAGAATCGGCCCCAGTAGTCATAATTTTCCACCACCTTTTAATTAATAAGCATTTGTTCATCACCAACGTATTAATAATGCCTAACCCCCCAAGGTTCTTAGGCCGACACATAAGCTGCCACTTGACCAATCTATATTTCCGCTTATTATCCGCAGCATTCCAATAAAAAGCACCCCTGTGTTTGTCAAAGCCTGCATGAATGCCAGCCGATAGGAGATAAAAACCCATAAGGAACATAGGAAGGGACGAAAGACAGGAGTTAATTAAAGCAACCTTGCCAGCGTTAGTATTGTATCTACCGCGCCATGGAAGAACCCTGTTTCCCACCTTAGCAACAGCCGGAGCAAAGTCCTTAGCATGAAGCATGATAGGGGAAATTGGGAGGCCCAAATACTTGAAGGGAAAGGAACCTAAAGAGCAATTAAGAAGCCTGGCCACACGCAAGGCTTCCGCATCATTAACACCAGTAACTAGGACCTCACTCTTGGAGAAGTTAATCTTCAGGCCAGAGACCGCTTCAAAGCAAAGGAGGATGAATTTCCAATTGGCAATACAAGCATCATCCAGCTCAACCATAATGATCGTATCGTCGGCATACTGCAAGTGAGAAACCCCCTCCGGAAGTAAATGAGAGACCACCGGACTAATATGACCGCAATGAGTAGCCCTCGCGAGGATGCAAGAAAAGGCATCGGCCACAAAGTTAGAAAGAACAAGGGAAGCAGGGTCCCCTTGACGGAGTCCTCTGCCATTGGCAAAAAAATACTAATATGACCATTCACCGAAACGGCAGTGTGGCCACCCGCGACCAACTGCATGATAGGATGCACGTAAGCGCCGTCAAAACCTTTCGTGAGCAGGACCTGCTTAAGAAACGACCAACTAACCGAGTCGTAAGCTTTCTCAAAATCTAACTTAATAATAATCGCTTTAGAGCTCCGAGAGTGCAGGTCATGCACAATTTCGTGCAAGGGAAGAATACCATCTAGAATAAAACGACCCTTGATGAAAGCAGATTGGAAGGGGCTAATAACTCTATGAGCAACAGGGGAAAGGCGGTTAGCAAAGCCCTTAGCCGGGAATTTGGCAAAATTATTAATCAGAGCAATAGGACGAAATTGAGAGATTAATTCAGCCCCCTTGACCTTGGGGATCAGAGTAATGACGGCGTAATTCAAGCAGGAAATATCGATAGTACCAAGGCAAAAACCCTGTATGACACTGCAAACCAGCTGCCTTAACTGAGGCCAGAATTTCCGAAAGAAAGGGATAGAAAAGCCGTCAGGCCCGGAGGCCGCATTCGGGTTAGCAGAGTTAACTATATCCCAAATTTCCTGATCAGAGAGGGGAATCATCAACGAGGCATTTTCCTCGGCCGAGACTTTTAAACCCATGTTCCAGAGAGAAGGGGAGATCAAGAGGCCCGAAGGAGGTTTAGCCCCAAGCAGAGTAGAGAAGAAGTCCCGCACGTGATTCATAATAACAAGTTGGTCCGAAGACCGCACACCATTGATGATCAGGTTGTTGATACCACAGTGGGGGAATCGCCTTTGAGCGTCCAATTTAGCGTGCCCCGCTGGCGCCAATACACCTCGGCCTGGTGGTGCAACTACATTAAGGCAGCCTCGAGGTTATACCTCACAGTCCAACCATCCTCAGAAAGCCCAGCCGAATTGGCAGTCATGTCGAGGGCCATGATCTGGGCCTCGAGGAAATCTTTGGAACGACGATCCTCCGCCGCACGGTTGCGAGACCAACCTCTATGAAATTTACGTAGATTGTAGGAGCAAGAATGCCAGTCATCCAGAGGGCCGAAAGAGCACGGATTAGAAGAGAGCAGGTGGGAAATCTTCGCGACCATCATATCAAAAAAACCATCAACGAGCAGCCAAGAGGCATCAAATTGAAATCTAGCCGGGGGTCTAAGGTTAACAGAACCGTCGTCTACAATCAGAGGGGTATGGTCAGACCCAAGAATGCATTTGGCACCAAGGGAAGCCCTAGGAAAGAGGGAATCCCACCTAGGACAGATGAACACTATATCAAGAACAGATCTAATAGGATTAGCCTGGTGATTGGACCAAGTAAAGCGGGCTCCAACCCGGGGAAGTTCACGAATTGCATTGGAGCTAATAAAATCGTTAAAAGCATTCACCAAAGGCCAAGAGAAGATATCATTGTTTTTATCAGAAGGACAGCGAAGGAGATTAAAATCACCCCCGATAACCATCGGGAGGGTACAAGATTCGATCTTCACAGAGAGTTCATTGAGAAACAAAGGAGACATAGAATGATCAGCAGGCCCATATACCACGATAACCTCAATTAAAGTATTCAGTGCTTTAAGACAGAGTACAGCACTAACCCAAAAGACCCCATGATCATAAGCAACAACATAAAAAATGTCTTTATTAGAGCCTATCAAGATCCCACCCGAGTGGCCCGAGGAAGGTAACACATGCCAATCAAATCTGTCCATTCCCACAATAGCAGAAAGTTCATTAGGGGAGAAGGATTCCTTAAAAGTTTCAACCAACCCCACAAAGTCAATATAGTTCGAGCGGATCAAATCTTTTATTTGGTCATGACGCCCCTAGCGCCGAACCCTCTAATATTCCAAAATAAAGCCTTCATTTATATGACAGATTTTTAATGCGGAGACTCGACCTGCTAGGAGCCGCGCAGGTTTTAACTCTTTTAGAAGTGCCCCTCATGGAAGAATTGGGCTGGGGCTGGCCACTACCAGCTCCCACACCCGCCTCCGAACCCAGAGTATTAATAGAGACAGCAGCGTCGGAGGCAACGGCCTCTTTAGCTTTAGCAATGGCTGCCTGAGCAGGCTCGTTAGCCCGAATAATTGCAAGGATAGAACTAGGGGAACCAACATTAGAGTCAACCACCACACCCACATCCGACATGATTTTTAAAAGATGATTGTCCGAAAGAGAAGGTAAAACCAGCCGAACGGAGAAGAACCAACGGAGTGGGTGGGATGAATACCTGGGGTAGGAAGATCCTTCGCCGCAGCCCGCTTTTCCACCCGCTCCAGGATAGAGCCGCCCAAGTTGGCCACCCGCCGACCTTTGCGGGCCGTGGACGCCGGCGACCGAATCGCCTGCGCCCGAGGCACGGGGGAAGCCGGAGATGGACCGAAGCGAGACATGGACCCGAGATCCTTGTCGAGACGGCGGCAAACACCGGTCATGGATTGCTTTGAGCCCAACGAATTCCTACTCTTAGCCGAGAATTTGCGCACCGAAGACTTCTTCTTCCTCTGAGACTGGGCACCCACCGCATCACGACTAGGGGAGGCAGGTAGATCCTCAATCCCGGAGCGGGTGGGGGAAATCGGGCGAGCCGGAAGGTTGGAGCAAGCACCAGACATGGGGGGTAGCCGACACAGGCGGGTTCTTCAGAGAAGCAACATCAGGAGCATCATCCATGGGGTCAGCAGGAGGAATCGCCATAGTCTCCCGAGGGGCAACACCAGAGGGAGCTTGAGACTGGAATAACTCCCGTTCAGAATCAGCTAAGCCATCCCATTCAGATTGGGTGAAACGAAGGTTGGAGCCATCACTCTGGCTATTACCACCCATAGATCCATCCCCTTCCTTATCGTGATTATCCGTGGGATTAGAGGGGGGAGAAGGGGAGGAGGGGGTTGATAGGCAGCCGCCCCCTCCACCCGCACCCTGAGCCTGATACCGTTGGGAGAGGGGAAAACATCAACCGATCCATGAACACGGCCCGGATCCAGACACCAAATCTTCATCCTAGCTAGGCCAACCTTATTCAGAGATTCCAAATCCACCTCCACGGGCTTCCCAATTAGAACCCCAACCGCCATGAGAAAGGCAGACGAGCGGAGCCCAGCTGGTAGATCATCAATCAAAATCCAGACCTGAGAAAGAGGACTGACAACCGTACCACTGCAAGTTGCCGGCTTGACCGAGACGACCAGTTGGTTGAGGGGAAGGGTAAAGCTAGTACACAAGGCAATCATCCGCAGGCACTCCTTGGAAGGAAACACAACCGAAAACTCATGATCAGAAATCTGGGCCACTTGCCAGTCCCATCCAGCCTCGTCCCAGATACGGAGCCCATCGAGTAGAGTCTGGGGAGAAATCTTCTGGTCCTTCACAGAAACAATAGCAGCATTCGAAAGCGAGGGGGCCACCTCCAGGATAGGCAGATCACTGTCAAAAGCAAAGAAAGCGCAGCTGGGGAGGCCAGTACCAAACTGGAGGAGCGAGGGAGGTTTCTGTCTGTTAGAGCAATTGACCGTGAGGTGCCCATCAAAGCGGCAAATCAGGCAGAACGGAGGGTTGGTGCGGCGAGATTGGAAGTGATTAGGCTTGTGGCAAGTGAAGCAGGTGAGCGCAGATGGGTTGTTGTGGGAGGAAAAGGAGGGGCGGGGATGCGGGAGGGAAGGAGGAGGAGGCAGGATACCATCCCCCACCACTGCCGAAGAAGGAGATCCGGAGAGATGACCGGAGGGACGCCGCACCACCCCCACGAAGGACCAGGCGGCGGGCGAGACCCCACGCCCGCACCAGCCGGACGAGGAGGAGGGGGGAACCGCGCCGGGGCAGGCGCACTGCGCCCCGCGCCAAGCACAGGCAGGGAGCCCGAGGAGGAAGAACCCCCACCACCGGAGGCCGCCGCCGCCTCCCATGGATCCACCACAGGAGGAGGAGAGGGACCAGATCCAGATCGCGGAGGACCAGAGCCAGGGGCGCACCCCCGCTCCGAACGCTGCACCCAATCCGGACCCGCAGCCCAGGCCGCACGGTCACGAGCCACCTGCTCGCGGGCCGCCTGCTCCGCCTCCAGCTTGGAGCGGAGCTCGGCCTCGAGCTCCAGATCCACCGCAGACGCAGGCGAATCCTCGCGCGGCCGCTTACTTCCCGAGACAGCCTCGCACGACGAGCCCCGGGACTTATCCATGGTGAGCACCGCCGCAAGGGAGAGGAGAAGGGGAGGAGGAGGGCTAGATATGACGAGCCGGCGGATGGGAAAGTGGTGGTGGCATAGATCTGCAACGGAAGCCGGAAAACCTAGCAAAGGGGGGGAGGAGCCACGGGGAATCCATAAATAGCCAGACGAAGCCGTACCCTCCTAGGCCCAACGGATAGAATGGGCCGAAGATGGGGGAGGAGCAGGCAACCGAGCGGGGGCCCTAACTGGGCCAGTAGATACTAGAGGGGGAAAATCGATGACAGACGAGAGCGGGGGATAGAGGGCCCACATGGTAGGACAGAATCGAGAGGCCCAACACGCCCACCAGAGGGCCCAGCCAGCGGCCCACTAGCCAGCGAAGCGGCCACCAGATCTAGGTCAAGCAAGTCCAGCGGCACCAACCTCCCCGGGAGCATCGCCGCCGGCGGCGCGGCGACCGGGGCATCACCACAAGAGGAAGAAGATGATGGGAAGCCACCAAGCTCCCCATCAGGGGCGGCACCCGGAATCCCCAACCCAGGAGATACAACAGAGCTCTTACCGAACTTGCACCGACGACGAGAAACCCGGATCCAGCCATCATCGGGCACCGCCGCAGCCAAAGGCCGCCCCCTCCCACTAGGAGCAAACTTGCGTGGACGAGGCGCAGGAGGAAGGGCCACAGCCCGCCCCGGACCCACCGGCGAGCAGCAGGGGGAGGAGGAAGCAGACCACGGCTCGTCCTCATCGGAGGCGAGAGCCCAAAAGCGAGATCCCAACGCAGGCAAAGGAGAAGGTGGAGGGGAAGGCAGCACCAGCACGCGGGCAGGGGAGGAGGAGGGGATCATCAGCGAAGGGAGGGGAAGACGCCCGAGCCGCAGCCGGCGACGGGGAGGGGGAGGGAGGGGCGGGGATGGACGGGGAGCGACTAGGGAGAGAGGGAGAGGAGGGAGAAGGGAGATCCATCTCCAATAGTTCTCTCTCTCTCTCACTGGAACTTCCATATGTGCGCGTGGACCGCGTGTTGCTTCCATCAATCTGACCGATCTATCCAATACGCTGTCACCTCATCTCGGCGACTGATCGATTCTTCGGTCATCCAATCCTCTAGATCAACAATCCTCTAGATCAACGCACATCGACCTCCCGTAACCTTGCTCATGATACCACTTGTTAGAATAAATCCGAGGCGCTAGTTGATCATCCAAGGACCAAGCAATCACACAAGCACGACACCGAGATTAATTAACGAGGTTCATCGATATGGCTATATCTCCGGGGCCTGACTATGTGCGCTCCTCCCCATGACACCGCTACAATACCGCACCCGGTCACCCTGGACACCAGCACATGCCGCCGGCTTCCCCTGCGTTCCGGTGCTATTATGTTGGCATAGGTTACACCGTGTGTCTATCCCCGCTATATATGAGAGGCCTAGCATACAAGTGTCTTATTAGGACACGACTCCATATCCTATGTAAACACAATACAACTACAAGTCCAACTGTAACCTACCTTGTACACAATATTCCGCACAACTCTAACTGCGAGGTCATGGACTGGAAGGGACGACGGCTCCGGTGGTGGTGCTGGGTTGGAGGTTGGCGGCGGCGCCATCGGAGTGGCCCGAATTGGGAATTAGGGATTTTGGTGGGTTTGGTGAGGAACGAGTGCCAGTGGACACTTCACCGCACAAGATGGTCAACATAATCCATTCTAAACAAAAAATCACCTCTGTCTAAACATTCCATAATTAACAAAACTCTTGATTTTATCGACCAAGATGGTCCAACTAATCCATTTCTTTTGATGGTCAGGAATAACTTTGAATTGAAGGATTTAATTAGCCAATATTCGATGGGAATGGATTCACAATAATTCCATAACAGATTACGATTTATTTTATCCCGTTAAAATTCTAATTTCATTAAAAATAACCTACATGGTGAGATGGTTCTGTGATTAATTGTTTGGTATGCCAACATTTACATGCTTATTAGGTTAGTTGAATGCTCGTGCATTGCCACGGAATAAAATATGTGCTGCTACTTCTCAAATGATCATGTTTGTATGATAATTGCAACCAACAAAGGTGTGTTGCTACTTCTCAAGTGACGATGTTTGTATGATAATTGCGACCAGCAAAGGTACTCGACAAGTGTTTCTTTAGTTCGTGGATGCAAGCGTGATACAAATGTTGTCTTAAGATTAAGACTCAATTAGAAATGGAAATTTCCTCATCTCTGATGATCATTTTTGTATTCTCACAACTCCTTTTCTTCTACTCATGCGTCTCCTGGACCATTTATCTTGAAAACTGGATCTTCTTCTTTTTTTCTTGCGGGAAACTGGATCTTCTTCAACTCGGGTATATACTAGGTAATTGGAGTGAATGGTAATTGCCCGTATACTTCAGGTAATTGTACATGGATTTGCAACGGATGCACAAATACTCTAGTGAATGAATATGATTGTGCACCAAAATATACTTCATTTCTCGATTGAATCATTACTTTATTGGCAATATAATTTTGTTTGGTAAGCCAATAAGACATGGGGAAGTTGACATGATTTTTTCAAATTGGTGGGGGGAAATAAAAGACGAGATAGAAAAACAATATTTAAAACAGGGGCAGTTGAGATGATAAGATGGCCCCGTTGACATTTCTGATCCCCAAAGCCTTCACATTTGTTTTCAAGACCCTTTTGGTTAAGGCAAGCCAACTCCCTAGCCTATGCCTCTAAGCATTGCTTCATCATTTCGTGGATGTTTATTATCTATGTCTAATTATTTTTAGGGTAGCTATGTCTTGGTATGATCCTATGGGACATCTGCCAAGTATTGTTTCGGTGGTTATGTTTCGTTTTAACTTAAGGCGCCACGTACTTGAATATCGGTAGAAAGCGCCCACGCCTTCCTAGCGTTAGGTTTGTAATGGGCTGGCCCATAGATTCCATTTGGTCACGTCTTTTCCAAATATTTCATATATGTGTTTTGTTTTTGATTATTTTTTTCGTAAAATTATTCATGAGCATTGTGAACATTTAGTGCATCTTTTTGACATGGAGATTTTCCTTCATGATTGTTTTTTCACTTCCTGTTCTTTATTATTTTAGATATTTTTTTAATTTTTAAGAATAATGTCCATTAATTTTATTTTATTTTACAAATTTCAAAATTCTGCTGAATTTTAAAATGTTCATAATCTTAAAATATTTGTGAGTTTTAGAAAAGTTCACTTTCATACTTGTTGCATGATATGAATTTGTCACCCATGCCTTTTTTATCTATTCTACTTTTTTCGTAGAAGGACCTGTTGATAATTCTTACCCCCAAGCATTCACATTTACATTTTTAAATTTATGATATATTTTTTCATATTCATTAACAAATTAGTCAAAATTCTTATTTTTTTGAAATTTCTTAAATAAAAACAGTCCAAAATAATAAACCAATTGAAAAAAAAATCGAATGAGAAAACGATTATAAAGGAAAATTGCCTGGCAAAGCACTAAGTGGGTCGCTGCCCAGTGTGTGCTTTAATGCTAAATTGCCACGTGAAGTTCTAAATAGGACGTCCCAAGAACTGATGGAAATTTCCGGGCAATTTTCAAGCCATCAACCAAGAAGAAGCACCAACCGGTATCTTTTGAATGCCTTATGTAAACCCAAGGTTTCATTTTCCTAAAACACATAGCTCCAAGCCTTACAAAAAAGCAAAGTCCTTTGAGTGTTGTTGACTCTTTTTGGAGGCCCGCAGTTTGTGTGTTAATCAAGAGAAGCAGTAGGATGACTTGGTGTTGCGACATCGATCTATTTGTTTGTTCTGCGGCATGACCCAATTTCTCCAACTCTCTGGATGGTGGTGAAGGATTGCAAACTTGCTCTACGCGGGGTGATCATGTCCAAAATGATGTTCCTTAGCGGTTACCAAATCTCGCTTTGGGCAGCGAGTGGTTATTACGGTCTTCAAAGCCTGATATGGCGAGGGTGTTTGTAGGCATCCCTTCGTTTTAAGCTCAAGCGAACGATCCTTCTAGGTGGTCTATGCTAAACTATGGCATGGGAGAAGGTGTCCCGCTCCCATGCCCCATGTAACCCTTATATAGAACAACTTATGGAAGGCTTCGATGTCGATGCATGGGGCATGCAGAGATTGGAGTCTATCTGTTATGAGTTTACAACACGTTTGGGACCTTATTCCATGTTTGCGGAGAGTTTCTTGATTCCCGATGAGTTGTATGATGGCATGAATCCTCCTGGTGCGGTGGAGCATCTTCTGGTGTCTACTGGGTATCCCGGATTTCAGACGCCTACCTTCGTAGTGAAGGCAAGCCGATAAGTGATTTGACATCATCAATAGCCCCTGATGAGTACTCGTAATAGAGCAAGGTCTGAGTAAGTCTGGTGTAGATACTCGTGAACGCCTCCATCTTATATATTCTTCAGGTTGGATGCTGGGGTAGCTCCTTCCCTGGTGTCTTGTTCTGGCGTTTGATGTCTCACTGGGATCGGTCAACAGGCGAAATGTTGTTGTAGATGAGTATTTTCCCAACATCTTCGACAGGCGGGGTGTTCATGTAGACACATTGGGTCGAGGGGTCTATGTCAATAGGAAAATAGTCAATGTAGATTCCTTTTTCATTGATTGCTTTCCAATAAGTCATTCGCGACTTGTCAGTGGCAGATGAATAACTTTTATTCCCTCGAAGTAAGGAATTTTTGTGGACTAAGTATGTTTCGATCGTTTGGTTCCGAGGCTTCACGCGTGAAGGAGGGGTGCCAAGGCGTTATTCTGACCGGTGGGAACTAACGGGTGGTGATCTAAAGGTGGCCTGATCCTGAGATGCGTTAATTTCTTTCTTCGAGAAGTGGCTCTTCCTTTGAGCGAAGACGTATGGTGGACGGGCTCCACTAAGCTCGTTCTTTTGAAACAATTCCTTGGAAACTTGTACGTGTTCACTAAGAATTTATAAAATTTCATTTGATTTTTTCTTGTGATTTGTTGGCTGTACAGAAAAACCAAATTTTTGGCCCAATAAAAAAAATCAGCCCATCTCGAAATACATACTTGGTTTTTTTTGCTGTATACCCTACGGTCACTCCTCCTATTCCTGCGTAGGTCCACAGAAGTCACACACACACACACACACACACACACACACACACACACACACACACACACACACACACACACACACACACACACACACACACACAACGCTCGCTTAGTGAATAGGCTTGACCGTTTATTCCCGTTTTGCTTTTCTTTTTAATTTCATTTTCCTTTCTTTTTCCATGCTTGTTTTTTCTTTTTCTTTGTTATTTGTCATTTTTTTCATGAATATTTCTTCAAATTCCTGAAATTTATTTTTAAAATTGTGAACATTTGTTTTCATCAAATTCAAAAACTGTTCACCGAATTAAAAAAAATGTTCTTTCAATTTAGAAAAATTTCATCAAATTAAAAATTTGTTAATTGTAATCCAAAATTGTTCATAAAATATAATAAATATTCATCACAACTAAAAATCTGTTCATCAATGTTTAAAAAATCATGAATTTCCAAAAATGTTCATCAAACTGAAACATTGTTCATCCAATTAAATATGTATTTATCAAATTGTAAAAAGTTCATAAAATTTACAAGCACAAAAATCTTCATTTTAGTAAATTCACAAACATTTTTTTGGAGTCGGCATATATTTCTTGAATGTCACGAACATTTTCGCAAAATTATTGCACACTTTGTTTTCTCATTTTTGTGAACATTTTTTTTGAAAATTCGTGAAAATTTTAAATTCGTCAATATATTTTAAAATTTGAGATTTTTATAAATTTACGTTTTTTCCAGAATCATAAACATTTTTTAAAATACCGAATTGGATGGAAATAAGGAAAAATAAAAAAAGACAACAAAAAAAATATAATGAACAGGAAAATGGAAAAGAAGGGGCTTCCCGCTCCGCACATGGGCTGTCTAAATGGGCACGTGGGAGGGGATTGCGCGTTCCTGTACGCCACGTGTGAAAGTATAATATTATTAAAGTTCAAAGGTACATAGTATACATGTGAATGTGTATTCACAAAAAAAAATCAATTTTTTGTGCTGTGAAAAATTGTATTTCATTATCAGGCTCCGTGAAGCCCATCACCATTGGCATTTTTCGCTCTTCCTTTTCATCTTATCTCCCGTCCTGACATTTGCGTTTGTCTTGTAGTCGCATCTCTTTTGTTGCCGATGAGGAGTCAATTCACATCTTTTCTCTTTTGCCCGCGATCTTTTTTGGACACAATACAGATGCAGACACTTGTACATAGGCACATACATCTACCCTTATGAATGCACGCATGCATACCCTATCCCTAAATAAAGTAGCAGCCTGACTTTATAAATAAAGCCATCACGAGGTGTTCACCACACGTCACAGTGCAAGAGGTAGTAGAAGTTTACGGAATACAAACCAAGTAAATACCCATCGGCAATTACGTAGCGCGACCTCAAGAACTGCCATGAGAATAGGGAAAATTCTTTCTACTAATGAAAAATTCAATCAACATTAGGTTATTAAACTAAGTCATTTATTTTGCGGGCTTGCTGTCAAGATTCATACATCACACAACCTAGATTCAAATGATTTTACAACTAGGGGACAAAAATCGAATATAAGGACAGTGTTTCTCATGCTTATATTATGTGAAAACAAGAGAGTCACACTGCTACCGAATATCAGTTTGTACCAGGAGAACACACAGAAATGATAACGAGAGTGAGAGTGAGACAGAGAGGCGGTGTATCACCCACAACTATGTCGCCGCTCTCGGATTATAACTTTTCCAAGCAACGGGACGGTTAATGCCAAAAGGAAGAGTGGTAACAACTGTAGCTTCTCTGCCCAGCTATGAGTGTATGTTACTGCGACGTAAGAAACGAAAACAAAATAGCAGCCCGCGAATACCATTGCTGTTTTCTGCACAAACAAAAAAGAGAACTATTATTGATCCATCAAATCCTTTATCGAAACGGTATGTGAAATGAATTAGGCATTGTGAGGCCAGGATGCTTTCAGAACATTTCTTATTCGAAATAATTTGATCTAGCAGCAGGAACCCAGGCTTGCGGTGAATATGAAGTTATCAACTGCCGTGAGCCCGTGAGCCCGTGGTGAATATGAATTATGAATTACGGGCTAATTACCAATTTACCATATATGCACATCTGTGCCTAGTTTAACAGATACTACTTCCTCTATAACTTAATATAAGACGATTTTGCAGTTACAGAGGTTGTATTATTTAAGACGATTAAGCAGTAAAGATAAGTTCGGTAAAATCTGGACCTCCTTAAATTCAGCATCGAAAAAACAGTCTAAAACTTGGTATTTTAAGAACAACCATAGTATGCTCGGTGATTTCGGATGTGGGAAGAACCGAGAGACCAAGCATACAAGAATTTATCTTCGGAAGAACAAGCAGGATATGTACGAAGATTGATCGATGTACAGATAGACAGAGAGAGGAGGAAGATGAGAACCGTTACCATGCATATAACGGCTATGGTCTCCACCACAGCGCTCAGCGTCAAGCCCGCTGGCGGCTCCACCTTCATCGGCAGAAGGCCCGTCTTCATTTTGCTGTTGGCTGGAGAGGTGGAGAGGAAACCTCTCAGAATGACCCGTGCAAGGAGATACCGTCCATGTCGTCCATACAAGGCACCTCGTTGCTTACTGTAGCTTCAAAAAATTATAGAGATGTGAAAGCGACAACGAGCAGGGATTTAATTGTTGTTACGTCCGTACGTTGGATTTTTCTACTCGGGAGCAGGAACCGATGTTAATTACTCCTACCCTCTAAAAAAATGATAATTGCCCTCTAAGTCTATGAAATCTTGGATCAGCTGCATGATCTTTTGTACTTACCAGCATGCCGTGTGCACTGACGCACGGCCGGCAGCGTAAAAGATTCTGCAGATCACGTCTACTTCAAATCAAAGTTAAACATAACAAATGTAATGTACATAACATGATGGCACTAGGGCATAGATCTAATCGGGAGGCCCCTAGAAATCTCAAATCTCACGTTTGGACAATGTGTTGAAGGACTGAATTTACTAGAGAATGTCTCTTTTTCACTCTTTTCTTGCTATCTAGCGAAGGACGGCACGCTCTCTCTCATGCACGTAGACATATTTGGCTTTTTTTAGTCGCATCGGGTTACCCGTATCTCCCTATCGCCAAGGAACAAGAAACAAGACACATATTATCATGGAAAAAAGAAGTGGTCACAAGACATAACAGCTATACAATTATATTCCTAACGCAACAAATCTTTATGATGACATTTACGTGGCTGGAGCATACGGTCAGGGAGGTTTCTCCTATTATGTGAAATTGTAGGGCAGTCCCTATTGATTGTTTATGCATGTTGTCATGTTTTCCAGACTCTGAGCCACGCAAGGGCAAATCCAGCATTAGACTAAAGGGTCCAGAGTCCAGGTTCGAGAGAATTTTCGGGTGGCCTTTAGCCAGGCATTCCAACACCATTTTTCTCCCGAACAAAGATCACAGCGTGCCCCTTGTTTACTCTCGCCAACGACCAACAGCAATAGCCAAAGAAGGGAGAGTGAGTGAGGAGATTCCTGGCGACGGAGATGAACTCCGAAGAGCGCAGCCAGGTCGATGAAGCAAGGACCTGGGACCCGCAAGAGCAGGCTCGGAAAGATCATCAGGCACGGATGATTGCTTTGGTGGCAGACTGGAGGAGAAATAAACTGGAGAATGAGAGGGCATACCTGCAAGAGCGAGCTAGGAGAGGTGAAGAGCGGAGAACTGCAGCGCTGGCACGGCTAGATCAAGAGCGAGCTAGGAGAGATCAAGTACGGAGACTGGAGATGCAGATACGGGAAGCGGATGAGAGGTGGGCTGCTGTTGCTGGACATGGAGTCAAAGAAGGAACGTCGCACCGGGACCTGGTGCAACATGCGCAAGATGAGGCACGGAGAATTGAGGAGGGCATCATCAATAACGGCAAACCACGTTGCGCTCAAGTAAGCTGGTCTCAGTATGAATTAACTTTGTTTGGGGAGATCAATTTTTTATCATATATGATTTTTTTTGCGGTGGATATATGATTATTGTTGGTCACAATGATGCATAGTCCGGGCGTCCGGCCGGGGTTACCGCCTTCTTGAGAAAAATATATTATTGTTGTTAATCTGGTGCCTTAGCGGATCGTGCTCTCGTCTTGCACAATTTTAAAGTAATCATCTACTCTTTCCTTTACATCCGAAAACTAAGCAGATCACCAATAACTTCGATATTACCGGTTAAGAAAACCGTTATGTTGATTCTCATGGATGCTGTGGTTTTCTTTCTTTTGTTATTTTATCTGTTTCGTAATGGAACCCTATCCATGTTTTGGATCGTCCGAAAAAAAAACCATATTTTTGGTCCACGAATGATACTCCTTTGTTGCCTTGAATTCCTTCGTGAGGTGATTCTTGTTAGAATCAAGAGTGAACTGCTGACTCCTGGAGATTCAATCTCACGCATAATCTGAATCTAGTTGGTCACAGCGTGAAAAAAAAAACTCAGCTTGCCTAAAGAATTGGATCGACACCCATATCTGAGATATGATTTATATACTGATTGTTCTGATATCTCCTCCACAGGTACAAAGGATGGAGCTGAGCCCCCAAAGCAAGCTCCAAATTTTCATCAAACATTCTCTCAGCGAGTTTATTATTTTTATTCTATGCTTAGGGGTTTTTTTCTTGTTACTTTTTTTATACTAAATGAAATACCGTAGACAATTGTTG
Organism: Triticum urartu; assembly: GCF_003073215.2. NCBI lineage: Eukaryota > Viridiplantae > Streptophyta > Magnoliopsida > Poales > Poaceae > Triticum > Triticum urartu. The sequence continues at coordinate 9,247,422 of NC_053028.1, forward strand.
TATGGTTCCTGCGTCCAAAAAGCTGTTCTCTCTTTTATCCTATATTTGCAGCCCGTGGGAGCTACCTTCGGTCTTTTTTTTTAACTTAAGCTACCTTCATCTCCCTTAGAGCATCTCTAGCCCTTCCCTTAAAGTAGTGGCTGAACCCCAGCTCGGTGCACCCACGCTACACCCACGCAAGATAACATACCAAAACATTTTGAAAAAAATCTAAAAATTTGTGGAAATGATTATGGACAAATGTTATAGATGGTTGCAAAATTTGGTGGTCAAATGTCACCCGAGGAGTTCTGCACAAAAATAAAATAAAATTACAACTTGTGCTCAAACAGTGCACATACATTTTGGGTATTTTACAGCAATTTTGTTTTTTTTTGTACAGAGCTCCTCGGAGGTCATTTGACCACCAAACTTTGCAGGCATCTATAGCATTTGATCATTATCTTTCCCACAAAATTTCAGAATTTTTTTTGAAATATTTTGCTATGTTTTCTTGCGTGGGTGTAGCGTGGATGCACCGAGCTGGGATGTAGAACAACCACTCTCTTCCTTCAAAACTGTTTAACTCCCTAAAATTTCCGTTTTGAGGAAATTAACACCAACTAGGCCATCACTCAAATTCTTGAACTCTTAATTTTGAGGACTTATTCCTCAAAAGAACCTCTCCCTACTCGAATATTGGAAGCCCCCTATTCTCATTAAACCCTCTCTCTTTCCTCCCTCAAACGTCATGGCAATGGCATTTATGGCACCAGTGTGGATGCCGCATCCATGGGCCTGCCTACAACCATCCAAACCTCAGCAGATGCCCGATTCGAGCCCAAATTGTGCCCACCGCCCAAATCATCGGTGCATCTCCTAAAGCCACCCCATAGTTAGTGCCATGGTTCGACGAATGATTATCGTCCTGGAGAAGCATCAGGCCGATATCACCAACCGAGTGGACATGGTGGCCACCGTATGATTCAAGCTTGTTGAAGGAGGAGGAAATGGTGGTGAAGGAGGAAGAGGAGATGGAGGAGGATGATGTGGAGGCTGAACTTTAGCCATGTGAGGTTGCTAAAATGGAGATGGAGGCGGAGAAAGTGGTGTCACTTGCTAAAAGCCAAGCAATGAATGTGTAGCTCTAGGCGGAGCATGCCAACACCGCCTCACAGGTCCACCCCACAGTCGGCGTCAAGGTTCAGAGGCTATAGAGCGTCTCAATGCAGCTGTTGGTACAGTATTGGGCTGAGATTGCCACCCGAATGACCGGGGCCGCCGTCACGACGCTATCATCGGATTCAAGCTCGTTGTCGGAAGAGGCAGAGGGAGATGGAGGAAGATGATGCCATGGGAGAGCTCGAGCCCTGGGAGCTCGCTGAGATGGAGATGGGGGAGGAGGAGGCAGCGCTCGCTGAAAACCAAGTGGAAGAGGTGCAGATCTAGGCGGAGGCATCGACACCGCCGCTATCGCTGATGTGCTCTCGATGGAGGCATCGATACCTTGCGTTTGAGGCATCCTCACAGCCACACATGAAGAAGAGGCCGTCCATAGTTAAGGGAGGACTGGACACGGGAACATTTGTCCGTCGACCTAGACTCTAACGTGCTTGGCTCTGTCTACAAAGAGCATGTGCCATGTCCGAGGGGCACCCACCACGCCGAGGCTTCGGGCTCTGGCAAGGGGAAAGAGAAAGGCTTAGGGGCGAACTAGGGGTGAATAGGGGACCACCTGAAATTTCCCCATATCCTTTATGTGACATGGGTTTATTTGCACAATAAATAGATCTATATATGGATATTTCTACTATTAGACCACCCTGGCTCAATTGTCTAGCTATGCCATTGTCAAAGAGCTGGTCATTGAAATCTCGTCCGACAAGTATTAGATTACTTTGTAGCTCTTTTAGTCGCTAGTATTGGTAAATTAAGTGGTAGTTTGTTTAATTGTAGTACTTTTATGTTTAATGTGGCAGTGTTCTATATGATTGAGATGTGAGTTATCTTAATCTGGTTTGACATCGTGTTTGAAAAGCCTAGTTTGCGTGCATTTTTGTTTTTTCCGCAGGGGGGGTGGTGGTGGTTAAAAATCTGGGGTAATGGCTAGGTGCACAAATTTTGGACACCTCAAAATTGAAAGAGTTAAGTTTGAGTTGGTGTTTGAGGAGTAAAAGTTGAGGAGAAGGATTAAAGAGGCTTTTAGGTGCTGAATAAGATCGTTGCTGATAAACTGAAGCAAGAGAGGCTGTTGTATTAATGGTTGCCAGGGCATGGAGAGGTGCTTCACTAAAACATCATGTCTGGAAACTTTCTTGGGGCTTCAAAACTTTGTGCATTTGTTTAGGTTTTATGGAAACAGTAATAGTCATGAACATTTTTGCATCACTCAGTTTCAAATTAAACTTTTACTTATATCTTACTCGCTATTGACAGGGAGCTGGATCTTACCTTTCCCAGATGGCCCGGGAGATATGGGAAGGGATTAGGGAGAGAGCATTATATGCAGTTGGATTGAGATCATGTATGGAAAGATTCGAGAGACCCAGGCGTGACCCTCACTATTGTCTGTTTGGATGGCAAGTTCTATCTAGGTACGCTGTAAAGGAAGAGTTGTTATTTGGCCACCATGCCAACCTGTTAGACGAAGCTAGTCTCGGCTATAGCAGTCTCAATGGTGAAGGAGATTATGATCATACCCTTAAGATTAGGTTTAGGGGCTTGCTACTGCATCTGAGACAGAGTTTCACTGCTCGAGACAGAGAGGCGGAGTTGGACGCTTTTGTGGCAGCACATCTCACAACAAACCTTACTGTAAGTGCATGCCCACGTTTCCAAACATGCACATAAAGCAATGCAAACCTGTGTATGTTCCACGTAGAACTTATTATTTTTATTCTACGAGGCTACGTTTCATTTCAAAATGAACAGTGAACACATGGACTATGTACCATGTTATAGGTGATGCATACGGCTATTTTTTATTCTACGAGACTACTTTTACAGGTGCAATAACCAGTATGAATATTTTTGCCTGACATAATTTTTCTTGTTTCGCCCATAATATGATTTGTTTACGTAGATTGAAGTTTGGACCTTTTTTATTTGCGAGGAATTGAAGTTTGGACTTATATTCGTTATTGACAGGAAACTAAATTGCAATTACCAATCCGCACACTGAAGCTGGAAACAGACGTGTGCCATTGCTGGGAACATAGTAAATGTACTAGATCAGATGGCTGCAAGGAAGACTTGTTACAATATATAAAACGCCGAGGAGCCGATGCATATGCAGTTGGTATACTGGTGGCTGATAACGTAAGTGCATGTGTTCCTTTCCATTAGATGTTTCTCCTTATAAAGTTTTGAGTTGTAAGCACGGATCCTGTGCGGTTCTACAGATTGATACTACAGACTGGTGTAGAGGTGGAAATCACCTAGGTTTGTAAGTTACATAGGGTCTCCTCGTAACTTCAGCCTTTTGCATGCATTTATATGAAAATATACTAGTAACATTTTAAATATATGAAAAATACAGTAGGGGCAGAACAAGAGCTGGGCCAGCCGGGTTGCTGTGCTCATGACTTTTCTTGCATTTGGGTTAAGAATATCAAAACGGTTTTTGGCCTGTCCAGGCATCTTTCTACCCCTGACTCTAATCATTAACTGGTACATGTTACTAATATAACATCCAAAAGTATAGTTTATCATAAAGCTAATATTTCTGAATTATAAATATCTTCACATGTGAGTGTTTTATTATTACTTTCTACATAGCAGCATGTGATAACATCATCATATCTCTCATGTAGCGGATGGATGGGGGACAAGTAGGCCGTTGAGTAATTTGTTAGGGTGTGTATAATAATGCTATATTACAATGCCATGTAAGATCATTGGTTAGGTGGTAGAGAGAAATAGAAAAAAGGTATTTTCTTCTCTTAGCTAATATATGATCTCTTAATAAGAAAGATAATCCTTTCTCTACGATATTGTATGAGATGTCTTCTCCTATTTACACAGTTTCTAATTTAATAGTAATCACCACATAACTTTTGAATCATGCAAATATTAATTACAATAACCCTAGGTGACGTGCAATAGACAAGACAAGACCGCCTTATCAATGAATGTGCAACACCTTAAGCTACCTACAAGATTACTGTACATGAATAATAGCTACCTTACTTCTCAGAAAAACATCAAAACAATTCTACCTAAAAAGGAAAAAAATAAGTTAGGCTGAAGCTAATGTACACTCCCCGTAAATTTTCATGTGACGGAATCACTAGATAATTTTATTTTGTTTGTTAGAGAAACTTGAGACAAACTTGATGCAGTTGAAGGGTAGAGTAAGAGATCCCTGGATTTACTGGATGGAAATAATTTGGCAAATTCAAATGTTTTGACATGTGTGTTTTGCATATATTCTAGGAGCAAGCATTTTCAGTTTGTTTCCATTTCATGCAGAATGGTGTGGATGTTCAAAACTTCCTGTCCACAATATTTGGAGGATTCGTTGTCCTTTCCTTCACAAACTTAATTGGTACCTCCAAGGGCGATTATCCTGAGTTCATAAGATTGGGGCTTTATGTTGGGTACGTGCTTCTTGTTGTATTGACGTTCCTTGGGCTCACGGCGAAGAAGATGGCGAAGCCTGCCATGAGGGTGGCGGCAGGCATGTCGATTGCTGCAGTGACAATATCTGCGGTTTATGAGGTTTCAGAGAAAGTCTACATCAGGAGTTTTATTGGGATATTAGGGTCCATTGGAACATTGGCGATGGCTGTGGTTAAGTGGAGGTAAGCACTAGGAATTAAGCTTTTCAGCCATGCATTACCAATGTATATATTACTTACATATTTTTGCCTAAAAATTCATTAGTATGCAATTAACTGATTTTTATATTTACATCCGTCAAAGCAAAGGTATGTATGTATTTCATTCAGATATACATGCAAGTATTTATATTTAAATGTTTGGGGGCAAAATCTGCATCTACTATTTTAACAGATATTATCAGAACTTTTTTATGATTTGTGTTAAGTAATTATTTGATACATATACAAGGAGCGAGTAACTATATTATAAGCCGTGTAGAATTGTAATTCATAGGAGTAGTTATTATACGCCCCTAATAAAACAATATACAAAATGCAGTAAAGTTGTATATAAATATTGTAATTTGGGATTTTAAGATTCAACTCACAAATTTACTACATTTTTCTAAAATTTCTACATTTAATACACAACTCTACTTAATATTGTACACTTCTTATTAGAGGGGTCTAATAGCTTATCCACGGTCCTACTTAGAATAAAACTACAATCCCCTTTACAAGTTGTACAGTAGCCTATTCAGCAACTCACATGCTCTACCTTGTCGCTGCCCGCTGCTCCCTCATTGTTGCCTCCTGCCTTGCCGGCACTCAGCTCCGCCGTACGTGTTGTGACCACGTCTTCAACAACCACCACGCACAAAACCTCTCTCCACTACCGCGCACAACACCTCTACTCGCTGCCCAGTGCTACTTCCACTCACTGCCATGGTGCTCCCTTGCCGCCGCACACCTTTTGGCTCTGGCCTCCACCAGCCGCTGCTGCACACCACGCCTCCACTCACTGCCATCCCTCGCCACCGACTCCCGCCCTGCCATGTATTTGTAGAAAACATGCAGACAAATATGGAGCACCAAAACATGTATTTTGAATATGTCTTTTTTGCTTCTCAATATAATGTGGAATTTGCACTTCAAGTTGTGTGATATGGTAGATACACAAATATGTTAATCAACTCAATTCTCTTCATATTTTTATAACATTTTGGAAAAGCTACGTCAAAGTGCTAAGCAATATATATTCAATCGTGTGTAATTTTGTCGAAACTAATTGGTTACACCAGTTTATTTTCATCACAATGTCTTTCTCCGTTTTTTGCAAAATACACGCGCATGCCCAGGGAGAGAGAGAGAGAGAGAGAGAGAGAGAGAGAGAGAGAGAGAGAAAGAGAAAGTGAGAGAGATGTTTTTAAGTTCAGTAGACTATAAGTTTATTTAATTGTAGATTCACATATACTCGTTTCAGTTTACACACAACTTACTTAATGTTCCCAATGAACATTTATGTTTTGATCCTGTTGTTTGATATCTTGTTTTCGTCTGCAGGTGATGCTGTTGCCCGGGTCCGTTAGAAGATATACTGGTGCCCTAAGTTATGAGAACTTGAGCGGTATAATATTGTTTGCTGGTTCGTATTGACCATCAAGTTCCTCGGAAGATGTACAAAAGTCTTTTCAGTAGGATTTGATCAGTTTTTTTTCTGTCTTATTAGTACATTGTTGGCCACAATCATTGTCGAAAATATTTCCGCATCTTTCTTATTTCATTTTAGTTTTATTCTGTAGATTTGTTAATATAACTTGACGCACGAATGAGGCGATTTAGCTCCCAGGCTCACGTGAGCCCTGGATTTGAAAAGAACTTTTTAAAGCCGTTTACCTGGTTAAGAGGAAAATTTGATCTTAACCATCAATGAATTAAGGGTAAATTTGGCTATCTAAATATGGTTAACAATATAGAAAATAATATTTTGACACATTTTATCAAGGAGCTAAAATGAAATGCTACCTGGCAGGGTTTCTTACTAGTGGCATAACGGTGAATTAAATGAGGGTTGTGCTAGTATACATTTGAATATAAAAGAGAAAAAGAAAAAAATGACATCTAGGGAATATTTCTTTATTAATTTTCATTGTAGAATTGAACAGTACCACTTCCCACTTAACTCACTTATGCAATGCAATACTCAAGCACGAGTCTAGACCTTCTCACTTATGGGCTAAGGAAAATAACGATGAGAGTTTATGCGAAGTCAAAAATCAAGAAAGGCTTGCATCAATGGGGTTGGATCATTAGGCAGTGTTAAGGCCTTATAATCGATGTTAACATAAGGAGTAGGAATTGTGTGCAGGTACAGTCATACCGATCATTGGTTGCTGATTACTTTTGATCCAGTTTCGTATGTAGATAGTCCCTAACTTCTCCCCCAAAGGTGACCCTTGGTATCAAACCCACGGTAACAACGCAGATGCAAAAAGAGAGTCTGGCAAGCTTTCATCGACATAAATAATTCCAGTTTGCTGGGCCAAAATTGCACAACTCCAAGGGAGAAAACAATTAAAGAGATTACACAACTTTTGGGCCGCTGGTTGACGTCACCAGGTGAAGCCCACGTGGCCGCTAGTGGCGGCGGGGCACTCACTCGCGGCGGCCTCCAATTTGTAGGGCGCTAGGTTCGGGCATTTTGTCGGCTTGCGCTGGAGCTCGTGATCCCGGCGATCGATGGCTGTGCTTGCGTCCTCACATGGGCATGGCGGCGGTTGCATGTGGCGTGGTGGCCACGGGCTGTGTCGGGGTGGACGGGAGGCGCGGTGCTATGGTCAGATCCACACATGCGTGTGTCAGCTCTGTCCCATGTTGGTGTTGGTGCATGTAGAGCAATACTAGGGAAAAGCCTAGCAGTAGCGCAGGTGGGCGCGTTATTGATAAGATGCTACAACTAACTTTTACTTAATAGTAGCATTCCTCACGAAACGTGCTACTGCTAATAGCAGCAGCGCCTCTATAACCGCGCTACTACTAACTTTTCCTGTTTTTATGCACCATATTGGCGCTGTATTTGTACTGCTTTTATACAGTAGTCTCATCATATGATTTTATGATCATGATGAGTTATTATATATATTAAGTAGTCTCTTTCACCCTCTGATATATATAAGATATATATAATAACTCATCATGCTCATATAACAACTAAACATCATCATCATTAACAATAACTCATCATCGTTATCATAATAAAGAGTCATACTCACCATCATCATAGTCATCTAATAACTCATCATCGTTATCATAATAACAAGTCATACTCACAATCATCTTAGTCATCTGACCAACCCTACTTAATTGTTCTTAGCACATGATCATGAGTATTAGTTAGGACCTACTACCCTCTCTAAGGTAAAATAGCATAAAACAAGATAGCCCCTAACGCTCCATTATGGGGAATGGGGATTATCCTGTCTCCAATTCTTGCGCTTCGCGCAATGTTGCTTCCAAGTAGCTCCCTATGATTGTTCATACATTTTTTCCATTCTTTGATTGTCATGTCTTCATCGGTTTTAGAAATCTGGTTTGAACAACGGTGAAGCCTAGGCGGACTTGGCTGTAAGCTAATAACATCAAGGCAACCTTTCAGAAACATCAGATCAGGCACACATTTTCTGTTGAAAAACATAAGAATAACGTAGTAGTTAGCAATGTAGTTTAGTTTTAGAAGAATATATGCAGAAGATGGACGGATGTCGTAATAGTAAAAAATCTTACCATCTTCCTCATAAGTTAATTCAACGTCATCAGTGTAGTAGGTTCTGTCTACCATATTCCGTACATTTTTTGTAGAATGAAAATAAGATGTCAATGGAAATAAGATGTCAACTATTTTGAAATAAACAATATAAATTACTTAATAAATATGTTTGAGAAATTCATATAGAGGTAGAAGTGGAAGCGTATCAACAAGGACCCAAATATCTATATTCTCTTCATCAATGTCATCTTCAAGATCACCAAGATCGAAGGTGACATGCATACCCTCTTGAAAATAATACGCATAGTGCTTCCCAATTCGAGCAACCAAAATGGGATACCCTCTCCGAATTGTATAGCTTTACAGCAAAAGCATAACCATGATGGGTCCTGAGGTGAACTATCTTTTTCTCCATATTCTCATAATCTTTGAAATTCAGATGCTCCAAGACATAGCATCTTGCATGGCACATGATAAGCTAGTCAAATTGTAAAAGACGAACATTACACGTTGAAGAAGCAGTAGTCATGCTTAACTACGAAAAAAGACTTGTCGTCGTTGCGTACCATTTCAACATCGAAGGTATCATCGATGTTAATACTGAAGCGCCGACTGTCTACCAGGTGAGGCCTGTCGCACAGACCCCGGTCGTCGCCGCAGTAGACGCACTCCGGGATCCTATCGTCGTCGTCAGACATTTCCTATGTTCATAATTAAAAGATTAAACTTCTAAAATTCAATATATGTACTACAAAAACTAAATTAGATCATTATTATTCATCACAGGATGACTATCGGTCTGTCGAGTCTTTTCTTGAAAACTCTCAGCTCACGTGGTGTATATATTCGACCGTCGGTGATGGTCGCTCCTCTCCCTTCGTCCCCGAGTGCATTACACCAAAATATCTAGCACACGGAACGAAGGAGAAGCGGCCCCCACGAAAACAATCTGGATTCTTCGTCCACTCATATATGGTGGAGACTCTCCCTCAATGATTGCTCGCTGACATTTGCGTCCGTCAGTGATGGTCGTTCTTCTCTTCCTTCCCGTGCATTACCAAAAGGTCTATCACGAGCAAGAAGAGGCAGAACGACCCCCACGACAACAGTCGGCATTCTTCTTCTCTCGTATATGGTGGAGTCCCGACAGACTTAAAGTCAACCCAAAATGTCATTTAATTATGTTTCTATAAAATCCGGGCCACTCGATATTCCCTACATATTCTAGCACAAGTCATGCCAAAATTCACGGAAAAAATCCGGCATGACCTTTGCTAAAAAGGACATATATCGAGCACCTGAAATTTGCCGGAATGGAAATTAATCAACACTCTGGCAAAACATAGGCCACTCTGAGGAGTTCCCCGCAAACATAGGCCACTTGGGCAAGCACTTGTAGCACACAACACTACATATCACATGTCTAAATCTCCATCATATTTGAATGATCTACATTGAAAATTTTCTATTCCATGAAAATTGTCACAACTACTCTTCTACTACTCTACTACATCTATCAAAACATCTACATCATCTCGACATGGGGATTTGGCTGGTCTAACCTCGAGGTTGGAGGAGGTCGGTGACGGGGACGACGGCAGGATGATGCAGGGTCCTTGATTTTTGCAAAAAAATATATAGACAAAAACATTATTATCCTCATTTTAGGGTTTAGTGAAACCCTAAACCCTAGAAAAATGCCTTGATTTTTTTACCTACTGTCTATTTCTTGAACCATAGAAACCATTACTAATTTTTTCTATTATATTATATCAAATAACCTAAATCAATACTAATTTTCAAAGGTATTTGGTTTTTTTGACCCTACATTACTAAAAAGAATCTATTCTATTCAAATAATCTACAATATTGAAAATTTTCTATCCTATTCAAATAAGCTACAATACTAATTATCTTATAACCCCTACATTTACTAAAAGGTTACATTCTAAATTCTATCGTATTTGAAAAACATAAAAAAAACCCTACATTCTGCAAGAACAGAGGGAGGAGAGAAAGAGAGGAGGGAGGATGGTGCCTGGAGGAGGAGGGAGGGAGGGAGGGAGGAGAGAGAGGAGGAGGGCAGCCGGCCGAGGAAGGGAGGAGGGAGGAGAGAGGAGAGAGTAGGAGGAGGGAGGAGGGAGGCGGCTTACCAGCGAGGAAGGAGGCGGCGACGGCGGCGGAAATGCGGGGGAGGAGGGCGGGCTCGGGCCGGGAGGCGGCCGGAGCAGTGCGGGGGCAGGCCGCCGACGAGGGTAGGAGAGAGAGTGGAGATGGAGAGTGAGGAGGGGAGACTGAGAGGTTAGGCGCGGAGGATTATGATAACCTAGGCTTAGCAGTAGCGGGTTTTTAGGTCCAACGCTACTACTAAAGTCAATAGCTGTATTGCAGGCCCAAGCCAGACGCACTGCTAAGTGGTGATGGGCACATGGGCCTGAGCTGGCCATAACTACTAACCACCTACTAGTAGCGCTCAAAACTGACGCTACTACTAATTAACAGCAGGGCCTCTTTTTAGCACGCGCTATTGGTAAGATTCTGTATATAAGGTTTTCCCTAGTAGTAGAGGGCTGTGGTAGGGCCTTGGATGCGTTGTTGTCCTCTCCTTCCTCTTTCATCCATGGCAACGGTCTGAGACAGATGTTAGATCTGTTGCTGGGCGGCCGGAATTTCGGCATCGTCCATGGTTGACTAGGCGCGGTTGGCTTATTTCAGACCTGGACAACTTGGTGGTGAGGATCTAGATCCAGTTGACCAGGTGGTGGTTGCTGTAGACTTTGCTAGTTGCCGGAGTATTTTTGTACGTGTGTTTCCTGTACGCATTCTATCAATATAGAGTCTGGATGTGTGTTTATAATGTTTGTATCTTCTTGATATTTCAGTTTGAACCAATAAAATACACCCTTTGACTAAAATAATGTTCGAAGTAAACAGTCAATACAAAATGTTGAGAAACTGGAACACTCTTCCAATCCGCGCATCAATTTCGACACGCTAGTACCAATGCATCGGACAAGTGAATACATCAGATCCGCACATCACTTTCTCATCCTAGACTAGATCACAGTGCACTCAGAGGAATCAACTCTTTTTCAACATGGCATCAGCATCTGCGGACACACTCCTACTTTTAGCGAAATTGCTATGTCGAACGACAACTGATGACCAACGACTTGACTAGGCGAGCTCCGGCCATTTTATATATGAAGTGCTCGACTCGTCACTCCCCACGTCACCAAATTTCCGACAAAAATAATGTCGATGAGCACCCGTCCCTTCCACCTTCTACTCATCGGCGTCCACCTACTCCTACTGGCTTGCAAATCAAGCTCGCAGCCCACCTCCGGCGCGAGGAAACCCACGCCAGCTTGTGACGTTAGACCCCGTCACCAACCCCGGCCACTGCGCAACTGGACCGGCGTGGTCTGCGGTGGTGGACACGCTGAGTCCGTGACAGGGATATCCTTGCAGAGAACCTTATGCCTAACTCCAACGCACGACCTCAAATGTTCCGATCGCGTATGTTTGAGGATAAGTGGACACAAACCGCAGCCCAACGCGCGGGAGCAAACTTACGAACGTTCGTTTTTGTCCGCCGCCGACACATTTTCAGCATAAATTTGGGTTGTGTTTGCGTCGAAATAGACAACATGCGGACGGGCGGGACATGCGCCCTTGTCCTATCCTGACGCGCCCGTCGGGGACACAACGCGCCCACTTTCCTGAATGGCAGCATGATCGTGCCGGCCACCCCCGTCCAACTGGCCGTCGTCGACCTCAACGTCACGCCTGGGTACAATGGCGCTGGCTAGTCGTCTGATAGGATGCAAAGGAAGCAGTCCTAGTCGATTCTGACGGCAACCATCCCGGCGCCATAACCTGTTCGACGAAATGCCAATACCAACGCCGATGGTCGACCACCACGACTACAATGCGTTTTTGGAGAACGTCGTCTTCGAGGGCCGTGGCCAGGCCTTCACCCAACCAGCCAAGGCCAAGCCTTCGATTCGGACGAGAGCCAAAGCCAAGACGGCTGCGACCAAGATGGTGCCGACCACTATGTTGTCCACGAAGAAGAAGAGGCCGATGACCATTGAAAATCATGGCATGAAGATGAGGACATGTATTGCGAGAAGAGGAAGAAGAGGTCGACATTATAGAGGAGCCATTGTTTATCGATGAGCTCACCCGAAGAGCTGACGCACAAATGAGGAAGCAAAGCCTTTGCACGGGAGCATACAGCAAAGAAGAGGACACGTGATTTGCTAGAGTTGGATGGAGATACGCCAAGATCCCAAGACTGGTGCCGAGCAAAAACGGTCGGGTTTTTGGATGAGAGTTCATACAACGTTTCATGAATGGAGAAAGTTTGCGCCCTGCAATTTTCCAAGCAATCGAGGCATCAAATCAAATCCAAAAGAGATGGGGGTTCATTCAACAAGAATGCAACAAGTATTGTGCCGCTCTTGAGAGCGTTGAAGCCCATCCCGTGAGTGGCCTAGGCGTGGGCGACTCGGTATGACTTCTCCTATTTCACTGCTATGACATATTCATGTGTTGTTGCATCTTGTGTCCTTCGCTATTAAATTTGCGGCCTTCTCTTTGATTGTGTAGGCATTCTAATCTTTGTAAGCCTTCAAGGCCCGGCATAAGAACAAGCCATTCACTCTCGCCCATGGTTGGTCACTCATTAAAGATTATACCAAGTTCAAAGATCAATATGCCGCTCTAAAGGAGAAATGAGGGCCAGCGATTGTGGCTGGGAATGGAGATGTGTTGAAGAGGCCGACAGGCAAGACCAACTCGAAGGTTGACGAGAAGCGTGATGTAGCATCTATCGCCTTGCAAAAACTTTGCACGACATGATGACTCAAAAGGAAGTGAGTGAAGAGAGGAAGTGCCAAGGAAAGAAGGAGCAAACGGAGATATACATGGAGCTCCAAATGAAGAAGCTTGACATGGAGTAGGCCGCTCAGAAGAGGAAGCTTGACATGGAGTAGGCCGCTAATAAGAGGAAGTTCGACATGGAGGAGGCCATCCAAATGAAGAAGCTCGCGATCTAGGCCACCAATGCCAACACCAAGGCAAAAGAGGTGGCGCTAATAATCATGAGCGTAGACTTGCCCAACATGTCACCAAAGAGAAGAAGTTGGTTCGTGAGCCTGCAAAAGGAGATGTTTGACCGAGACGACGTGAACTAGGGAGGAATCAGCCGTGCACTATGGCTGTTCTTTTTGAACGCTGGCAAGTGTGCCAGCCGCCGGCTTTGTTGCCGGCAAGAAAACTTGAGGCTTGTTCATTTTCAAGGCTGGCAAGTGTGCGGGCAGCTAACTTTGTAGCCGGCGTGAAAACTCGGGCAGGGGAAGGGGGGAGGGGGAGGGCTGATCATTCTGTAGGCTGGCCGCTGGCACTCTGGCCGGCATGAACTAGGGTCGTTGGCATGAACTATGACCGCGGTGTTTAATTTCATTTGCAAAAAAATTCAGGCGGCTAGACGAGATGCGTCGCGTGTTGGGTGCACGACCGGCGCATCCAAGAAAACGGCCGAACTCCGCCTCATTGCCCTACCGAAACGGACAAAATACCAACAAAACGGACATCCGATTGGGATCGTAAGTTGGAGTTGGCCTTACCGGCAAGGTACCGGAGTCTCTGTGCAACCTGTTGAGCCACACAAATGGAACCATTGTTCTCAAATATATTAGCCGGTAAACACAAATGGAACCACACAAACTTGTTGTTGCCTACAATATGACATGATTGATCCCATCATCATAGCCACGGAGAAAAGAAAGTGAGAAAGAGGATGAAAAGGAGAAAAGTACTAACATCATGCTAAGTTTCATTAGAAGACTAATATATGAATGGAAATGGTTAATCTCACAAATGAATTTTTGACAGTAGTCATCAACCCGTGCGACTGCACGGGCCAGAAATATAAAAACCATATTTATACTCAAGAAATGTTTTAGAAAATTTGTTTTGCTCACTGATTTTGGCAACCGAAAATATGAAAAAATGTGACATAGTACTGAAAAAAAATTAGTTACATGTAGTATTCCTTTCCACGTATGGCAACTAAATCTTCCTTCACTATATTATTCTAATTACACTCTATTTATTAGTTAAAGTGGGGAATAGTAACTGTATTATTTCTTTAATTTATATGTGTACTAAATTAGGAGACTTATGGCTGAGCCGGTAGAAAACCAAGACATAGGAATATGCACACTTTACAACATACACTTCCACGTGTAATTTATTTGTAGGAACACAATAACCCATGTTAATGTTTTCGAATTCTAGAAGTTAAGGGTTCTGTCGATAGGCACTGGCACTTTCTTGTTTTTCATGAAAATATTGATGGATCTGTCCCTGAAAAGAAAAGAAAAAAGATTAAACATTTATCATCTACCGAAGTTCTTGATGTAAAAAAATTATAGACACCAGAGGAACTCATTACTGCCTTTAATCGAACTATCTAAACACCAAGCTATGAATTTGTAACTTGTTAGTCAATTAGACACATTATATGTGTGACAACCTAGAAATATTGTAGTCTGGTATCCTTTTAATATATAGCTGAACAAAATGTCTGACATTGAAATTATATCAAGAAGAAAATCCTGACCAGACAAAGAATTATAAAAAATTATACAAATTAATTCCCTTCATATTTTGTTATCCTATCACATGCCCAATGAATAGGATTTAGAGCTTCCTTTTATAGTTCTTGTACATCATGAATCTCCTTGCACTATTACTTTTAACAGGGATTCAGGGCTTGAGAGGAAAACGACCAGGAGAGCCGGAGCTAGACTTTCAGACATGATTGATTGGATCGTATATATGCTAAATCAAACATTTTTAGAAATAACTCATGTTGAGGCAGCGACCATATGGAGGAGTCCACCGAGATTTTAACCGGAAGAATATGTTACTGATGGAGTCCTTTTTTCTTTTTGACAAACAATTAGCCATATCATAGTTCTTAACCGGGACTTCCCTTCTTTCTTTTTCTTTTTTTATTGACAATCCTGGGGGAGTTTTTAACGGGGACTTTCCTTCTTTCTTTTCTTTTTTATTGAAAATCCCAGGGGCTTTCTTTCTTAATGGGAACGGGAGAAGGCTTTCCTTCTTAATTACGTGAGAATTTCCTTGTTTTTTTTCCTTTTTACATGATAATTTCCTCGTTTTTTTTCTTGCGCGGGGATTTCCTTGTTTTTTTAGTGATATTTTTTCTAACGGACGTGATAATCGGCGGTACACAAGTTTTTTACATCCTGATCTTAAATTTTACGTGAGACGATCTAACTGATTAACTGATTTTTGTTTTTTATAGGTGTATTAATTAGTTCTTATGGGGTGGATTAATGAGATGTCATGAATTTTCTAAGGCTGGTCGTAATGGTAGTATCATAGGTAGTATCATGCATGCCAACTAGGCAATTTTGATGAGGTGTCATAACATTAAATGAAGAAAGAGAGGGTGTAGTATCATATCATGATACCGTATCATATTAAATGCTAAGCTACCTTGTGTCATGCATGGCAATAAATAGAGTACTACATGATACTAATATATGATACTATGCATTAGGGAGGTAGTATCATATACTAGTATCATATGCATGATACTAGTATATGATACTCCCCATTACAACCAGCCTAGCGGGAGCTTCCCTTCTTAATTTGTGGGAACGGGTGGGGACTTACCTTGTTTTTGTTAATTGTAGAGGCTTACCTTATATTTTCCTACCTGAGGTTTACTTTTATTTTGTACGTCAGGATTTCCTTGTTTGTTACTTCGTATGTCAGGCTTGGACGTGTCAGATGGGTTTTTCTATAGGACTTTGTTTCTTACGTGAGGTTTCCCTTTTGTTCTGTACGTGAGGTTTTCCAAGATTTTTTCAACTAATGTTAGACTTAGACGTGTTAGGTGCATTTTTTCTAAAGGACGGCATCATCTACGTTACATAACTTTTTCTTTTATCTTGATCATAAATTTTACAATCTAATGGTTTAATTAATTTTGATGATGTGGATTAATGAGAGGTCAAGAAAGATGCCTCCAATTAGTAAATATACTAGTCGTCAACCCATGCTATACTGCACGGGCAAGAACCTTTTGAACATTTAAAGTATTATACACAATTTTTTCCAATAATTATTTACTTTAGATCTCATACAAATTCAATGTACAAAATAATTAAAATTATTTTTCACTTATTTTCAGAGCATATGAAATATTATATTTCCATACACCCGTTACTTAAGACATAGTGGATCATCATATATCGTCAATTTTTTTGTATTATTCATGTGACACCATTATGCATATTTAATGGTCCCTAAATTTACCAATGACTAAATGTATATGGAGATGCCTTGTGTTTTAAACATCATTATACATATCTTATGTATTATTTCACTCTCTACCACTTACTATTAGCCTAGCTACCCCATGCTTCTGCATGCAAACATGTGATTGAAATATTTTTCCAAAACATGCCTGACCAACAACCAATCTCTCAGCAGCAGTGGCGGAGACAGGGGGGACGAGCAGGGGCCTCCCCCCCCCCCTATCGATCGACAATTCCTATGGCTGCTACGAGTAATTAGCGCTGGATCAAGCGAATACAGGTAGTGTGGCCCCCCTTAAGTCAAACCATGGTGAAAACTGAGAGTATAAAATCTGAAAAAAAGGCCCATAAGAAAGCCCATTCATGGCCATGACCTCCGTTCCCAGTACACTCCTGGCTTTATTTTACCCCCAGCATGATTAACGTATGCGATTATATCTTGTAAAAAAAACTTGAGGCAATTAGAGCTGGCGGCGGCCGCTGCCTAATCAGGCGCCAGCAGCACCGCGATTGGGACATCCTGGAGCCTAGACTCTTTCAATATTCTAGCGGTCCAGCGCCAAGGTTAGCATGATTGAGTACTACCCCTCTCAACTCTCATCGTGTACGTGTTGAAATTGCACGTCAATTTTAGTTATTTTGATGGCGAGGTCAATGATTCTAATTCATTTTTAATTTCATTTGATTGTTTGATTTCTGATGTGATCATGAAGAGCAAATCGCAGCCAAACATCATAAAGATAAATTTGATTCGATTTTTAAATATACCAATCCTAGTCCAATGGAATATGA
Organism: Triticum urartu; assembly: GCF_003073215.2. Classification (NCBI taxonomy): domain Eukaryota; kingdom Viridiplantae; phylum Streptophyta; class Magnoliopsida; order Poales; family Poaceae; genus Triticum; species Triticum urartu. The sequence goes on from NC_053028.1 coordinate 9,264,923, forward strand.
CTTGCTTTGAAATCACGCGAGGATATACATTCATTGGAAATTACTAGCAATTAGGTTATCTTCGGGTGAAATTATTAAATTTTTTATCTTATTGGTAATTGTAGGAAAAACTAAACTAATACGTACAAATGTACTTGTGTTTTGCATTGAAACGACACATTATTATGGTACTTATGTTTCGCGTTGCACTTTTTTTTCCAACTTGGCTCGGCCCCCCCTATACCCAAATCCTGGCTCCGCCCCTGTTAATTAGCAATCAAGAACCGGGGAAATAAATGTGACAGGTACTTGAGGTTCTTGATATAAGCAACTGAATTTTGGATGCTCTAGCCAAGATGACTCTCAGATGGAAATTGGACCAGAAGTTGTGTACACACTTTGTTACTCGTGCTCCTAGATGTTGTTCTGCAATAGCATGTCCAAGAACAACAGACACAATCCCTTCTGAGTTCTGATCACTATGCCTTACAATAAAACAACGTAGGGACAACTTGGAGCGTCAAGACACCGGCGGCAGCTCACCAAGAGTCCGCCACAGCAAAACTGGCTGCCGCCGCTTCCTCATTCTTCTCTTGTGATCAGAAATTTTGCACACACTTTATTACTCGTGGTCCTGTGATCAGAAATTATGCACACACTTTGTTACTCGTGGTCCTAAAAAAACTATACACACTACAAAGGGGAGGGGCATAGAAACTGCATATCTACAAGAAAAATCACCTTCATTCCCGCAAAAAAAGAAAAGAAAAATCACCTTCAGACTGCCACATAGCTGCTCTAGGATGTATCCCCAAGGAGACATTGCAACAGGAGACCGGGAGAGGGTTTATATAGGACCAGTAGGGAGGCGAGGGGACTGCAGTGGAATACCATTAATCTTATTGGCGACCAGGGAGTAAAGCACCTTCACTGCCATAGTGCCATTAATGGGTTGTAGCAACGGAAATTTAACTTCAACACATCAATTCGAGGGAGCACTTCAATCACCCGCCCAAGCTTCCGCGCGACGACTCCGCTCGCTCTAGTAGTATCTTCTTTCTTCCTTTCCTTTCCCTACGGGGCCGGCGGAGAGAGAGAAGCCAATCAGGCCCAATTCAATGAGCGAAGCCCAAAAATGTTACCGGAGCAGCGGCCCACCCATTTACTGCTTCGTGGTTACTGAAGGAAGCAAGCACGGGTGCGACTTGGCAGAAATCACACGGCCAAAAACGCATAGATATGAAGATCCAATGGCCAAAAATGCAAATGGCTTGAGAAGGCTGGAAAGGTGCCCAGTTATAATATATTT
>NC_053028.1:9567342-9656213 GCF_003073215.2 Triticum urartu
AATAGTGGAGAAGAAGAGAAAATATAATATATTCTATTTTCTCTTTTCTCCACTATTCCTTTCTTCTTCTCCTCTTTTTTTTCTTCTTTTCTTCTTCTTATTCTTATTAGCCGGAAGTAGAGAGAGGTTTCCTAGTGTCAAAGTATTGAAGAAATCCATGCCTTCATCATTAGCCGGAAGTAACCAGGGCATGTTGGTACGAAGTTCTGCAAAGTTGTTTTGGAATGGAGTCCCGGATAGAATAATCCGCCTTTTGGTACCAATTCAGCAAAGGCCTTCCAAATAGCGATATTCGGAAGGCTCTTGCTGAACTTTGTACCAAAAGGCGGATTATCCTATCTGGGAGTCCATTCCAAAACAACTTTGAAGAGCTTCGTACCATCATGCACATGTTACTTTCGCCTAATGATGAAGACATGGTTTTGTTGAATCCTGAGACACTACGCAACCTCCCGACCCCTCGGCGATCCTATCGAACATGAGAGCAAGAAGAGGATAAAAAAAGAAGAGGAAGAAGAAAAATAAGAGGAGAAGAAAGAATAGAGGAGATATCATCTCCTCTATTCTTTCTTCTCCTCTTATTTTTCTTCTTCTTCCTCTTTTTTTTATCGGGAACGAGGGTCGTCGAGGGACATAGATGTAGTGTCGTCGTTGTCGATATATACCCCCTCCCGATAGCTTACTATGATTAGGTAGCTAGTTCTACGTTTGGCACTAATATATCCATCTATCATGTTTGAATAATAATTGCCATGTTGTAAATATTTGTAGAAACTATGGACACCGCCCTAGACGAAGCAACAAAAGAAGCGTTGTTGAGGGACATAATCGCAGAAGGAAGTGATGCCATCTCGTTGTTTCTCAACGAAACCGATGGTCTGGAAGGAGAGGGTGAACAAGCTGGCTACGGTGACCTAATGCCGGTGCAAGAAGAAGAACATGAGGACAGCTCCGGTGACCGAACCGAGTCCGGCCAGGTATATGTATTAGTTAAGCCTATGCTGACTAGCTGATTGATGCATTCATTGTTTCGGTATGTGTAAGTCTTTGTTCTTTTTTCTAGCCCTCCGGATCGAGCACAACTTCGGTAAAGAGACGAGGCCCGAAGAAAAAGTTGAGCTCGGATGAAAAGTTTGAGATCATAGCAATCGCGCCCGACGGCCAACCTATTGAACCCCTCCGGACAAAGAGCACATTTGTTGCTCAGTGCGGGGTTCTGGTTAGGGACAAGATCCCGATAAGCATCCAACAATGGTTTAAGCCGGCTACAGAAGACCCTGAGGTCTCTTATGTCAATGATATGCAGAAAAATGATCTTTGGACTGAGCTGAAGTCAAATTTCACCCTACCGCCTGAGGATAATCCAGAGAACCCAGTTAAAGAGAAATTAATCAAGTCTTTTGCTCTGAAGAGGATGGCAGAACTATTCAGGAGGTGGAAGAAAGAGCTGAATAAGTTTGTCGAAAATAATGAGACACCAGAATTTAAGGGCAGATATGAGAATATCAGAGATCACTGGCCCGCATTTGTGGCCCACAAGACATCGGAAAAGAGTAAGAAGATGTCGGCGACAAACAAGCAAAATGCTGCGAAGAAGAAGCTTCACCATCGCACGGGGTCAGGTGGCTACCTCGTAGCCCGGCCTAAGTGGTCCAAGACTGAGAATGATCTGGTTCATAAAGGGATCGAACCAGAGACAATTAACTGGCCAGACCGTTGCCGGACTTGGTTCTTCGGGGCTGGCGGAACACTGGACACTGTAACAGGGAAGTGCATTTGGACGAACGATCAAATGGACATACCAGTCAGTAAGCTTAAGCAGTATATCGAAGCAGCGCAGGAAGGGACGTTCTTTCCAGACAGAGAGAACGACGAGCTCACAATGGCCCTCGGGAATCCTGAGCACCCTGGACGGACACGAGGCACGCAGGCTCCATTCCGTGGAAGGTTGGGTTTCCACGCAGGCGGTTACAAATCCCATGAGAGGAGGAAAAAAGTGCAGCAGACCCAAATGCAGGCGCTGCAAGCAAGGGTAGACGCGATAGAGGAACGAGAAGCAAATCGCAGCAAACGTACTGCCGAAGCCTCCCCCGAAGCTACCCCGCCATCTCAGCGCAGAAGCAGCGTGGCTTCCACCGAGCTGCTTCAGCCGGAGCATGCCTTGACGGCTCCTGCCAGCTATCCCATGGATGCTATAACAGAGTCTCAAAATTGCCACCTTATGACGCAATGGATGAATTTGAAGGTCAAGGCGGCTGTTGGCTCTGTTTTTCCTACTGAACCCGGCGCAACTTTTCACTGCCGGCCGATTCCAGAAGGATATGCTAGGGTGATGGTGGATGAGATAACGGAGGGATTTGAGGACCTCCAGCTTGACCACCCTACCGGTGAAGGGGAGACTCGGCTGGGTTCTGCTCTGAAGACTCCATGCCTATGGCGGAAGGAGCTCATCAACCTTCCAAACTGGACGCCACCGCCTCCTCCTCCTCCTCCTCCGGCGAGTCAGGGCACTCCGCCTCCACCGCCTCCTCCTCCGGCGAGTGACGATCAGGGCCCTCGGCCGGCTCCTTCTCCGGTGCGCGCGGCACTCCGCCTCCTTCTCCGCCTGCGCCGACGCGCCCGAGCAGCCAACTCCTCCTTCTCCGCCTCGTCAGCAAGGGCAGAAGAGACCTGCCGCCGCTCCAGCTGCTCCGGCGCGTCTAGTCCTTCTCCTCCGCCTCTTAAGCAAGTAAAGAAGACAACCGCTACGTCTGCTCGATCGACGTCTAGTAGTACAACCAGAGGCGGGAGGACATACAGATTCGGTCCTTCTCTGAAGACTCCAGAGAAGTTACCATACGAGAGGACCCAGGAGGAGAACGCCTCGAGATCGCGCGAGAAGAAGTGAAGAAATTCTTTGAAGGGGTGAAAGCAAAGAAACATCCACCTCCGGAGGAGAAGGTAGATCGGGTGAAAGTGAAGCGCACTCTGGCTGCCCTGACAAAACCACCGAAGTCTGATCGCCGAAAGGAAACTATGACCGCATTATTGGAAAGGAATTTGCCGAAGCGGAGCGGTCGGGAAGTACTGTCAGTGATCAAAGGCTGAAAGAACGACGAGCTGGGAAACAAATTGCCCAGCTCGGCGAATAAGCAAAGCAATTGTGCCCCCCGCTCAAGGTGCCTAGCCACAACGTCGATAATGATCCGAGGATGGTGCCCGGTTATAGCAATCTTGCAGATTACCTGCCCGACGAATGTACATTATGAACCCATGGACGTGCAGATACAAAGATACGAGTACGGGAAGCCTCTCGTCAAAGATGAAAGATCTCTATCAACGATGATGCGAAGATTGCATGATTGTACTTGAAAATCTGCAGAGACTCTGGGGGGAGGAGTACTTTGTATGCGAGAGTTAAAAACCGAAGCATGAGCTCGTTGGAATTGATCTGTTGCCTGTTCCATTTGAGGAGTTCTTTCAGTTTTTCAATCAATTGGCCCTCGATAAAGCAACGGTCACCTGCTACTGTCTGTAAGTAGTACTACTTCTGTCATTAAGTCTCTATATAGCTCAGCTCTTTCATTGCATGTATTTATAATTATCCTCACTATATTATGCAGATTGAAGATCGTCGAATTGAAGAAAAGACAAATCGGTGATATTGGGTTCATTAACACAAATCATAGATGCAACTCAGGTTAAATTTCATGTCGCAGCATACCGAGGCCAACTTGCTACGATCGTTGGTAATAAATCAAAACAAAGATATAATACTCTTTCCTTACAACTTCAAGTGAGTGTTACTGTCTTGTGCATATTCGGTTTCCCTTATATATTAGTCAAGGTTATAGTAATGTAATATATGAGTTATGCATGCGTGTGCAGTTTCCACTATATTCTCCTACAGATTAAGCTTGAGCAGGGACTAGTAACTGTCTTAGACTCAAGACGAAAAGATCCCCAGGACTATGCGGACATGACTCAAATGCCTCGAGAAGTAAGTAAATCGATCATTATCCAACATATCAGCAACTTTGTTCATTTCCTGATATATCAAGTAATTGTTTTCTTTGCTCTGGCAGGGTTTGGAAAATATTCACCAAAAAAGCTCCGGGACTCCCGAAGAAGCTGCAATTTAGACACCCGAAAGTAAGTACTAGTAGCATGTTCACGCCATCTCCTATTGATTCAAGCGCTAGTTTCATCAATACCATTTGGCATTCTTGCTTATCAGTTTGATTGAACCTCTATTTCTTGTAAAGTGGTTGTGGCAGGAACAAGGGAATGATTTCTGTGGATACTACATTTGCGAGTCCATCCGCCACACGACCTGTGAGCGGGGCTACTCTGACGAACAATATGAAGTGCGTAATAAACAACATTCACAATTTTATTTTATTACCATCATTTGTGTTGAGTTTCATTCATTCAAATATATATATATGTATTGACCCCCTTCTTCAAATTAGATGTTTCGGAAGCGGGATGAACTCCTAGCACCAGCTCGCATGCGAGCAATTCAAGAGGAATTGGCGGCATTCTTTCTTGACCACGTGATCCCTGAAGACGGAGAATTCTATGTGGACCATGAGTCCGTATGATTACATTTGTAAGAGATAATTATTGTATATATGTAGCCGGTAGTGTCAGATAGATATACGAGAACTTGTTGTTCGACCAATCTCTCGGAGAAGGAGAGGTGGTCGATATCACTTCTCTCTGTATATATGCATATATGTTCATGACGATCTTCTGTTTCCTTCGTTTGCTTACTAGCTAGCTAGCGTGTCTAGTCCTCTCTATATATGTATGTATAGTACGTAGCGTCGACCAAGCACGGACATAAGAGAGGACACTTCTCTCTATTAATTATAACTAGCTAACACAATATATGAAACACCTAAATTAACCCCGCAAAACCCCCAACCCCCCCTTTAAAAAAAAAACAAAAACCCCAGCCACAGAAGTGCTGACGCGTGGATGCCTATTGGTCCCGGTTGGTGCCACCAACCGGGACCAAAGGGTCTCCTGACTGGGCTCTGCGCAATGCCCACGTGGAGGGCCTTTAGTCCCGGTTCTGGATTGAACCGGGACTAAAGGGGGAAGGTATTAGTACCGACACTTTAGTCCCGGTTCCGGAACCGGGACTGAAGGCCCTTACGAACCGGGACTATAGGCCCTTTTTCTACCAGTGCTAGTTCAACACAGTATAATATGGATCACAATTTAACAGTGGCCTTTTGGAGGGATAGGAGCGCACGATCCACCACGCTTGCACCCACTCACCAGGGCAAGTGGCACTTAATTTGAACAAAAACCAAGGATAATGGTTCTTTTCCGGGCCAGGAAGAGAGTGATTAACGTCACTCATTGCGAGCACCAACGTCCTATCATATGGAAAGCTTCTCAGGCAGCAGAGCACACCGTTCGACATTGTAAAGTATAGACGACGCACTATATATAGCTGGGCTGGGCTGTTCAACTGATGAACAGTAAGGAGAAGCAAAGCATATATAGTTGGTAACGTACTCTTGCTCGAATTATCAAGCTCAGGCGGCCGGACCGGCCAGCAACTGGAAGCTAGGTACGCCTCTAACTAAGTTTTGAGTACGTACTTACAGGAGTAGTAGGACGCAGATTTTTAGAGCACCTGCACCCAGACCCTGCTATTCTGGCTCTTCAATATCGCTTTAAAATCTGTGTGAGACAACTAATTTTGTATATGAAATTTTCTCTTTGTTGTTTCTCTCATATAGAACATGTCTTAAACTTGCAGCGTAGCAAAACTTACTGACTAGAATGTGGGATAAAACAATCAGAATTTTTTGTCCAACACAAATACTAAAAGTAAGATTTTTTTTAATCAAACAAAACTTATTTTGTATATGTATGTTGGACGAAAAAAATCTAGAAGTTTTATCCTAGATTCTAGTAAGAAATCTTTACTGCTCTGCAAAGGTTTGAACTTGAAGACATGTTCTATGTGAGAGAAACAAAAAAAAGAAATGTAATTGCACAGATCTTGATACGAAGAATGGATGGCTAGATAAGAGAGGCCTGGGTGCAGGTGCTCTAAAATATGTTTTCGAGGAGTAGTACATGCAAATGCATAAGCAGTATATATGTTCAACTGGCTTGCAGGAAGGAAGAGGAAGGCTGGAACGATCGAAATACAGCATGCAGTTCACGGCTACAGATGCTGTGCTCGTAATACTGAATCTGGTGAACGAGTGGGTGGTCCGGGCGCTGGTCCTTTTGAGCCTGGTGACGCATCTTGTGCTGGTCCTCCTCGCCGGGGTCCGACGGCGTAGAGCCACGGGTGTGCGGACAGCCCTCCTGTGGTTTTCATACCAGGTGGCCGGCTGGGTGGCGACACGCTCCATCAGCCACCTCATGCTGGGCATCGTCACGTCCAGCCAGCAGCACCTGCACGCCTTCTGGACTCCCTTCCTCCTCATGCACCTCGCCTTGCCGGACAACATCAGCGCCTACTCCGTTGAAGACAACGCATTATCAGGCCGGGAATTGGCGGTCGCCCCCGCGCAGGTCGCCGGAGCCATCCTCGCCCTGTGCAAGCACTTCGTCATCGTCCATGACGCCGGGACCTTGCGGCCGGCGGCCTACCTCATGTTCCCCCGGGCATTGCCAAGTACATAGAGAGTGTACGGGCGCGGCGGCAAGGCAATCTGGGCACCATCCGGCGGTCAATCAAGAAGATGAAGCCCGAGGAGCTGAGCGATGCAGAGCGTGAAGGCCAAGGCTTCAACAACGAGCAAGCCTCACTACCAGAATTTAGGCAGTTGCTGACGGCCATATCTATGCCGACGGCCCCCGTCGGCATATATGGGCATACCCCGCCGGCCCAACTAAAGCCGTCGGCGTAGAAAGGCCGTCGGCGTATAACCATCTATACCGACGGGGGCCGTCGGCGTAGATAAGCCGTCGGCGTTTCTCCGAATATACCGACGGGGCCGTTGGCATAGATCAGGCCGTCGGCATATCACGTGGGCCCGTCTACCCGGGCGGCGACGGCAGTTTGACGGTGTCAGGCTACGGCGACGGGCTAACGGTGGCCGTCGGCATAGCTACGCCGACGTCATCGATCCACCGCGCCGCCACGTCATCGATCCGCGTCGTTCGCCGGTCCCGTGGGGTGGCATTTCTATGCCGACGGCTAGGCCGTCGGCATAGGCCTGGCCCATGGTTTTTGCCACGTCAGTGATCCCCGCCCTACGCCACGTCATCGATCCAGGGCTCTACCGTTCCGTGGCCGTAGATATACCGACGGCTAGGCCGTAGGCATAGATTTGTATTAATATTTTTATATTTTTTGTATTTTCTCTTATTATTTTTTATTTTTTTCCAATACTAATTTCATTAACTTAAATGTACAGAAAACATATATTGATTGCCCCCCACACGGGCCTTCTTCCGTCGTGTCACGGAGAGGTTAGACGGGACGGGACGGGTACCTGTGGGGGTTAGCAATGCCGCCAGGTGTTGCGGTGGGCCCTCCTACGGTTGTGGAAACGTGGTGGCAGGCGCAGACACGCGGCTCCGGGGTGTGCCCCCTCCACCCTCACGGGCGTCGATGCCGCCATGCCCCGGGGGGTGAAACGGCCACGTCGGGCCGACACAGAGGGAATCTTGGGGTGGGTTGTGCCGGGACTGTGTTGGGGGTGTACCTATGGCTGGGCTATGACAACAAGGTGAAAAGGTCCACCGGTCAAACTACGTCCAGCGAAAGTCAAAGGGATAGACCCGGCGGTCGTCTGTGTCGGGGTTAGACGGGACGGGGTACCTGGGGGGTAGCAATGCCGCCAGGTGTTGCGGTGGCCCTCCTACGGTTATATAAGCCCGTCCGGCGAAAGTCAAAGGGCTAGATCTACTGGTCAACTGGGATTCGGGATGGCCTTCGGGGTGTAGCTATGCCACCGAAACATCGCATGGGTCGCGATGCATGTGTGAAAGTGTTCTGGCATTCGTAGACAGCCGTCCTGGGGCTCCGTGGTGTGGCCCCCCTCCACGGAAGGCAGAGCAGCCGTCAATTAGAGGGGGGGATGGTGCGGGTGCGGTGGAACCGGAGGGAATCTAGTGTTGGGTTGGGTCCAGACCGTGTTCGGGGATGTTGCTTTGGGCTGACCTATCGCAACCAGGTGGAAGAGTCCACCAGTCAAAGCCCGTCCGACGAAAGTCAAAGGGCTAGATCTACTGGTCAACTGGGATTCGGGGTGGCCTTCGGGGTCTAGCTATGCCACCGAAACATCGCACGGGTCCCGATGCATGTGTGAAAGTGTTCTGGCATGTGTAGACGCCCGTCTTGGGGCTCCGTGGTGTGGCCCCCCTCCACGGAAGGCAGAGCAGCCGTCAATTAGAGGGGGGGGATGGTGCGGGTGCAGTGGAACCGGAGGGAATCTAGTGTTGGGTTGGGTCCAGACCGTGTTCGGGGATGTTCCTACGGGCTGACTTATCGCAACCAGGTGGAAGAGTCCACCGGTCAAAGCCCGTCCGACGAAAGTCAAAGGGCTAGATCTACTAGTCAACTCGGATTCGGGGTGGCCTTCGGGGTGTAGCTATGCCACCAAAACATCGCACGGGTCCCGATGCATGTGTGAAAGTGTTCTGGCATGCGTAGACGCCCGTCTTGGGGCTCCGTGGTGTGGCCCCCCTCCACGGAAGGCAGAGCAGCCGTCACTTAGAGGGGGGGATGGTGCGGGTGCGGTGGAACCGGAGGGAATCTAGTGTTGGGTTGGGTCCAGACCGTGTTCGGGGATGTTGCTATGGGCTGACCTATCGCAACCAGGTGGAAGAGTCCACCAGTCAAAGCCCGTCCGACGAAAGTCAAAGGGCTAGATCTACTGGTCAACGGGGATTCGGGGTGGCCTTCGGGGTGTTGCTATGCCACCGAAACATCGCACGGGTCCCGATGCATGTGTGAAAGTGTTCTGGCATGCGTAGACGCCCGTCTTGGGGCTCCATGGTGTGGCCCCCCTCCACGGAAGGTAGAGCAGCCGTCACTTAGAGGGGGGGATGCGCGAAAGAGTAGAGAGGGTCACGGCAAAAACTGGACGCACTTCGTATACAAACTGGACAAACTCTTTCCGAGTATCAGGGTTTCGGAGTCCGGAGTGGGTACTAATGTGCATCCCACCAATCAGGAAGAATCACACGGATCGTGTGTTTCTTTCTAGCTCTTGCAAGTCGTTGGATCAAGGGTGTGTTTCTTCCTAGCTCATGTGAGTCGTTGGATCGAAACTACCACAATCACTTTGTGAGCCAGACGACCCTATATATAGCCCACCTCTCGCCTTCCCTGTATAAGTCTTTCAGTTCATCGACTACATACATCTACCAGTTCATCGACTGCATACATCTACCAGATCATCGACTGAATACAAATCATTCGGATTCGCGATCATACGTCCAACCGTGCATTTGATATGCATATATATGCATCACGAGCCGCAGTTGGGCTGTATGATGGCGATACCGATTGGTTTGTTCTAGATCCGACATAAAAGGTTTGATACAACTTCTTTTTTGTGACATAAGAGCTATCTCTCCTCCTACCTATTTTGGTTACACAACTACCTATTTGTGCCATGTCCGAAGCGTCGCACCGGGCCCTCATACATGCGGGGTGGTGTGGTGGCATGTCCGAAGAGGCGGGACGCGTCTCCGGGGCGTGGCCCCCCTCACTGACGGCGATGACACGGTAGTAGACGTTCTGCGGTAACGATGCGGCGTCAATATTACTAAATACTCGGAGCGCGATAAAATCATGATTTTTTTTTTGCACGACGTGGGCACATGTGCTATAGGAACGATGGTATTTTTTCATAATTTTTGGTGATGGAGAAGTATCCGAAAAATTCCCTCTACGCGGATTGCCCTTCGCGCGCCTACGGTTGTGGCCGGCGGCCTCCGGGGGCTAGCATGCCGCCAAATCTTGCGCCGGCGGCCTCTCACAAGTCTGGAAGTGTTGTCGCGGTTGCAAACGCCCGGCACGCGTGTCCAGGGTGTGCCCCCCTCACGGACGGCGCTGCCGCCGGCACCTGGGGGGGGGGAACGGACGCGTGGGGTCTACACGGAGGGGATCTTGCTGTGGGTCTGCCCCGGATGTTGCTCCAAAGTGTTCCTATGGGCTGACCTAACACAACCGGGTGGGGAGGTCCACTGGTCAAAGCCCGTCCGTGCAAAGTCAAAGGGGTAGATCCCGTGGTCAAACGCTACAGGGTTAGCCGGGACGGGGGCACTGGGGGGTAGCAATGCCACCGGAGCGTCGCACCGGGCCCTCATACATGCGGGGTGGTGTGGTGGCATGTCCGAAGAGGCGGGACGCGTCTCCGGGGCGTGGCCCCCCTCACGGACGGCGATGACACGGTAGTAGACGTTCTATGGTAACGATGCGGCGTCAATATTACTAAATACTCGGAGCGCGATAAAATCATGATTTTTTTGCACGACGTGGGCACATGTGCTATAGGAACGATGGTATTTTTTCATAATTTTTGGTGATGGAGAAGTATCCGAAAAATTCCCTCTACGCGGATTGCCCTTCGCGCGTCTACGGCTGTGGCCGGCTGCCTCCGGGGGCTAGCATGCCGCCAAATCTTGCGCCGGCGGCCTCTCACAAGTCTGGAAGTGTTGTCACGGTTGCAAACGCCGGGCACGCGTGTCCGGGGTGTGCCCCCCTCACGGACGGCGCTGCCGCCGGCACCTGGGGGGGGACGGACACGTGGGGTCTACATGAAGGGGATCTTGCTGTGGGTCTGCCCCGGATGTTGCTCCAAAGTGTTCCTATGGGCTGACCTAACACAACCGGGTGGGGAGGTCCACTGGTCAAAGCCCGTCCGTGCAAAGTCAAAGGGGTAGATCCCGTGGTCAAACGCTACAAGGTTAGGCGGGACGGGGGCACTGGGGGGTAGCAATGCCACCGGAGCGTCGCACTGGGCCCTCATACATGCAGGGGTGGTGTGGTGGCATGTCCGAAGAGGCGGGACGCGTCTTCGGGGCGTGGCCCCCCCTCACGGACGGCGATGACACGGTAGTAGACGTTCTGCGGTAACGATGTGGCGTCAATATTAATAATACTCAGAGCGCGATAAAATCATGAGTTTGTTTGCACGACGTGGGCACATGTGCTATAGGAACGATGGTATTTTTTCATAATTTTTGGTGATGGAGAAGTATCTAAAAAATTTCCTCTACGCGGATTGCCCTTCGCGCGTCTACGGCTGTGGTCGGCGGCCTTCTGGGGCTAGCATGCCGCCAAATCTTGCGTAGGCGGCCTCTCACAAGCCTGGAAGTGTTGTGGCGGTTGCAAACGCCCGGCACGCGTGTCCGGGGTGTGCCCCCCTCACGGACGGCGCCGCCGCCGGCACCTGGAGGGGGGAAACGGACGCGTCGGGTCTACACGGAGGGGATCTTGCTGTGGGTCTGGCCCGGATGTTGCTCCAAAGTGTTCCTATGGGCTGACCTAGCACAACCGGGTGGGAGGTCCACTGGTCAAAGCCCGTCCGTGCAAAGTCAAAGGGCTAGATCCCGTGGTCAAACGCTACAGGGTTAGGCGCGACGGAGGCACTGGGGGGGTAGCAATGCCACCGGAGCGTCGCACCAGGCCCTCATACATGCGGGGTGGTGTGGTGGCATGTCCGAAGAGGCGGGACGCGTCTCCGGGGCGTGGCCCCCCCTCACGGACAGCGCTGACACGGTAGTAGACGTTCTGCGGTAACGATGCGGCGTCAATATTAATAATACTCGGAGCGCGATAAAATCATGAGTTTTTTTGCACGACGTGGGCACATGTGCTATAGGAACGATGGTATTTTTTCATAATTTTTGGTGATGGAGAAGTATCCGAAAAATTCCCTCTACGCGGATTGCCCTTCGCGCGTCTACGGCTGTGGCCGGCGGCCTTCGGGGGCTAGCATGCCGCCACATCATGTGTAGGCGGCCTCTCACAAGTCTGTAAGTGTTGTGGCGGTTGCAAAAGCCCGGCACGCGTTGTCCGGGGTGTGCCCCCCCTCACGGACGGCGCCGCCGCCGGCACCTGGAGGGGGAAACGGACGCGTCGGGTCTACACGGAGGGGATCTTGCTGTGGGTCTGGCCCGGATGTTGCTTCAAAGTGTTCCTATGGGCTGACCTAACACAACCGGGTGGGGAGGTCCACTGGTCAAAGCCCGTCCGTGCAAAGTCAAAGGGCTAGATCCCGTGGTCAAATGCTACAGGGTTAGGCGGGACGGGGGCACTGGGGTAGCAATGCCACCGGAGCGTCGCACCGGGCCCTCATACATGCGGGGTGGTGTGGTGGCATGTCCGAAGAGGCGGGACGCGTCTCCGGGGCGTGGCCCCCCTCACGGACGGCGATGACACGGTAGTAGACGTTCTGCGGTAACGATGCGGCGTCAATATTACTAAATACTCGGAGCGCGATAAAATCATGAGTTTTTTTGCACGACGTGGGCACATGTGCTATAGGAACGATGGTATTTTTTCATAATTTTTGGTGATGGAGAAGTATCCGAAAAATTCCCTCTACGCGGATTGCTTCGGCGCGTCTACGGCTGTGGCCGTGGCCTCCGGGGGCTAGCATGCCGCCAAATCTTGCGTAGGCGGCCTCTCACAAGTCTGGAAGTGTTGTGGCGGTTGCAAACGCCCGGCACGCGTGTCCGGGGTGTGCCCCCTCACGGACGGCGCCGCCGCCGGCACCTGGAGGGGGGAAACGGACGCGTCGGGTCTACACGGAGGGGATCTTGCTGTGGGTCTGGCCCGGATGTTGCTCCAAAGTGTTCCTATGGGCTGACCTAACACAACCGGGTGGGGAGGTCCACTGGTCAAAGCCCGTCCGTGCAAAGTCAAAGGGCTAGATCCCGTGGTCAAACGCTACAGGGTTAGGCGGGACGGGGGCACTGGGGGTAGCAATGCCACCGGAGCGTCGCACCGGGCCCTCATACATGCGGGGTGGTGTGGTGGCATGTCCGAAGAGGCGGGACGCATCTCCGGGCGTGGCCCCCCTCACGGACGGCGATGACACGGTAGTAGACGTTCTGCGGTAACGATGCGGCGTCAATATTACTAAATACTCGGAGCGCGATAAAATCATGAGTTTTTTTGCACGACGTGGGCACATGTGCTATAGGAACGATGGTATTTTTTCATAATTTTTGGTGATGGAGAAGTATCCGAAAAATTCCCTCTACGCGGATTGCCCTTCGCGCGTCTACGGCTGTGGCCGGCGGCCTCCGGGGGCTAGCATGCCGCCAAATCTTGCGTAGGCGGCCTCTCACAAGTCTGGAAGTGTTGTGGCGGTTGCAAACGCCCGGCACGCGTGTCCGGGGTGTGCCCCCCTCACGGACGGCGCCGCCGCCGGCACCTGGAGGGGGGTAAACGGACGCGTCGGGTCTACACGGAGGGGATCTTGCTGTGGGTCTGGCCCGGATGTTGCTCCAAAGTTTTCCTATGGGCTGACCTAACACAACCGGGTGGGGAGGTCCACTGGTCAAAGCCCATCCGTGCAAAGTCAAAGGGCTAGATCCCGTGGTCAAACGCTACAGGGCTAGGCGGGACGGGGGCACTTGGGGGTAGCAATGCCACCGGAGCGTCGGTGGCCCTCATACATGCGGGGTGGTGTGGTGGTATGTCCGAAGAGGCGGGACGCGTCTCCGGGGTGTGGCCCCCCTCATGGACGACGATGACACGGTAGTAGACGTTCTGCGGTAACGATGCGGCTTCAATATTACTAAATACTCGGTGCGCGATAAAATCATGAGTTTTTTTTGCACGACGTGGGCACATGTGCTATAGGAACGATGGTATTTTTTCATAATTTTTGGTGATGGAGAAGTATCCGAAAAATTCCCTCTACGCGGATTGCCCTTCGCGAGTCTACAGCTGTGGCCGGCGGCCTCCGGGGGCTAGCATGCCGCCAAATCTTGCGTAGGCGGCCTCTCACAAGTCTGGAAAGTGTTGTGGTGGTTGCAAACGCCCGGCACGCGTGTCCGGGGTGTGCCCCCCTCACGAACGGCGCCGCCGCCGGCACCTGGAGGGGGGAAACGGATGCGTCGGGTCTACACGGAGGGGATCTTGCTGTGGGTCTGGCCCAGATGTTGCTCCAAAGTGTTCCTATGGGCTGACCTAACACAACCGAGTGGGGAGGTCCACTGGTCAAAGCCCGTCCGTGCAAAGTCAAAGGGCTAGATCCCGTGGTCAAACGCTACAGGGTTAGGCGGGACGGGGCACTGGGGGGTAGCAATGCCACCGTAGTGTCGCACCAGGCCCTCATACATGCGGGGTGGTGTGGTGGCATGTCCGAAGAGGCGGGACGCGTCTCCGGGGCGTGGCCCCCCCTCACGGACGGCGATGACACGGTAGTAGACGTTCTGCGGTAACGATGAGGCGTCAATATTACTAAATACTCGGAGCGCGATAAAATCATGAGTTATTTTGCACGATGTGGGCACATGTGCTATAGGAACAATGGTAATTTTTTCATAATTTTTGGTGATGGAGAAGTATCCGAAAAATTCCCTCTACGCGGATTGCCCTTTGCGCGTCTACGACTGTGGTCGGCGGCCTCCGGGGGCTAGCATGCCGCTAAATCTTGCGTAGGCGGCCTCTCACAAGTCTGTAAGTGTTGTGGCGGTTGCAAACGCCCGGCACGCGTGTCCGGGGTGTGCCCCCCTCACGGAACGGTGCCGCCGCCAGGCACCTGGAGGGGGGAAACGGACGCGTCGGGTCTACATGAAGGGATCTTGGTGTGGGTCTGGCCCGGATTTGTGCTCCAAAGTGTTCCTATGGGCTGACCTTACACAACCGGGTGGCGGAGGTGCACTGGTCAAAGCCCGTCCAGTGCAAAGTCAAAGGGCTAGATCCCGTGGTCAAACGATACAGGGTTAGGCGGGACGGGGGCACTTGGGGGGTAGCAATGCCACCGGAGCGTCGCACCGGGGCCCTCATACATGCGGGGTGGTGTGGTGGCATGTCCGAAGAGGCGGGACACGTCTCCGGGGCGTGGCCCCCCCTCACGGGACGACGATGACACGGTAGTAGACGTTCTGCGGTAACGATGCGGCTTCAATATTACTAAATACTCGATGCGCGATAAAATCATAGTTGTTTTTTTGCACGACGTGGGCAAATGTGCTATAGGAACGATGGTATTTTTTTCATAATTTTTGGTGATGGAGAAGTATCCGAAAAATTCCCTCTACGCGGACTGCCCTTCGCGCGTCTACGGCTGTGGCCGGCGGCCCTCCGGGGGCTAGCATGCCGCCAAATCTTGCGTAGGCGACCTCTCACAAGTCTGGAGTGTTGTGGCGGTTGCAAACGCCCGGCACGCATGTCCGGGGTGTGCCCCCCTCACGGACGGCGCCGCCACCGGCACCTGGAGGGGGAAACGGACGCGTCGGGTCTACACGAAGGGGATCTTGCTGGCGGGTCTGGCCCGGACTTTGCTCCAAAGTGTTCCTATGGGCTGACCTAAAACCCGGGTGGGGAGGTCCACTGGTCAAAGCCGTCTGTGCAAAGTCAAAGGGCTAGATCCCGTGGTCAAACGCTACCGGTTAGGGGGGGGGGACACTGGGGGGTACCAATGCCACCGGAGCGTCGCACCGGGCCCTCATACATGCGGGGTGGTGTGGTGGCATGTCCGAAGAGGCGGGACGCGTCTCCGGGGCGTGGCCCCCCCTCACGGACGGCGATGACACGGTAGTAGACGTTCTGTGGTAACGATGCGGCGTCTATATTACTAAATACTCGGAGCGCGATAAAATCATGAGTTTTTTTGCACGACGTGGGCACATGTGCTATAGGAACGATGGTATTTTTTCATAATTTTTTGGTGATGGAGAAGTATCCGAAAAATTCCCTCTACGCGGATTGCCCTTCGCGCGTCTACGGCTGTGGCCGGCGGCCTCTGGGGCTAGCATGCTGCCAAATCTTGCGTAGGCGGCCTCTCACAAGTCTGAAAGTGTTGTGGCGGTTGCAAATGCCCGGCACGCGTGTCCGGGGTGTGCCCCCCTCACGGACGGCGCCGTCCGGGCACCTGGAGGGGGGAAACGGACGCGTCGGGTCTACACGGAGGGGATCTTGCTGTGGGTCTGGCACCGGATGTTGCTCCAAAGTGTTCCTATGGGCTGACCTAACACAACCGGGTGGGGAGGTCCACTAGTCAAAGCCCGTCCGTGCAAAGTCAAAGGGCTAGATCCCGTGGTCAAACACTACAGGGTTAGGCGGGACGGGGGCACTGGGGGGTAGCAATGCCACCGGAGCGTCGCACCGGGCCCTCATACATGCGGGGTGGTGTGGTGGCATATCCGAAGAGGCGGGACACGTCTCCGGGGCATGCCCCCCCCCACGGATGCGATGACACGGTAGTAGATGTTCTGCGGTAACGATGCGGCATCAATATTACTAAATACTCGAAGTGCGATAAAATTATGAGTTTTATTGCACGACGTGGGCACATGTGCTATAGGAATGATGGTATTTTTTCATAATTTTTGGTGATGGAGAAGTATCCGAAAAATTTCCTCTACGCGGATCGCCCTTCGCGCGTCTACGGCTGTGGCCGGCGGTCTCCGGGGGCAAGCATGCCGCCAAATCTTGCGTGGGCGGCCTCTCACAAGTCTGGAAGTGTGTGGCGGTTGCAAACGCCCGGCACGCGTGTCCGGGGTGTGCCCCCCCTCACGGACGGCGCCGCCGCCGGCACCTGGAGGGGGGAAACGGACGCGTGGGGTCTACACGGAGGGATCTTGCTGTGGGTCTGGCCCGGATGTTGCTCCAAAGTGTTCCTATGGGCTGACCTAACACAACCGGGTGGGGAGGTCCACTGGTCAAAGCCCGTTCCGTGCAAAGTCAAAGGGCTAGATCCCGTGGTCAAATGCTACAGGGTTAGGCGGGACGGGGGCACTGGGGGTTGCAATGCCACCGGAGCGTCGCACCGGGCCCTCCTATGCTTGGGAAGCATGGTGCATGCTCAGGCACCCGACACGCGGCTTCGGGGTGTGCCCCCCTCACGGGCGTCGCTGCCGCCATGTCTCGGAGGGGGGAAACGGCCACCACAGCTTACACCCGGGCACCGGGCTGGCCACCACAGCTTACACAAGTCTAATGAATACCGGAGCTCACAAATATGCCGTAATAAAAAAATAAAAAATATGCCATAATAAAAAAATATGCAAAGTACCTATGCCGACGGCTTAGCCGTCGGCATAGATTGACACGTGGCATGTCCATCTATGCCGACGGCTTAGCCGTCGGCATAGGCTGACCTTATCCACAGCCGCACCCACCCCCTCCACTCATTCTTCCTCCCCCGCACCCTCCCCCCCCCCCCCGCCCGACCCCGATCCCACCCGCGCCGCCGCCGCCCTATCCTGACCCTCGCCGCCGCCCCACCCTCGCTGCCGCCTCCGCCCTGTCCCGACCCTCACCGCGCCACCACCCCATCCCATCCCCAACTCCGGCACTGCCCCCCCCCCCCCCCCCCCCCCCCCCCCCCCCCCCCCCCCCCCCCCCCCCCCCCCCCCCCCCCCCCCCGCCCCCATCCCCTCCCCCACCGCCGTCGCACCGGCCCCACTGCCCGCGCCGCCCCCATCCCCCCCCCCCCCACCCCCGCACCCCCCAGCCCCGCCGCCCCGCCCGTCCCCCGGCCCGCCCGTCCCCGCGGCCCTCCCCGGCTGGGCCCCCCCCGACTGCGCCGGCGGCCGACGCCACTGCCCCCGTCGCCGCCCTTCTCCACCCGACCTCGTCGCCGCCCCGCCTCTGCTTCGCCGGTGAGCCCCCTGCTGCTGCTTTGCTGCTACCGCTGCCGCTTGCTGCTTGCTGCCACCGCTGCCGCTGCCGCTGGTTGCTGCTTCCTGCTGCTGTCGCTGCTTGCTGCTTGCTGCTGCTATGTTAGGTTAGTTAGTTCAGGGTTTAGATGGATAGATTAGTTAGATATATAAAAATTTTGTTGATAGGTTAGTGAGAAAAAAATTGTTGTTGATATATAGATGGATAGATGAGTGGATACTACATCATGATATATAGATGGATAGATGATGATGATATATGTGACGAATAGATGATGACCTATAGTTTTTTTGCCTACATGATGCAAAAATAAATGAATGCATGTTTAAATGTTTTAAATATGCTCTATGAGTTGTGATGTTCTAATTTTTTGTCGTGGATGGAATTTGCAGGCGTTGTGGTGTCGCATTTCATCAGAGTGACCGTTGTCTGACGCGTTGGTCCCCTTGAGCATCCCTCTGCTGTTCGAATACTTCCTCTACAGCCGAGGGTGAGCTACAAGTCCATCTCCTCCATTTTTTCATATCACTAGATTTGATTCTCAAGTCAACTGACGTAACCTAGGCGTCTCCCGTCCGAAAGGGTTGCATGGATAAATATGCATTCAATTGCATATTTATCACCGCAGCTCTTTCGGATTGTCCAGCGTTTTCCACGGACAGCCCGAGGATGTGTAGATTGGGTATGTTCTCCATGTTCTACCCCGTTCCGAGACAGGATTCCGGCGGCGCCTCCCCATTGTTCTCCGGAGCACATTCTCTCGGCTATTTGCCGAGACGTGTATCTGGAGAACAGCGGGGAGGTGCTGCCGAAATTTTGTCTCGGAACAGGGTAGAATGGAGAACGTACTCAATCTACACATCCTCGGGTGGGATTAGGACCCATCTTTACCTATTAAAGATGTAGGTGGATTAAACGCGGTAGAAACTAAAAATTTGATGTGATTAATTTAAGTGAATCCTTAATTATGTTGTGTGGGTTGCAAAAAAGCAGAGGATGGCAGATAATCAGTGGATGTACAGTGGTTTTATCCGTCGGAATCGAGTAACATCAGAGTGGATCGCGAAAACCGATGTGTATTTGGAGATATTCCGTCGTCCAATGAGAATTATCCCACCATGCCCCTGTGCGAGATGTGCCAGACGTCATCGTAGAAATCAGACGGACATGAGTGAGCACCTCCGCACGCACGGATATATGCCAAACTTTGACATGCCGCCGATAAACATAGCCGAGCAGGACCGTGGTAGACAGGAGGTGATGCGACAACGCATCGATGGATATGAGGATGACAGGGTCAGGGACATGCTAGATGATGTCATTGTTGCAGAAACGGCAAATGCGACACCTTCAGAGAATGAACCGGAGGAGCCGGAGGCAACCGCAAAGGCCTTCTTGGAGGTCTTGGCCTCGTCGAAGAAACCTCTTTATGCGGGTGCGAAAATATCTCAGCTGGATGCCATCTCGCAACTGATTGCAGTCAAGGCTGAGTACGGCTGTAGCCAGATATGCTTCGAAGCATTCCTGGGAGTATGGGCTAACAGCCTCCCTGAGGGTCATGAACTGCCGAAAAGCATGTACGATACAAAGAAAATCATGAAGGCACTCTCTATGGATTATGAGAAAATAGATGTTTGCCCGAAGAATTGCCTTTTGTTTAGGCACGAGTATGCGGATGACAAGTACTGTAGGAAGTGCGGTTCGTCTCGGTACATTGAGGTGGTCAGTGAGGATGGTGAGAAAAAGCAGCTAACCATCCCCGTTAAGGTTCTTCGGTATCTTGATTTTATAAAAAGACTGCAGCGCCTTTTCATCACGAAGGAGTCTGCCAAAATGATGAAGTGGCACAAGGAAGGTATAAGGTACAATCCAAAAAAATCGTACATCCATCGGGAGGGGAAGCATGGAAATCATTCGATGAAGAATACCCCGAGGAAGCAGCCGAGGCTGGGAATGTAAGAATAGCCATATCAGGTGATGGGTTGAATCCATATGGTATGTCGTCCAATCCATACAGCTGCTGGCCTGTGTTTGTAATTCCGCTCAATCTTCCTCCCGGTGCCCTAATGCAACGGAAGACCATGCTCTTGTCGCTCATCATTCCGGGGCCTGACTACCCGGGGAAGCAATTGGGTGTGTTTATGCAGCCGCTTGTGGATGCTCTGCACCATTCTTGGTACTTTCCGAGGTTGACATACGACCGGGGTCTGCAGAGAAATTTCTTGATGAAAGTTTGGTTGCACTATTGCATGCATGACTTTCCCGGCTATGCTCTATTCTGCGGATGGTGTACAAGTGGTAAGATGCCATGCCCAGTGTGCATGCAGGCTCTGCGAATGATTTGCCTGAGTAAGGGTGGCAAGTATGTAGCCTTTGACCTGCATCGACAGTTCCTCCCTCCAGACCATCCAGACAGGGAAGACAAGAAGAACTTCACGAAAGACCGGGTTGTTCATGAAGTAACCGAGATTCCAACATTTTCGGGGGCAGATGTTCTTGCTCAGCTAAAAGCTCTCAAGCCTAAAGTCAAAGGCAAAGGCAAAGGCAAAGCCAAAGGCTTCGAGGGATATGGTGAGACGCACAACTGGACGCACATTACCCCCTTCTCGCAGCTTCCCTATTTCAAGGACCTCAAACTTCCTTACAATATTGATGTGATGCACACCGAAAAGAATGTGGCAGAGTCCCTTTTCCACACGATCCTCAACATTCCTGATAAGATGAAGGATAACGTAAAAGCTAGAGCCGATCAATAGAGAATTTGTGATAGACCAAGCCTGAACATGAAGCCTCCCACAGGCGGTCGAAAAAACTGGTTCAAGCCAGATGCTGACTTTGTCCTTAAACCGCCAGAAAAAAAGAAGTACTTATCTGGCTGAAACAAATTTTGAAGTTCACCGATGGTTATGCATCGAATATAAGTAAGGGAGTCAATCTTTCAACGGGCAAAGTGACCGGCCTGAAGAGTCATGACTACCATGTATGGATTGAGCGGATAATGCCGGTGATGGTTCGAGGCTATGTCCCCGAGCATGTCTGGCAAGTGCTTGCCGAGCTTAGCCATTTCTTTCGCACGCTCTGTGCTAAAGAAGTAAGTAAAGAGGTGATTGAAAAATTGCATAAGAAGGCACCGGAGTTGATAGTCAAGCTAGAGAAGATCTTTCCGCCAGGCTTCTTTACTCCGATGACACATCTCATTCTGCACCTCGCGAACGAGGTATTGTTGGGGGGCCCTGTGCAAAATCGCTGGCAGTACGGCCCTGAGAGGCAGAACAAGCATCTCCGACGGAAATGTGGAAACAAAGCTAAGATTGAAGCTTCCATAGCTGAGGCAGTTATCCTAGAGGAGGTGTCAGACCTCAGGACATCATACTATCCAGACCACGTTCCCCATCTGCATAACAAGGTGCCTCGATACAATATAGAAGAGCCCAAGTATCAACCCAGACTCGATCTATTCAACGCGCAAGGTGGGAGGGCTGGGGCCTCGAAATCTTATAACATGCCACGACAAGAGTGGGAGGACCTCATGTTCTATATCTTGCACAACATCAAGGAAGTTGAGGAAGTGTGGATGAGGTAATACCACTACACCATTCCTTTATGTCTTCCACATCATCATGTTCCATGTTCACTTAGTCCCGGTCTAACACCGCTTTTATTTTTTTAGTGATTTCGTTCAAGAGGAATGGACGGGAGTGAATCCTCCTACTGAGGCGGAGGCACTTACTCTTCTCCGTCATGGAAACCCTGGACGTAAAAATTTTGTTGCTTGGTTCATGGACAAAGTAATTTTCCACACTCCCCTATTAAATACCTACTTCAACATTTATTAGTTAACCGAACTAATGCACGCAACAATTTCCATTATACTTGTAGGGAAAAGATCCGAACATATCTATGGATGATGAATTGAGATGGGTTTCCATGGGTTTTGACCCTGCCGTCATGACATGTAAAAAGTATGATGTGAATGGGTATCGCTTCCATACAGAGGAGCACCAAAACAGCCGCCCCGATCCCAAAACTATAAATACTGGAGTGTACACCCCCGGTCAAAATTCAGTAGACTACTACGGAAGGGTACAAAATATATACGAGGTTAAATTCCGCCAGGGGCGTGAGACCCTAAGTCTTCCTGTGTTCAAATGCCGATGGTTCGATCCGCGGGAGGGGGTAAAACATACGCCTTCCATTGGTTTGGTCGAAGTTAAACCATCAACCGTCTATGCCGGAGCCGATCTCTTCATTGCGGCTACCCAAGCTACACAAGTATATTATCTGCCTTACCCATGCCAGAAAGTGTATCTAAAGGGTTGGGAAGTTGTGTTCAAGGTGTCGCCACATGGTAAGCTACCAGACCCGAATGAAGACGATTACTGCAACATTAACCCCATGACATACGAAGGAGTGTTCTATCAAGAGCAACCTGATGATGATGATGATGATGATGTGGTTAGAAACGATGACGCTAGACCATTGGGTGATGATGATGTGGACCCAAACGTCGACGATGCACGGAATGATGGTGAGACCATTGTCAATGAAAATGACATACTTATGCTAGAAAAGTTAAACGAAGACGCTGACGACGAGGAAGAGCCTCCACCTCCGTCGGACAACGAAGATGATATGATTGATAGTGATGATGAGACGGACCGAGAAAGAGGTTACAACAGTGATGATTCATATGGGTTCTAGCAGATGTACGTTTCAAGTATTTTTTTTCTATAGTTTAGGAATATGCCTTTTTATGCATTTTTATTAATGTGTTTATTATCATGCCTTTTCCTTCATTTCATTAATTTACTAATTGCTTTTTCTCTTTTCAATGCAGGTTCGTGGAACATGGGCAAGGGGAAGGCCGATGGCGTGGGTTTCCTACGCAAGGTCGTCGGCCTGCCTAGTCGGAGTGGTCGAGCACGTAATCCTCCCCCTCGGCTACTTGACGATGACTCCTCACAGGGAGGTCGAGGGAGAGGTGCCCCTAGAGGAGGAGGGGGCGGGGGGAGAGCCTCTAGAGGACGAGGTGCTGGGGGGAGAGCCACTACAGGGGGTCGCGGCCAGAAAGAGCGCACCCTCACCGACTTAGGGGTGTTGTCTTCGAGGCCCTCCTCTAGTGAGGTACCCTCCTCTAGTGAGGTACACTCTAGGGAGGAGGAGGAGGGGGAGGAGGTGGAGGAGGAGGAGGAGGTTGGGGAGGAGGTTGGGGAAGGGGAGGCAGGCGAGGAGGAGGGTGGTGGCGGGGATGATGGTGGTGACGGGAAGGGGGTTGACACGAAGGGGTGGCTGCGTGGCAACGCAAAGCTACCAAAGCAGGTTCCTGCTATTGAGGAGCAGAAGTGGCTCATTGAGCCCACGGGAAAAGAGTAAGTGGTTCATTATGTTGCTTGTCACATGCTTATTCCAGTTGTTATTTATTTTTCTTGTCACATGCTAATAGTTCATTCTTTTGCAGCAACTGGATATATTCTAAAGGGGTCCGTATTCCCAACGGCCTCATCACCGTCTTGCTGAAGTTATATTGGCCGGGGTTGTACTGTCCTGATCCAGTCAGGCAGCCGGACCGTCGGGTTTTGGCCACGAGCTGGGACCACTGGGAAGCGGCCCGCCACGCGGACCATGAGACCCATGCCAAGGCCGTGATCACTACTTTCTGGGTGAGTTCTCTTCAGAAGCACAAGTCCATTCTAGTTTCATGAATGATTTAACTCATGGCTTCTCCCATTCTTGTTTCATGCATGATTGTAGAAATTCTATCGAGTTCTTCCGGAGCACAGGGCTAGAGCGGACCAGATCGTGCTGCGCCAATGCAAGAAGAAGGCCCGCCAGATGCAGTACGAGGTGCGCTATGTGGCCATCTCCACATATTACCACGACTATCTTGGTGTGAAGATGACCAAGGAAGAAGCGCGGAGGATGGGCATTACCTTCGAGAGGCCCGAGTTCTTGGCGGTAAGTATAAAAGATTTTTCATTATGCTTTCATTATGCTTTCATTACCTTGTGGTACATTATGCTTTATGCTTTATGCTTCCATAACACCAATTTGGACACACCTACATGCCATTATGCTTTTATTATGTAGGTGTGTCCAAATTGGTGTTATGGAAAAGACGAGTCCTGGGCGGCATTGGTGGATCTTTGGTGTGATGAGGCTGGAGCCTGGGCGGCTATGAGAACCCAAAATAAGGCTAACCGAGGGACGGAGGGAGTACATGCTCAGGGAAACCGAAACCACTATCTCCACAAGGCAGTTAATGTATGACTAACCCCATTAAACATTCTTCTTCTTCTATTTACCATCACTTTCTTATGTATGACTAACCTCTGTTTGGTGGTGCAGGAGGAGAAACTGAAGCGGCCGCTCTCACACATGCAGGCATGGGAGATCGCCCATACACGGAAGGACCCCAAGCCTGGCGAGCCCAAGTACTACGTCAAGAAGACCGCAGGGAGGAAGAAGGCCTACTCCGAAGCGTATCTGGAGTTACATCCTGACACACCTGACCCCATTGCGGCGCCTCTGGACGACATGGCGGTGGTGAGGATGGGGCCCAAGGAGCACGGTCGGGACGCGGTTCTCGATGCTGTGATCACTCCTAGTATCTCTACACCAGCTTTCGTCGGATCGGACCCGAGCTGAGCCAGCGCACGAGCCAGCCAGTGACTAGTACACAGTCCCTCTTTCCAGAGCAACAATCTGTAAGTATTTTCCCTATTATCTTCATTTCTCACTTCATTTTCCGCATTTAATAGTTTTATGAGTTCCATCATGTCATGCCGTAGGCCTACATGGAGTACACACGCCAGGAGACCATGGCGTGGCATCAGAGGCTTTATGAACACCAAGTGCAGAGGGATAGCCAGATGCAGCAGGCTTTTCAGGATATGGCGGCCGGCAGGTGTCCTCAGTTCCCTACAGCACAATGCCCTCCAGCACAACCAATGCTAATGAGCTTTGAGGAGTTTGTGGCACAGAACGCTAGCCCCTCGCCGGTTAGTTCATCCCCAATCTAATCACCCAAAGCATGTCATGCCTTTCAACACAGTCATAGATCCCGTGCATATGTCTTTTCAACATGCAGGGAACAGGTGGATCTACCGTTGGCGGTGGTCTTCGCCAGCACTCCGGAGACACGGAGCCCGACCACTCCGATCCACGGAGGCGGAGGAGGAGGTGGAGGCGGTCTTGGCGGTAGCGCTGTCGCTAGCAGTGACGACCTGGGCTTTGGCCGTCTTGGCGGTGACGACCTCCGCGGTGCTCGATGATCCTTGTGTGGTGATGATGCTTGAGATGACTTGTGTGTGGTGATGATCATTTAGATGACTTGTGTGCTTCTCTATATGCTTATGCTTATGTTGGTTGTGATGATGTTCATTTAGAGACTTGTGTGTGATGATGCTTATGCATATATTGTTGTGATGGTGCCGGATGATATCCCGTTGTGTTTTATATGTCTATCCCATCATATATATCTGCTGATATGTGCTGCTATTTGAATTGAATTGATCTGAAAACAAACAGAAAAAAGAAAAAAAAGCAAAAGCAAACTATGCCGACGGCTAGGCCGTCGGCATAGGGCTAGCGTGAGCTCCCAATAGCTGACACGTGGGCGCCTATGCCGACGGCCTTGCCGTCGGCATAGTTTGAAACTAAGCCGACGGCCAGGCCGTCGGCATAGACGCCCACGTGTCAGCTACTGGGAGCTCTGTATGAAGGACTATGCCGACGGCCTCGCCGTCGGCTTAGTTTCAAACTATGCCGACGGCAAGGCCGTCGGCATATCCCCGGTCCATGAGCAGCGGCTGGTCGCCACGTGGCACACCTATGCCGACGGTCTAGCCGCCGGCATAGCTTTTGACTAAGCCGACGGCTAAGCCGTCGGCATAGGGGCGCCACGTGGCGACTAGTGGTTGGGCAGACTTGACGGCTGCCGCCGTTAGGCGTGATCTATGCCGACGGCCGGGGCCGTCGGCATAGATGTACGGCCCCTGTCGGCGTATCATATATGCCGACGGCTTTTCGACGGCCTCCCTGGCTGTGCCGACGCATATGTTGCCGACGGCCCTATGCCGACGGGGGCCGTCGGCATAGGCCTATCCCGACGGGACTCAGGCCTATGCCGACGGCCCTGGCCGTCGGCATAGGGTGCGATTCCGGTAGTGCCTTGCTGGTTGCCCATGGCCTTCTGTACGTCACCAAGGGTGCCTTTGCGGACTGTTACTTCAGCTTGAAGCCTGAAGCCGCCAGAAAAGTAAGAGCCTTCTCCCGGTGTCAAGGTTGGGAGGACATGTGCAAGGTGGTGGAGATGGAGCTGTCCCTCATGTACGACGTCATGTACACCAAGGCGGCCATCGTCCACACCTGGCCGGGTTACTGCATCCGTGTCGCCTCGCCGCCCTTCACCGCCGCCGCCTTGCTGCTCTTCTGGTCCGACAGCAAAGACGGCCAGAGCAGTGCAGATGTCATCGTCACCTACTCCTTGCTCATTGTGACACTCGTCCTTGATGTCGGGTGGCTACTTAGATCACTGGGATCCACATGGACATGTGCATTCCTCAAGCATAGGCCGTATTCGATTCTCCGGTGTTCGCATCGGCTGATCCGCAGCTTGGGCTTCATGGCGGACAAGTATCATCTAACTAGCTACAGGATGTGGTCGGCCACGGGCACCATTGGGCAGTACAACCTGCTGAGCGACAGCTGTCGCGGAAGAAGGGGTGGCACCACCATGAGCATATCTAGCAGGCTAGTGAAGATGGTTGCAAAGGAAGACAATTGGATGGAATACCATTACGGATATGGACAGTTCTTACCATGCGTCAGGAACTTGTTGTTCCAAGGGATATGGACAATTCTCAAGAAAGCCTTCCCACCACCACAAGAAATATTAGCTGACAAGGTGACCGGCAAGGTGTCCGCTTATCCATCCGGTGACAGTCCTCCACTTCCACCGCCTGTTGAGGCTCGTAAGGCGTTCGTCAATCCAGAGGCGGGCCAAGCGAGACAGTCGGAATTAGGCGACGCTCTTGATATCGGCCCTGAGTTCCAAGAGGTAGTCCTCAGGTGGCACATCGCAACCGACATCTTCCTCTTGTGCAGGCAAAGCTCAACAGCATCCGGCAGCTGCAACTCCTACAAATATGTCAAGGCCATACAAGGGCTATCAAATTATATGATGTTCCTCGTCGCCGTACGCCCCGGCATGGTACCGGGCCTTTACCTTCGCAGCATGCACGATGCAACAAGAGAGGCATTAGACAAAATTTGCTGTCGAGACCATGCCATGCCTGATCACCAACGAACTTGCACTTCTAGTCCAAGAGATGAGATGGAGTTTGCAGAAATCCTTAAAGCCATGAAACCGATAGAAGGCTCTACGCCACTTATTCTATCGGAGGGAAGGCTCTATGCCAAGTTAATGCTCAGTCGGGTGAACCCCAATGAGATGGATCCGGATGACAAGACGGATATTACGAAGGCCCTTGATCTACTTAAGAATTTAATGCCCGACTTGTGGTGGTTGGAGAAGGACACAGTGGGAGATTGGTCGCTGCCGATGGATAACATGTTGAAACAAATCTTGGGTGGATGGGTGCGTTTGCTCCTACATGCGTCCACACGGTGCAGCCGTGGTTCCCATGCCAAGCAGCTTGGCCGTGGCGGAGACCTCACCACTGTTGTGTGGATGCTCGCTGAACACGCCGGCCTATTTCGCATCCCGCCAGACAACTAATGGTGATCAGCTAGCAAGCTATTTATAGCCACCCCTGCATGCTACCTATGTGTGTGACCAGTTTAATTGTTGCTTCTTTTGCTTGGGAATGTATCTTACGTGTTCTTGTGAGAATTGGCCGTATGTAATGGTATTTGGTTGTTGGCCGTATGTAATGGTATTTGGTTGTATGGAACATGAACATTTTGGATTAATAATACAAAAAATGAAACTAAAAAAACCATATGATTTATTGTATATGATTACTGTGTTGTTATAAAATATTTATTGAATGTAAATAGCAGTATCGAGTGAAACCACATGCTAACAGAAATAGAATGAAACTTGTGAACTGACCAGTTCCCATTATATTATTGCCTGCAAAAACATAATGGAAACTGCTGAAATGGCATGCCTGCATGTTAAGACAAATGGATTATTATTGATCGCCTCTTTAGTTATATAGGATTACACCAGTCTAGCTATTTATTACAAAAAGTTAGCAATCTCCTTCCCTTCCCTATACCTAGTCACTACAATTAGACTCTGCTTTGGAGGCCGTCTTTCTCTATTGTAATAGGCATATTCGCAGGATAGCTATAGTGGGTGGGTAGGTGGTGCATGCTCTTAATTATTTAAGCAACCTTTTCAAAAGTGAAAGTTAATTCTGATTAAGTACGAGGATGATGAAGACTGTTGTAGCATCAAGCCTAGGTAATAACCTTGTGGCACCTAACCAGGGGCGGAGCTTTGTTGGGGCCCGCCCAGGTTTTTTACACTTTTGATTTTACCTATGCATCGAAGGAAAGCCCACCTTCAGCCTAGTAAGGATACGATCGATCCAAAGCACTCGAGGTCTCTCGCTCGCAAGTCCCAGCTTTCTCGCAAGCAGCCGCTCCTGCTGTTTCTCACGGCCGCATCAGGCAGGAGACAGAGACATCGGCCAATCAAGCAACCACTCCATCTAATTTCCCTGTAATTACGATTCAGCAAGAGATCACAGCTAATCTAATTTGTTTTCCCAAATTCTGAGTTCAACGATGTAGTTAGATACAGACTGTCCATATGCTTATTTTGTCCATGATATAGTCCTGGTTGTTCCACTCAACTGAGGGACATGGATTAGATGCAAATAGTACTACACTGTACATCTAATTTTCCTGCAATTGCTTCATTAGATATCCTGATCTTCCACTCAGTTGTTCTTTGCATTTTACATGTCACAGCATATGTTGGGTAGCCATAAGCAATGGTAAACAAGCTCACTCACACGGTCACACCTAGAGAAGAATTGATTTGGTTTTCAAAAGAAAAAAAGATCATTTCAAAATTCAATTGATATATACATATATTCTCACTCCACCTGTATTAGAGACTAAATGCATATATATGACCCAGAATTTCAAAAAAAAATCGGTGCTCTCCCTTTGTCTGGCCCGTCCAACATTTTCTTTGAAGCTCCGCCACTGCACCTAACCTTCATGATACGCAGGCCCGTCGATGAGGGGGGCCAAAGTGGCCGACCGCACAGGGCCCCCAAATCTTGGGGCCTCCGACTGGAGAAAAAAACGGAGTTGAACCACCTGTTACAGCCTGAACCCTAGCGCCGTGACCCTTCCCAGTCCTCTGACCACGCATATTGCGCCGCCTCTGGCCATCTTGCATACTCGCCTGCGACAAATTCGACAACTGCTGGTCTGTTGCATACCGAGTTACCGACGCCAGCGGCCACTCACCCTCTGTCTAGCCCCGCCTAGTATCTGCTCCGCGCTAGTGCCAATCGCATGGTTTCCGGCAGTGCTCCCCATCCTCTACACGGCCGCTGCAGCCGTGCTGCTGCTGCCACCGGGTCCTGACCATACCTAGCCACGCCCAAAACTGGCAGTGAGTCCAAATCTGAGAAACGTCGGCACTGCTTGCAGCCTCGGCCACTGACCAGTGAGTAATTTCTTTGATTGAGACAGGCAAACAACAATACAAGATGTATTTGAACTGACATGATGTATGTGTTCATTTCAAGATTAGTGAATTTGAACATTTAACTGATATTGAATTGAAAAAGAACTGTATGCGTGTATGGATTAAATGCAAAATGATGCATATTTATATCAATTTTATTTGCTATTGCAGAAAAATAAGAAACAAATATATTTTCACCGGTTGCATGCAACAATAGTAAAGAGGAGTGTCTACAAATATGTCATATGGGAGGAATGGATAAAGCAAACTATTGATTTGGTATTCTCTTGTATCTCTTATTACAATTTGTTTTTTTTGTCATGTTTTATATGTTTCTTTGATCATTGAGTATTGAGTTTAAATTCTCTATATATTGTGGGGTTGAGATAATTTGTGTATGCTTTCACATGAGGTATTTCCTGGATAGCTATGAGGTATTTTCTGGATAGTTCTTCAGTATACAAAATTTCAAAATTTATGACCCCATTTTGCATTTCGTCCCGGGCCCCCAAATTCCTGGAGACGGCCCTGATGATACGTACGCATGCAGGTTCCGATAAATTTGAGGCAAGGACACAAATTCATGTATAGGACCTACCCGATGCAAAGCAACCTGCAAACAACAACTAGGGACCACCAAGTGTTACCAAGGTGAGAAAAGTATAGAAGAGACTACAGCTTTGCCGACATGCATTTTACTATACTACCCCTAAATACACTAATGCCCTCTAGGACGGGTTAGTCATTTCCTAGAAAATACCTTGAGAATATGCCCTGGGTCTTGTGCGGTATTGAACCACTTGGTGTGACGCGCAAACTTCTCGCTGATGCAAAGCACATTCCTAAGCTGGAGTTGGCGGCATTCCACAAGGTCGAGTAGTGTTTTCCCAAGGTACAGAGTTGGCAAAACTTCACGAAGTGTTGTGTCGGCATCCCTAGGGTGCGGAGTTTGCATTGGCAAAACTTCAGAAAATGCTTAAATTGGGACTTCTCTGAGGTGCCATACTTCACGAATTTCTCGACTCGGTGTGTTCCCAAGGTGTGGAAGTTGGCGGCTCTTCAGGAAGTGTAGAGTTGATGCTTTCCCTGGGTCCGGAGTTGGTGGCTCTTTAGATGCTGTAGTGGCATAGCACAACATTTCCACCCACAACCGTGAGATGACTCCCAACGCCATCCCCAATGTGGCCCCTCCTCGCACCTGTGCAGCAATGTTTTCGCAATTGTACTAGGGGTCATAAATTTTGAAATTACCTCATAGCTCGATGTCCAAAAACTAGATGGTGCCTTGACTCAACAACATACAAACACTAGTACATGGTACGTGCCATTCACGTGTGGATTTAGGGATTATTAGTGAAGAGAATGGAAAAACCTGGATCTATCTATAACAGAAGGTAATAGCTATTTAATTACAACACATATTAAGCTTTCACTTTATTTGTATTTGTAATCTGATAACCAGGCGGACCAATGATTTGAAAAAAAGAAGCTAATAAACCTGCACATACTCTTTATTGCAGTGGCAGTCTGTCAGCGAAGGATGTGCACACCGTGAATCCCTCCACTGTGGGCCGTCTGATCACTCCATCTAACGGTCTATATGTGGCCACACAGTCCTCTATCTAAACCAATTGAGTGTGAGCCGTCGGATTACAAAGATCCAACGGCCGGCCTATATCCCTTCATATTGGAGTATAGATATGGCACTGAGTAGACCCTAGACTTTGTCCATCTCTAGAGCATATCAAGTTGGACTGGGTTCCTCTACACAGTTTACACCGGATCAGTGAACTTAATGTATTGGATTAATCCTTGTGTTGAAAGGCCTCCAGTGATGTCCAATACCCATGGCTGAAGAGATGTAGGACGTCTGCCATAGAATGCCTCTTAAAAACATAGGTAAACTGTACTAGGGTCTTCTTTTCGAGGATGCTACCATGCTAGCGGTTGCATATATACATCTTCTTCTAGCTTGGACAATCGCACCTTAGCAGCATTGCCCCCCCCCCCCCTCCCCCCTTTCTTTTTTATTCTCCCTCTTCCCAATTTTGGTTTTACTATACCATCAGGCCCACACCTTCACTGATTCCAACAACCACTGCAACACTTTCTTGTTACATTGATCGTATGCTAACAGTTCCACAATAACCTTGCTTACTGTGACAATAGTATTGAGGTACACTAGTAGAAAACGGACCTATTGTCACGGTTCGTAAGGGCCTTTTGTCCCGGTTCCTGAACCGGGACTAAAGGGTCGTTACTAATGCCCTGACCCTTTAGTCCCGGTTCAATCCAGAACCGGGACAGATGGGCCTCCACGTGGCCTGCGCCCTGAGCCCAGGCAGGAGGGCCTTTGGTCCCGGTTGGTGGCACCAACCGGGACCAATAGGCATCCATGCGTCAGCATTTCTGTGGCTGGGGTTTTTGTTTTTGTTTTTTTTGAAGGGGGGGTGGTTGGGGGTTTTGGAGGGTTAATTTAGATATTTCATATATTGTGTTAGCTAGCTAATTAATAGAGATAAGTGTCTTCTCTTATGTTCGTGCTTGGTCCACGCTACGTACTATACATATGTATAGAGAGGACTAGACACGCTAGCTAGCTAGTAAGCAAACGAAGGAAACAGAAGATCGTCATGAGCATATATGCATACAGAGAGAAGTGATATCGACCACCTCTCCTTCTCCGAGAGATTGGTCGAATAACAAGTTCTCGTATATCTATCCGACACTACCGGCTACATATATACAATAATTATCTCTTACAAATATAATCTCCTAAACTACGGACGCATGGTCCAAATAGTATTCTCCGTCTTCAGCGATCACGTGGTCAAGAAAGAATGCCGCCAATTCCTCTTGAATTGCTCGCATGCGATTTGGTGCTAGGAGTTCATCCCGCATCCGAAACATCTAATTTGAAGAAGGGGGTCAATACATACATACATACATACATATATATATATATATATATATATATATATATGAATGAATGAATGAAACTCAACACAAATGATGGCAATAAAATAAAATTGTGAATATTGTTATTTACGCACTTCATATTGTTCGTCAGAGTAGCCCCGCTCACAGGTCGTGTGGCGGATGGACTCGCAAATGTAGTATCCACAGAAATCATTCCCTTGTTCCTGCCACAACCACTTTACAAGAAATAGAGGTCAATCAAACTGATAAGCAAGAATGCCAAATGGTATTGATGAAACTAGCGCTTGAATCAATAGCTAGGAGATGCGCGGAACATGCTACGTACTATAGTACTTACTTTCGGGTGTCTAAATTCCAGCTTCTTCGGCAGTCCCGGAGCTTTTTTGGTGAATTTTCTCCAAACTCTGCCAGACAAAGAAAACAATTACTTGATATCAGAAATGAACAAAGTTGCTGATATGGTGGATAATGATCGATTTAACTTACTTCTCGAGTATTTGAGTCATGTCCGCATACTCCTGGGGATCTTTTCGTTTAGAGTCCAAGACAGTTACTACTCCCTGCTCAAGCCTAATCTCTAGGAGAATATAGTGGTACCTGCGCATGCATGCATAACTCATCAATTACATTACTATAACCTAGACTAATATATAAGGGAAACCGAATATGCACAAGACAGTAACACTCACTTGAAGTTGTAAGGAAAGAGTATTATATCTTTGTTTTCATTTATTTTGAACGATCGTAGCAAGTTGGCCTCGGTAGCTGCGACATGAAATTTAACCTGAGTTGCATCTATGATATTTGTGTTAATGAACCCAATATCACCGATTTGTCTTTTCTTCAATTCGACGATCTTCAATCTGCATAATATAGTGAGGATAATTATAAATACATGCAATGAAAGAGCTGAGCTATATAAAGAGACTTAATGACAGAAGTAGTACTACTTACAGACAGTAGCAGGTGACCGTTGCTTTATCGAGGGCCAATTGATTGAAAAACTGAAAGAACTCCTCAAATGGAACAGGCAACAGATCAATTCCAACGAGCTCATGCTTCGGTTTAACTCTCGCATACAAAGTACTCCTCCCCCCAGAGTCTCTGCAGATTTTCAAGTACCAATCATGCAATCTTCGCATCATCGTTGATAGAGATCTTTCATCTTTGACGAGAGGCTTCCCGTACTCGTATCTTTGTATCTGCACGTCCATGGGTTCATAATGTACTTCGTCGGGCAGGTAATCTGCAAGATTGCTATAACCGGGCACCATCCTCGGATCATTATCGACGTTGTGGCTAGGCACCTTGAGCGGGGGGCACAATTGCTTTGCTTATTCGCCGAGCTGGGCAATTTGTTTCCCAGCTCGTCGTTCTTTCAGCCTTTGATCACTGACAGTACTTCCCGACCGCTCCGCTTCGGCAAATTCCTTTCCAATAATGCGGTCATAGTTTCCTTTCGGCGAATCAGACTTCGGTGGTTTTGTCAGGGCAGCCAGAGTGCGCTTCACTTTCACCCGATCTACCTTCTCCTCCGGAGGTGGATGTTTCTTTGCTTTCACCCCTTCAAAGAATTTCTTCACTTCTTCTCGCGCGATCTCGGCGTTCTCCTCCTGGGTCCTCTCGTATGGTAACTTCTCTGGAGTCTTCAGAGAAGGACCGAATCTGTATGTCCTCCCGCCTCTGGTTGTACTACTAGACGTCGATCGAGCAGACGTAGCGGTTGTCTTCTTTACTTGCTTAAGAGGCGGAGGAGAAGGACTAGACGCGCCGGAGCAGCTGGAGCGGCGGCAGGTCTCTTCTGCCCTTGCTGACGAGGCGGAGAAGGAGGAGGTTGGCTGCTCGGGCGCGTCGGCGCAGGCGGAGAAGGAGGCGGAGTGCCGCCGCGCACCGGAGAAGGAGCCGGCCGAGGGCCCTGATCGTCACTCGCCGGAGGAGGAGGCGGTGGAGGCGGAGTGCCCTGACTCGCCGGAGGAGGAGGAGGAGGAGGCGGTGGCGTCCAGTTTGGAAGGTTGATGAGCTCCTTCCGCCATAGGCATGGAGTCTTCAGAGCAGATCCCAGCCGAGTCTCCCCTTCACCGGTAGGGTGGTCAAGCTGGAGGTCCTCAAATCCCTCCGTTATCTCATCCACCATCACCCTAGCATATCCTTCTGGAATCGGCCGGCAGTGAAAAGTTGCGCCGGGTTCAGTAGGAAAAACAGAGCCAACAGCCGCCTTGACCTTCAAATTCATCCATTGCGTCATAAGGTGGCAATTTTGAGACTCTGTTATAGCATCCATGGGATAGCTGGCAGGAGCCGTCAAGGCATGCTCCGGCTGAAGCAGCTCGGTGGAAGCCACGCTGCTTCTGCGCTGAGATGGCGGGGTAGCTTCGGGGGAGGCTTCGGCAGTACGTTTGCTGCGATTTGCTTCTCGTTCCTCTATCGCGTCTACCCTTGCTTGCAGCGCCTGCAGTTCGGTCTGCTGCACTTTCTTCCTCCTCTCCTGGCATTTGTAACCGCCTGCGTCCGGAAACCCAGCCTTCCACGGAATGGAGCCTGGCGTGCCTCGTGTCCGTCCAGGGTGCTCAGGATTCCCGAGGGCCATTGTGAGCTTGTCGTTCTCTCTGTCTGGAACGAACGTCCCTTGCTGCGCTGCATCGATATAGTGTTGAAGCCTCGTGACTGGTATTTCCAATTGATCGTCCGTCCAAATGCACTTCCCTGTTACAGGGTCCAAGGTTCCGCCAGCCCCGAAGAACCAAGTCCGGCAACGGTCTGGCCAGTTCATTGTGTCTGGTTCGATCCCTTTTTCAACCAGATCATTCTCAGCATTGGCCCACTTAGGCCGGGCTACGAGGTAGCCACCTGACCCCGTGCGATGGTGAAGCTTCTTCTTCGCAGCATTTTTCTTGTTTGTCGCCGACATCTTCTTACTCTTTTCCGATGTCTTGTGGGACACAAATGCGGGCCAGTGATCTCTGATCTTCTCATATCTGCCCTTGAATTCTGGTGTCTCTTTTTTATCGACAAACCTATTCAGCTCTTTCTTCCACCTCCTGAATAGGTCTTCCATCCTCTTAAGAGCAAAAGACTTGATTAATTCCTCTTTAACTGGCTTCTCCGGATCATCCTCTGGCGGTAGGGTGAAATTTGACTTCAGCTCAGTCCAAAGATCATTTTTCTGCATATCATTGACATGAGACACCTCAGGGTCTTCTGTAGCCGGCTTTAACCATTGCTGGATGCTAATCGGGATCTTGTCCCTAACCAGAACCCCGCACTGAGCAACAAATGCGTTCTTTGTTTGGATGGGTTCAATCGGTTGGCCGCCGGGCGCGATTGCTATGATCTCAAACCTTTCATCCGAGCTCAACTTTTTCTTCGGGCCTCGTCTCTTTACCGAAGTTGTGCTCGATCCGGAGGGCTAGAAAAAAGAACAAAGACTTAATTAATATGTGTACATACCAAAACAATGAATGCATCAATTAGCTAGTCAGCACAGGCTTAACTAATATATATACCTGGCCGGACTCGGTTCGGTCACCGGAGCCGTCATCACGGTCTCCTTCTTGCACCGGCATTGGGTCACCGGAGCCGTCCTCACGTTCTCCTTCTTGCACCGGCATTAGGTCACCGGAGCCAACTTCTTCACCCTCTCCTTCCAGACCATCGGTGTCGTTGAGCCACAACGAGCAGACGGCATCACTTCCAAGTGCGATTATGTCCCTCAACAACACTTCTTTTGCTTCGTCTCGGGCCGTGTCCATAGTTTCTACAAATATTTACAACATGGCAATTATTATTCAAACATGACAGATGGATATATTAGTGGCAAACGTAGAACTAGCTAGCTAATCACAGTAAGGAATCATATTAATTAGTGGCCTCGACACTGCTTCTCTAGGGTTTGGGGTGGCCTCGACAACGCTTCAATGGTTTGGGGTGGCCTCGAGAGAGTTTGTCGGGTAGGGGCGCGGCGGGAGGGGGTAGGAGACCAACATCGTTTTTTCTAGGGTTTGGGTGTCCTCGAGAGTTTTGGTCGAGCGAGAGGGTCGGGGGGGTGCTCCCGCGGTATAAGTTATCATAGTCGAGAGGGGGTATATATATCGACCGCCCCTCATGTCGAAGTTATCCGGGAGGGGGTAATATCGACAACGACGACATACATACACGGGAAAATAATGTTATCGGGGAGGGGGTATATCGACCCCCCCCACGTGTTGAAGTTATCGGGAGGGGGTTATATCGAGAACGATGACATACGTACATGGGAAAATAATATTATCGGGGAGGGGGTATATCGACCCCCCCTCGTGTTGAAGTTATCGGGAGGGGTATATCGACGACGACAGACCCGATAAAATATAAGAAAACGAAGAAGAAATAAAAAGAGGAGAAAAAGAAAGGAATAGAGGAGAAGATCGAAGAAAAAAAAGAGGAGAAGAAGAAAGGAATAGAGGAGAAGAAGAAAAAATAGAAAATTTCTATTTTTTCTTCTTCTCCTCTATTCCTTTCTTCTTCTCCTCTTCTTTTTCTTCTTTTTTCCTCTTCTTATTTATTTCTCCTCTTCTTCCTCTCCTCTTCTTCTTTCTTCCCCTTCTTATTTTCTTCTTTCATATCCTTCTTTTTCTTCTAAATTTTAACATATTCTAAATTTTCTTCTAACTTTCTATATATGAACAAAAAACTATCTATTAACAAAAAACTTTATATATATATATATGAACAAAATTTCTATGAACAAAAAAATTAAACTAACATACACATATACATTATACATTTTATATATATATGAACATTATACATACACATATACATTATACAAAATTTCTATGAACATATACATACATATAGCCACATACATACACATATACATTATATATATATATATGAAAAAAATTAAACTAAAAAAATGAAGGGCAGGGGCGGCGCGGCGCGCAGCGGGGCGGCGTGCGGCGGCAGCGAAGGGCAGGGGCGGCTTGCGGCGGCCGCGCAGGGCAGGGGCGGCACGAGGCGGCAGCGAAGGATAGGGGCGGCGGCGCGATGGCAGCGCGCGGCGGCTACGGCGGCCAGTATAGGGGGAGGAGCAGGGGAACGGGGCGGCGCTCACCGCGAGGTGGCGTCGGCGACGAGGAAGGCTCGGGGACGGTGGAGGCGCGCTCGGGGGCGAGGGCAGGGGCGCGCGGGCTCGGGGACGACGTCGGCGACGGCGACGGAGACGGCGACGGCGAGGCACGGGCGACAGTGACGGTGCGGTCGGGGGCGACGGCAGGGGCGGCGAACGGCGTCGGGGCAGCCTGGCGGCGTCGGCGTCGGGGCGGCAACTGCGAGAGATGAGAGTGAAATTTCCTAAGTATGGACTTATATAGCAAAGCCTTTCGTCCCGGTTCGTGGCACAAACCGGGACTAAAGGAGGGCATTAGTCCCGGTTAGTGCCACCAACCGGGACCAAAGGCCGCCGCTTCCCGCCCTTTGGGCCTGAAAAAGGCCTTTGGTCCCGGTTGGTGGCACCAACCGGGACTAAAGGGGGGCATTGGTCCCGGTTGGTGCCACGAACCGGGACCAATGCCCTCCTATGGTCCCGGTTCGTGCGTCTAACCGGGACCAATGGCCTGCGCCGCGATGCGGTGCGGTGCTGTGGGATTTTTAGTCCCACCTCGCTAGCTGAAGAGCTCACGCACCTGTTTATAAGCACTGCTCTGTGTTCTCTTTCGAACTCCTCTGAACTGCAGGCTTACGGGCCTAATGGCACACCGCAATGCCTGTGGGCCTACTGGGCCTGCTGCGGGCCTGAATCCTGGCACATGGTTGGGTTTCTAGTCGTATTCAGGCCGTGCTGGCCCAGTAGGTGGCATTTTTTTTTCTTTTTGCTATTTATTTTTTTCATTTCTAGTTAGAGCTAAATACTTATAGTTTTTTAGTGATTTCTTTTTTCTTTTAGGTCACAAAAATTATAAACTTTCTGTTAGTGCCATTAGTTTTAAAATTTGAATAGTTTAAATTTGAATTTTTTAAAATTTGTGTGAATCACTAGTTTATGAATAACTTTACTATAAAAATTGATTTTTGAGTCATTCTTTTTCCTGCTATTTAATATTACTGTGTTTTATCATTATACTCAATTTGGTAATTCTAGTTAGTCATAACAAATATTATAGGCATTTTTTTTGCTATTTATTTTTTCATTTCTACTTAGAACTAAATACTTATAGTTTTTTAGTGATTTCTTTTTTCTTTTAGGTCACAAAAATTATAAACTTTCTGTTAGTGCCATTAGTTTTAAAATTTGAATAGTTTAAATTTGAATTTTTTAAAATTTGTGTGAATCACAAGTTTGTGATTAACTTTACTAAAAAATAAACATAGATGCACCTATAGAGAAAATTCGACCTAAATTCATAATCAATTTCTATGAATTTCAGAGAAATTCATTATGAATTTAGGTCAAATTTCCTGTATAGGGGCATCTATTTTCACTTTGAGAGGAGCTCAACAAGGCAGAAAGGGACGGGCTTATAAACCGGTGTGGGCGCCCTTCGGTTGGCGAGGTGGGACTAAACTCTGGGTGCCACGAGGGCCAACCCTTTAGTCCTGGTTTGTGGCACAAACTGGGACTAATGGTCTTAGGTACACATCAATGTCGTTGTCGGGTTGCTTAGGGCCTTGGATGAGAACTGGCATCATAATGAACTTCCGCTTCATGCACATCCAAGGAGGAAGATTATACATACATAGAGTCACGGGTCAGGTGCTGTGATTGCTGCTCTACTCCCCGAAAGGATTAATGCCATCCGCGCTTAAAGCAAACCATGCGTTCCTTGGGTCCTTTGCAAACTCATCCTAGTACTTTCTCTCGATTTTTCTCCACTGCGACCCGTCAGCGGGTGCTCTCAACTTTCCGTCTTTCTTACGGTCCTCACTATGCCATCGTATCGACTTGGCATGCTCTCCGTTTCTGAACAGACGTTTCAACCGTGGTATTATAGGAGCATATCACATCACCTTCGCAGGAACCCTCTTCCTGGGGGGCTCGCCGTGAACATCACCAGGGTCATCTCGTCTGATCTTATACCGCAATGCACCGCATACCGGGCATGCGTTCAGATCCTTGTATGCACCGCGGTACAGGATGCAATCATTAGGGCATGCATGTATCTTCTCCACCTCCAATCCTAGAGGGCATACGACCTTCTTTGCTGCGTGTGTACTGTCGGGCAAGCTTCTTCTTCAATATTTTCAGTAGCTTCTCAAATCCTTTGTCAGGCACAGCATTCTCTGCCTTCCACTGCAGCAATTCCAGTACGGTACCGAGCTTTGTGTTGCCATCTTCGTAATTGGGGTACAACCCTTTTTTGTGATCCTCTAACATGCGATCGAACTTCAGCTTCTTCTTTTGACTTTCGCATTGCGTCCTTTCGTCGACAATGACCCGGCGAAGATCATCATCATCGGGCATATCGTCTGGTTCCTCTTGATCTTCAGCAGCTTCACCCGTTGCAGCATCATTTGGCACATCGTCTGGTTCCTCTTGATCTTCACCAGCTCCCCCCGTTGCAGCATCACCGTATTCAGGGGGCACATAGTTGTCATCGTACTCTTCTTCTTCGCCGTCTTCCATCATAACCCCTATTTCTCCATGCCTCGTCCAAACATTATAGTGTGGCATGAAACCCTTGTAAAGCAGGTGTGTGGCTCGGGCATTCCATCGAACACCTTGTGTCCATAGGAGGTGAGCTAGAGCACCACCAAGCCCTCTCCCCCTCGGCCAGAAAAAACAGAGCAGTGTGCTCTGCTCTTGCGCGAGGGGGTATATATAGGCACCCCCATTGGTCCCGGTTGGTGGCATGAACCGGGACTAAAGGGGAGCCTTTGGTCCCGGTTCAAGCCACCAATCGGGACCAATAGTGGTGGGCCAGGAGCGAGGCCCATTGGTCCCGGTTCGTCCCACCAACCGGGACCAAAGGTCCAGACGAACCGGGACCAATGGCCCACGTGGCCCGGCCGGCCCCCTGGGCTCACGAACCGGGTCCAATGCCCCCATTGGTCCCGGTTCTGGACTGAACCGGGACTAATGGGCTGACCCGGCCTGAACCTTTGCCCCCTTTTCTACTAGTGGTAATTCATAGTACACTACAACCTGACATATTTATCAAGGCGTTGATGGCTACAACACCTATAGTTGGTAACAAATTGTTGCCCCCCATATGCAAGGGTTTATAGAAACCGGTAAGTTGCCCATTAGGTGGATTACTAATGTATAAATCCTTGGAGATAGTGCCAAGTTATCCTCTCCTTCGAGTGGCACTTGAATAGAATAAAGGAGCCACTTGTGTCTCCAATAGTCCTAGTGTGGTTGTTGATCACATTAATCTTGATAGTTGCAATAGATAATGAGTAGATAATGGTATATAAAGTATTTTATTTATTTTTGGAATAAATAGTATATGAGACTAGTAGTGCAAGTACACATGTGATCTTAGAGGTTTTCTTATAGAGAAAATTGGATCTGGGTTCATAGTTTTGCTAGTTGCATCTCTTGTATTCACGATGTCACATAATATAAGCATATGCATGTGAAATGAATAATCATACAATCATCGTATGATATAGCATCAGTTGGGATCATGTTATATATGCGGCACATCCATAAATCCAAAACACCAACATCTATTACAAATAATGTTATATACTCCACACAAAGTGACCAGAACCCCATCTGCATGCAAGTAATCTATACCTCTATATACCTAATAATAAAGGAAGGCGTGTTTCTCCGATTTTTTGGTTCGTCCACCATATAGAATTATTTTTGCCCGTGATGAATACATGTCCGACGTGGTACTAAAATAATGACGTGTCCTATTTTAAATTTTTGTCCATCCACACACTAGGTTGAAAGATAGCGCTTCGTAAATTTCATCATGATTTGTTTTTTACATGTCCAAAGTGGTACTAAAATAATGTATATGTCCTTTTTAATTTTTCTTCTGTCCACACGCTAGGTTGAAAGATAACACTTCGTAAATTTCGTCACGATTTGCGTCTGGGTGGATCAAACTCAGGACCTCGCCTCCCACCCATAAGGTGGC
The DNA here is from genome assembly GCF_003073215.2 of Triticum urartu. Classification (NCBI taxonomy): domain Eukaryota; kingdom Viridiplantae; phylum Streptophyta; class Magnoliopsida; order Poales; family Poaceae; genus Triticum; species Triticum urartu. The sequence goes on from NC_053028.1 coordinate 9,608,810, forward strand.
CACCAGTTTTTTTTAAACACCTGTAGTTTTATTCATACTCATAACAATTAAAAGTACACATATTTGTATCTAAAATTCAGGAAAATACAAAGTAACTCCTCTGATTAAGAATTACAATGAAATCTCTTGGAAACACCTTTTCATGGTATCAATCTTTGTTGGAAGAAATACTATAAAGACTTCGGTAAAGAGGCAACGATTGGACTGGAGCAACAGTGTTGTCACTCTTTCATCCGCGTGAACATTATCAATAATGGTTTTTGAAAGCGCATTGATTCACCCATTCAAAATGATGAGAAGCCTTGATTGATGAGCGTACTTGGGCCGGGGATGGTCCCCTTGAAGTGTAAGCCGTCGGATCATAATATCTTCACCATGATGTCCATGAAAGATTTCAACTCCGCAAAGAATCAAACCGTATTCAATATCATTTTTTTGTTATTAGTTGCCCATAATAATCCTATTCCATTTGGTTGTGAGTTGTCACTAAGTACCTTGTTCCGATAGTAGTGGTATCAGAATGGTAAATTTGACACGGTGATCACTGTTTAATTATATGTTTGGCTACACCTAAGATAGACAATGTTGCACTCTAGAAATCTCTATCAAGTTATCATTGCATTATTATAATATGAAACAATAAGGTGTCTAGCTATGTAGTCAGTGGATACATAGGCTGTACAAAGCCAGGGAAACCGTCCAGCCACACAGACATAGCAAGTGCCTTTCAGACTGTAACCAAGGGCCCCCGGATTAGGCTAGCAACAACAGTTTCAAAACTCTGAGATAGTAGCAGCTGTATAAGCAACAACAAAGCATTCTTCGGGTATTGGTAATTCGGCCCCTAGCAAGATTAGCTGCACTCTTCATGGCATTAACAACACATGCCTCGGGATAAGTCCTTGAGCCAGCTTCTGCGGTTTCCCAGCTGCCATCATCCATGATCCATCAGTGTATCCCATAATTTGCTCCAGATTGTTCATACACATTTCACTGACAACACCAGCAAAACAGAGCATGGCATAAAAAGGCGAAACAGCAAAACAACAGTTATCTGCTAGAGTAGGAGTAGGTGCGCACATCAGTCATGATGAATTGATACTGTCTCGAGAAACCATCATCATATATAGTACATCGCACAAGCCAATACAATTGAAGTGTTCATTCATAGTACATGAGAAAAATAAACAGAGTAGGGAACGACCATTTTTATCCTCTCAAGAATCTGAATGCGTGACCTTCCATACAAATAAACAGAGCAGGGAATCAGCAGTTTTATCCTCTCAAGAATCTGAATGTGCGACCTTGAAGACAAATTAACAGAGCAGAGAATCATATGCTTCAGGTATTTACTTTTTTCCCCTTTGTATTAAAATCGTGTAGTGTTACAGTAAACTGGAATAGCAATATTCAAATGAAATATATTTTTATATCAGTGTCCAATCATGTATTGTTCAAGTTCTTGTCAGTTTCTAGCTCCTCGAAGTTCAGCAATAGTGATTGGAGCAACGTGGAGAGTTAGATCTATGTGTCTATTGCAAAAAGAAGTATTCTCTGAAACTTTAGTCCTATACTCACACTATGCTCTGCTTATTACAGTACGAACTTGCGGCAAACAGAGTATGTTTACAAATTCAACTGTGTTTCATTCGCAGAGAACCCTTGAGGAACTGATCGGAGTTAGGAGATGCCGGCGGCCGCGGCAACGAGGTACGTCCACAGGAAGCACCGAGGAACTTAAGTACAACGGCTGCCCCATAGCCCCGATATTCATGGCGGGTGGCAGAGCGGACTGCATTATAATGGCGTAGCACGGTACAGCGGGTCTGCGAGGTTGGAACTTGACGCCCTGCGTTGCGCACCATGGTACCGGCTTCGCCACACACGTATGCACACGATCGACGCGTGCTGCAGCACCAACTTCCATACCGCTGCAGATCGAATGATCAGGTTGAGTAGAGTCAAATGTATTCTGTCACGAGATGATCTGTCTAAATACTGATTGTGTCCAACTAATGGTGGCAGCACCCTACCGTGTGTCAGGATTCCTCCCAGGATGAAGGTGATGAAGGGGGTCGTGTCGTGCCATTGCTGCCATGGAAAGAGATCAAACACAGGACACGGTGTAACTGAATCAGGTGTTTCTAGTGACATACATGCATGTGTTACCCTTGAATTTCCAGGAGCAAAAGGCACAAGCTGAAGAAGCGCCAAAAGATTTTCAGGAGCTGTCCAACAAAGTAGTCAGAGGTGAGAGGTGAGTCTTGCAGGTTCCCAGATGCAGTCATCCATCACTTTCTCACACAAAAATGTTCAGAATTATTCATAGACATTTCTTAAAAAGGGAAACCAGCGAGATAACAGTTATCTGCTAGAGTGCACGCATAAAAGGTGCCATCTGTATTAAATGCAACATCAAATTGTACACACACACACACACACACACACACACACACACACAATTAAAGTGCTCACTCATAATACATGAGATAAATAAACAGAGCAGGGAATGGTCATTTTTATATTCCAACTGGCCAGCCAGCCACTTCCACAATAACATCGACAAATTAAGGGCATAGGAATAATTAAGCAACTAGAAAGACCAGCGGAGACCAAAGCACATCATCATCTTCCTCAACTGACACTATCATGTGAATTAGGAGACAGTGTCGCACTGTAAGGTGAGCCAGCATCAGGCTCTACACCTCATAACAGGTTGCTGGAGGCACACATCTTGGGCCTGCTGTTAATTTGTGGTAAACACATGAACGAAACTTTGAATTTAATAGAGTACTTGAAACTTAAAAAACATCAATGAAAGATGGCCAACGGGGGCTAATTTACCTTTCTGTTTATTTGTAGGCGGAATTCTAAATCACACTTTAATTTATGTACTTCCAGCGGATATGAGCGATCTTTGCCCAGTTTTCTCCATCAGGTGCTCGGCAGCTCTCTTTCAAGAGTTCCGAACAACCCTCCATGTGTATCTTCTGGAGGGAGGATGGCAGATCTGGTAAAGATGATATGTTGGGGCATTCACATATGTAGAGATTCTTCAGACTGGAGAAGCACTTCAAATTTGTTGGCAAGGAAATCATTTGACAGCCAGAGAATTCCAGGACCTTGACAGATGTGAAATTTGTGGATTCTTTGAGTGAGACGAATGGCTCTTTGCATCCTAGAAGAGTGAGAGATTCTGGAACTGTGAAATCTTCAGCCGAGAGCATATTGTTCATTATTACAGGACTGCTAACAGTGAGGAATCCTTGGATTCGAAGCTGTAAGATACACTCAGGGGTGAGTTTCGGAACATCAATCAAATATACGTTGCGAAGTTGCAGACAAGACAATCCTTCGACCGTACATAAATCTGGCAATTTCTGCAATGAGAATGATTTAACAGAGGTGAGACTATCAACAGACAAGCATGCAGTGCTTCTGCAACAGCTTATGTCAAAATCATACATGTGTGGCCAGTCAATACCGAGGAAGTCAGCTGTAAGCACACAACCGTATATACAGAGCCTCTCAAGGGATAATGGCAAGCATTCTGCTCCACATGCCAACTCTAAAGAAGGGCAGGAAATCAATGTAACAATTGAAAGAGAGGTAGCAGCTTGTAAGCCCCCTAATGACCTGAGACACCAGCAATATCTGATGGATAACTCCTTAAGTTCTGTCAAATGTTGGAGCACCTCTTCGGAAGGAAGTGTAGTTAAAGTCATAAGATCTTTTAAGTCCAACATTGTCAGTGAAACCAAGCCATCAAGGCAAGCAGCTAAAGCTCCATCTGTAACACTGCATGAGGAAAGAATAAGTTGACAAAGTCCTGATGGTGGAACCAACGGCACCCCACTTCTCCTTCCATAGATGAGTCTCATCCTTTGCTGGTGACAGCATATCCATGCCTTGATTATATCCTCTTTTACCAATACTTTATATTTCTCCCTTTTTAGAGCAGATCCAAGGTTTTGAACTTGTGACACATCAGCATGCATCAATGTCATCTGCTGCTCCAGAAATGAATGCTCCCATGAGATTACTCTCCTAATATCTGATCCTGAATCAACCGCCCAGATTAAACAAAGTTGTGATGCCAAGTGGTCCATCTTCATGAAATTCTCTCTCAGATCATCCTGTTCCATCTCATCATTGGAAATAAATACAAGCAGTGGGCATTTGTCTACTCGTAACATTTGAAGACCTGGTGGAAGACAAGGTAATGTCTTCAGGTTTGGCACATCGCCGAGGACAAGTGAAGTGCAATTCCCAAACATCTCAATATTAGATGGTAGACTTTGTAATGCACTGCAATGCTCGAAGCTTAAAGATTCCAAGTTCTCAAAATATGAATTATCAAGTAACCAGCCTGGATATTTTGAAGATTTGTAACCTTCAATTTTAAGATCTCCAAGTTGAGGTGGTGGCATCAAACCTTCTAGAATCTCCAAATATGAACTATCTTCTCCATTTGTTTTATTCTTGCAACTCCAGGCAAGTCGCAAGATGCGAAGATGCCTTTTCTGATGCAGCTTTGATTCTAAGGCTTCATCCTTCCCAGTGACATTCTCAAGATTGGTGACATGTAAACTGTCACGAATCTCATTCATGTCCATCAGCTGTTGCAACTCATATCCCTTTTTCTTTTGCACAGAAAATTCCTCAAATTGTTGAAGCAAAGTTAGCTTGCCAATGTTAGGAATTTGAGGCAGTCTCGCACTGTTCAAGCCGCCTATTCTTTCACCAACCCGTTTAAGATGCGTTAACTTCCTTAAATTGCAGAGTTTCTTGGGGAAACTCTCGACTTTGGCACTAAACAGCAGTAACTGCAAGTGGTAAAGAGTACACAGTGATTTTGGCAATTCAGAAATCAGTGTACTTATGATGTTCAAATACCGAAGGTGCTTCAACTCACCAACAGATTCTGGCAACTTATTACTGTTGTAAGATTTCAAACATAGTACACGCAACTTCTTTAAGTTCCGTAGTATCTGATTAAAAAGATCACTGACATCATCCATCAGGGGGTATATGCAGATAACAGTGCGTAAATGATGTAGCTTGCAGATACTTTGCTTGTGTTGCTTCATACTTTCAACACAAAAAGATATGTGTCGAACAGTAGATGGTATTTCTGTCACCTTATCATCTTCCAATCTGAAGTAGTCATTTTTAGAGAGTGATTCTGCCAGATCATGAAGGAGATCATGCATAACATAGTACGTGGGAAAGATATCAGGGAATTCATTGTAATCGGGTTGAAAGAATGATACAGAGATCATCTCCTTGAAGCAATCCTTTCCAATATCTTCCACACTCTTGTTTCGGTTGCATGAATCAACAAGGCCCTCTGCCATCCAAAGATAAACCAACTCCTCAGTGTCATATATATGGCCTTTTGGAAACAAGCTGCAATAGAGGAAGCACCTCTGCAGACGTGGATCTAAGTTCTCATAACTCCACAATAGAGCTCTCATGGGCTCACTTAACTTTTCAATGTTTATAGTTAAAGCATGCTTCCATACAGTGATGTCTGTTTTTCCTTTCAACTGGGAACCCACAACTTTTGCCGCCAAAGGAGATTGTCCAAGCCTCTTTGCAATCTTCTCTGCAAAATCTTCGAGCCTTTCACACGGTAGTGGATTTCTGATTTGTGGTCCAGAGAATGCATGGTGTTTGAAGAGTGCCAAGAAGTGAGCATCCTCCATGTTTTCCAGAGGACAAACTTCACAACAGAGAGTGGCTGGAAATGTATCCCGTCGAGAAGTTACCAAAACTTTGCTTCCTGTCTGTTGGGAAACTAGAGGAGCTAACAGTTGATCCCATTCTCTCTCACTGCTAGCTTCAAACCAAATATCATCCAACACAAGCAGGAATTTCTTTGATTCTTGCAGTATGTCTATCAACTTGCGCTGCAGAGTATCAAGGTTATCAATGCGTGGGCATTCCCCCTGAGAGGCAGCCTCGATGATCTCTCGTGTATGACGGCGGACATCAAGTTTGAGTGAGATGCTTACCCACATTGTCACATCAAAATATTCTTTTACCCTCTTGTCATTGTAAACAAGTTGTGCTAATGTAGACTTTCCCATGCCTCCAGCTCCAACAATGGCCAAACCTGAGTACATAGTATATGATCCCGATCTATTATATGATCGGTAGTGGCAGTTGTCTTGGTAAGAAGATCTATTATATGATCCCGATCCTTGTCACGACCAATCACTTTCAAAGGCGGTAGTGATGTGGTCTCAGGAACAGCAGCTGATGATATGATGGGTCTCTCTGCATTATAACCAGATGGTAAGCAGAGCAGTTCACGGAAGTCCTTGGCTTTCGCCAGGGTAGCCTTCAGTTCATTCAGCTGTTGAATCAGCTTTCTGTTCTCAGAGCTCAGATTGGACAACCTGCTTGATGCAGCATGCAGAGGCTTCATAAAAGTGCTTTTGATGGAAGCATTGGCTGACAAGGAATATTTCCCCTTTGCTTGGAGCTTAAGGAGGTTGTACTCATGCTCGTTCAGCAAGTCTTCGGCCAGATAGAATGCTTGTCCAACTTGGGCCTGTGGTTTCCCTTATCTGCTGCTTCAATCAATAGCTCGAACTGCGGCAAGACTGTGGTCTCCAGTTCATGGAGCTCACGCGCCATGTCCACTCCAAGATATGTTGAAGCATTAGCATGGAGCTTCTTCAAGACCGGCAATGCAGCCAATCTTAAGCCAGCTATAGCTAAGGCCACTTCCGCCATCGGATTGTAATTGTAGGACTGTTCCTCTTCTGCCGAGGGCACTATTCTGAAAGAGAGTTTAAGAGGTTGTTTATAGAGGACAGTAAGAGAACAAATTCTATCCATAAAGATACATAATGATGAAACACCTAGTATGGAGATGACCAAGTAAAATGGGAAAATAGGAGCGAAAGCTATAAAGAAAAATTTCCCCTCTTCTCCTTGTTTTTTCTTGGTGTGGACTGTGGAATGGCTTGAATAAATCTAAAGACGAGCACTGGAATTGTTGGACGTGTGATTGATGAAAAACATGTTGGAGTGCAAAATGAGGAGATAAATTAGTCGACTGCAATGGAGATAGGGAAACCTACTGGCAGATTCGTAGACAATGGAACAAACTAAGAATACTACTTTTAGCATGGGAAATTACCTGAATAAATGATAGACGAGCAATGAAAGTGCTTCTAGATTGGAGGTAGTAGAAACAACCAGTGAATATAACAGTGGATAGAAAACCTGTTGGAGTAGAAAATCACGGACTAAATTAGCCGGTTGCAGCAACAGAGAAAATAAACAGAACCCTACATCCAGATTTGATGAGGAAAACAGAGGAGCATAGTGGTGAGCTTACACAGTTCAAGGAATGAGGGACAGCTTTGTAGGAGCGATGAGTCAAGGTTCAGCGAGAGGCAGATAGTACGTGTGATCCAGCTACTTGAGAGGATGCTGAAATTCCCACCAAGCAGCTCAGCGAGGCAATAGTAGGTCAGATCCAGCTACCTGCCCATTTTTAAAGCTTAGGTGACTGGACTTGCTAATAAATTAACCAGTAACCAATGTGGACATAGCTCACTGATCGATAATTTAAGTACATAAAGTAAGCTAGGCATTATAAGATATCATGCAATAGAATATTCTGCATCAAAAGCTTCAGATCAGTAGTAGAGGGCTCTGCACATACAACTCCATCGTGTAACAGTCCATAGTTGGCGAACCGGTGTGTGCTTCTCATTTTGTTCTCCTCCTAGTACTTCCTGGACTAGCATTTTTTTCTTGCCATCGACAAGCAGCTATTGTATCGATCTCATGTCTGACAATTGTGGACAATAACACTTTCCTGTCCTTCCCTGCTTTGCCCACCAAATTACTGCCTGTCCTGCACTGCACACCGAGAAGCAGAAAACAGGAAACCATGCCTCTTTAAGTCAAATACACCATAATATAACCAATATATCAGAAATTTCTTTACAGCGAGAATATGATATGCCAGAAGCAAATTCGGGTATCACTAATTGGTGGTATAAGCTAAGCAGGGACAGCGTCTGTTTGCGGGAATCCATCGATAACGTGAATAGATCTACTAATTAACGCAGGCGAGAACGAATAAACCCACTGGGGCAAGGACAAGGCGGGTGAGAAGTAGATCTTGTCTATCACATGGGAGATATATGCCCAACGAGGCAGGAATAATAGATCTGATCCAGCTACTTGCCCTTTTAAAAGGTTCAGCTGATCTGGACTTGCTAATAAACTAACCAAAGTGGAGACAGCTCACTAAACGATAATTAAAGTACATGAAGTAGGCTAGACGCATCTTTTCACATTTTGAGACATCACAAAGTAGAGTACTCTGTATGAAAAGCTTCAGCAGTGGACACATAAATCTATGCAATCAGAACACTAGTAGAGGACTCCGCAAATACAGCACCTACGCCGCTGTGTGACTAAATACAAATGGCCAGTTTGTAACCCCTGAAGCATCACGAGTTAGAATCGCGTTCTTCTCCTTAGCATGCATGTGTGCGGAAGTGGAGAACTATTCTCATGGTGGTGGTCTGGTGGACATGGTGCTTGCCCATCAAAATCATTTTTTCTTTCCATCACCATTGCTGGCCCTCGTGGTTTCCATGAACCACCCACACAGATCTGAAAGCTGTGTCCAAGAATAAAATATGACCCCATTGGTGTCCAACCTGCAGGGAAAAATCATCACAAAATAGAATTGCAAAGAATTAACATATTTCCTTCAATTGCATTCGTACAGCCTAATTACTTTTGAATTACTGTAGAAATGTATGTGCAGAATCTGACGGAGTGCATTCTTGTAGGTCTTGAACTGGTGTATATCACTAAATACTCATCATTGATATAACAACCATCTTTGAAAAGAATGTGCATACCTTTCAGCCAGCACACATCTCTTGATTCATATGGCAGATAGTCTTGGCTGCCTTTCCAAACTTGTTAGCGCTCTTCCATGGTTTCCAATGTAGGCACACAGTCCAAGTTGAAAATTCATATAAAATCCTGCAGCGGCAGGTTGATTGGGCAAGCTTTTTTTAGACCGCTGTAAACGGAACCAGCAAAATGGGCAAGGCTATGGCTAGCACCATTCTGATCAGGCACGACTTTCAGAATGACAAAATCCCTTTCACCTGACATTGTTAACAAACTAATGCCTCTAACTCAATCTGCATACCAAGGCCGATCTAGTTGAGCAGAACCGAAATTACAAATTGCTTTGGCGCAGGCTGGTCCAAGAATGACAAGGAGAGTAGGAGACTCGTTCATCCGACATCCAGATCTTCCTGGACCTGTTGAAAATCTGTAGCCCCTTGAGATTCTGTGCCTCCTCAGCATGCATATCATATCCGTCGTAACTCCTCCACTATCTGAATTTTCAGGAAACACAGTTGATGGCTGTCACTGATGGTCAAATAAAAGTGTTTGCCTTCTCTGTTATGCCTTATGCTCACACGCCCTAGCTCGGATGCAGTATGGTTCACCTTTGGATATCTCCACTGCATAAGTTTTTAGTAAAAAAAACATTTGCGACTGTCGATGCCTGAAATTCACGTATTGGTATACATAGTGGATTTCGCAGATTCGGTGGCGAGGTCCAGTAATTAATTGGACCGAGCTCTAGTAACAACAACACTGAGCATACATGGAACGAACAAGGAAAGCAGAGAAGGAAACTAAATGAATGATGATCAGCAGGCAACTCAGATTCAGAACTATAAATTAGTCCTATGGCGGACTGAGCTTCGCCGGTTTTAGAGAATCGCAGAGAAACTGAAGCTATTGTGGACTGAGGTCCAGTAATTTTGCTGCCTAAGATCTACACTGAAGGAGAGGAGATGTGCAAGGAAAAAAAAAGTGCACCTTGTTCGCTGTGTGGAACAGCTCGGCTCACGCGGTGGCTCAGGCTCGCACAGGCTCAAATGGTGGCCCGCCGTGGCGGCCTCTACGACCAGCCGCGGCCGGCGGAGGCCACCCAACATGAGCGCCGGCGAGGACTGCATCCCGACCACCACCACCATCGTAGATTGGCGGCGCATATGAGAACGGCGTGTAGATGGCCTAATTACTTTTGTACAGCCTAATTACTTTTGAATTACTATAGAAGTGTACATGCAGGATTTGACAGAGTGCTTGCCTCTACTTCTTCCAAAAAAATGTAGCAAATTTCTAGCTGTATATCATAAAATATATAGTACTCATCACTGATATATCAGTTGAGTTATCTGCATGACACCAAGAAACGTCTCCCGTTTCTACACCTTTTCAAATCTCTTAGTGCTGTTCCGTGGTCTCCAATGTAGCCAGACAGTCCACCCTTGGTGACTACAATAAGAACCTGATGAACTAGCGTGTGTGCTTCTCATTTTCTTCTTCTCCTAGTGCTTACCTGTCCAGCATTCCTTTGGTTTGGTATCCATTTTGTGAATTCCTTTGGTTTGGTTTGGTGCGTTTGGTCTGCATCTAGTGTATCGATCTCAACTCTGAAAAATGTGGACAATAGTACATTCCTATCATTCCTTGCTTTACACACTGAATTACTGGCTATCCAGCACACCTAGAAGCAGTGAACAGGAAACCATGCCTCTGTAAGTCAAGCCACCATATATAATCCAGATATCAAAAATTCCTTTACAGCGATAATATAATATGCCAGAAAGCAAATTTGCATACCATTAATTGGTGGTATAAACTAAGCAGGGACAGTGTACGTTTTCAGGAATCCAATGATCTGGCTACGCAATTCATGCACGGGAGAACATCAACAGATCTACTAATTAATGCAGGCAAGAACGAATAAACCCACTGGGGCAAGGACAAGGTGGGTGGGAAGTGGTTATTATCTACTCCCTTCATCCCAAAATGAGTGTATCAAGCTTAGTACACCTTTGTACTAAGTTAGTGCAAAGTTGAGACGCTTATTTTATGACGGAGGGAATATCACTTGGGAAAGACGCCAGCTGGTCAACGAGGCAATAGTACATCTGATCTAGCTACTTGCCCTTTTTTATGTTCAGCTGACTGCAGTTGCTAATAAACCAACTAGTAACCAATGTGGAGACAGCTCACTGATCGATAATTAAAGAACATAAAGTAGGCTGCTAGATGCATCTTTTCACATTTTAAGATATCACATAACTCTAGAGGACTGCGCAAATAAAACGAACAGTTTGTAACCCCTGAAGCATCACGAGTTAGAATGTCGTTCCTCTCCTTACCATGCGTGCAGGAGTGGAGAACTATCATCATGGTGGTGGTCTGGTGGGCATGGTGCTAGCTTGTCAAAATCTTTTTTCTCTCTCTCATCACCATTGCTGACTCCCATACTTTCCATGAATCATCCTTGCAAACCTGAAAACTATGTCCAAGAATAAAATACGACCCCATTGATGTTCAACCTGCAGGGAAATCATCACAAAATAGAATTGCAAATCAGTAACAGATTTCCTTCAATTGCATTCATATATTACGTAGCAAAAAGGAAGAGATTTTGTACAGCGTAACAACTTTCGAATTACTGTAGAAGTGCACTGGCGCACATCAGTAAATACTCATCACCTGACAACCACAGCTAACTCCAGTAAATTCCCTAGCCAGCAAACATGGCTGTAATGGGAACAACCAAAATAGGCGAGGCTATGGCTAGCACCATTCTGATCAGGCACGACTTTCAGAATGGGAAAATCCGTTTCATCTTGTGGAAAGTATAGGATGGTTGAATATTGTGTTGTTGTATATTGATCTGACTCTCGTAAGGGTATATATAGAAGTACAATAGGGACAGAGACTTGGAGTACAATGCAAGATATTATTTAAACCAATCTTATGTCTAGTTGTGATTATCTCTACACAATTATATTTCTAACATTCCCCTCAGTCGTAACGGGAGTGAAGTGGACGATTGCGACTGAATTTGAAGTCTTGCGCTTCGATCGTCTTCTCCGCTACACCATCATCTACTGCGTCTTTGATGGGTCGGCACCTAGGGCGGTGACTGCGTCCCCTTCTGATGCCTTCCTTGTCTCTTCTCTCTTCCCTTCCGCAGTCACAGCGGGAGTGGCGTGAACACTGGTGACGACACGGACGCTGTTTACTGGAGTTGTTGCCGATATGTTGTTGTAGACCAAGCCATTAATGTTGATGTCGAGGTAGCCGATCATGGTGTTGTAGCCGTGGTCGAGGTAGTCGTGGTCGATGATGTAGTCGTCGTGGATGATAAAGCCGCACAAAGCCGAAGGCGCAAAAAAAAGCGCTATGACGGAGCTGCAGACGTGGACGATACACCTTGCGGATGTCAGAGGGTGTTGTCGGCGATGAGTCCGCCGGTTTTGCCAAGACCGGGGGAAGTCCATCGAGCACACATCGGTTTTGCCAGAACCGTGTGGCTGTGTAGGGTCGTCAGTGTAGTGATGCCGTGTCGATGCAGTCATGCCGTCGTGGATGACACGGTCGATGCCGTCGTCGTGACGCGGTCATTGCCGTCGTCGAGGTCGCGTCTTGCAGAAAAGTATGTCAGAGAACGCTAGGTGTCCATCTTGAGGACGAGGCGGCGGTGGTGTTTTGACAAAAATGTTGGTGAAGACCACGTTGATGAAGACCTTGGCGATGACGTTGCAGCGATGTGTCGATGATGATGCGTCGTTTGAAGGCGTCCCTCCACGGCGACGAAGTGTCGATGTCCTGCCGTGTCAAAGAAGCATAGTTTTAAATAGCGCGCTAAGCATCTTAGCGGCGGACCTTTTCCAAATGCTATAGCGTGCTATTTAAAATGTTTGTTCATTTGTTTGGATCAAAGTCTCTTAGCGCAAGACCTTTTGTAAACGCTATAGCGGGCTATTTAAAACAATGCAAAGAAGTATGTTGGCTCCTAGCCTGGCGTAGTCGTACAGGTTGATGTCGTTCGGCTCGACGCAAAGGCATCAGTGTAGCCGTGCAGTACAGATCGGCGACGGCGGTCGATGCAGCCAAGGAGAAGATGATGTAGCTCAGCTCGATCAATGAAAGAGTGGATCGTCCTCAGTGCGGGTGCAGGTCGGCGGCTCGGTGTAGATGAGGCAGGTCGTGCACGTCTTTGCTCATGTCCCGCGAGGGCTGGAGTCGAGCAGACCTGTTACGTGTCGCTGAAGCTCTCGGATGTGGCTCTGGAGATCATGGTCGCATATGGGTATGTGGGACGTGCATGGTTACGTGGCCCACGATCTGGTTGAAGCTAGTTGTGGAGTCAAACCTGACAATAGTTTGGACTGAAACTCAAGTTTCAGTTCAGTTTTCATATGGTCTGCCTTTGGATGGACGAAACGGGCTAAGCTCCTAAACTAATTTGGTTCGGTCTGGGCTTTACCCATTATTGGACTGGTTTGGTCTGGTCTGGACAGAGACCGGTCAGTCTCAAACAGCTTCGACCCATAGACGCAGACCAAATAGAGCAACTGGGTTAGGGGTCGCTGAGCCATCGCTGCTGTCGGCTGGATTTCTGGCCATCGCCTTCATCTCCCTCCGCTTCCATCCTCGACCGCAATGGAGTCCCCCGTCGTCCGTGCATGCTGCGTGGTCGTATCTCGTCTAGTCGTATCTGGCTATGCGAGGAAAGACGGCGACCGTGCCGTCGATTGGAGGGGTCTCCGACCTATTCCTTGGGATGTGAGGTTCACCACGGCCAGGCTGGTCTAATCGGCACACCGGCGAGGCTCGGCGTGGTGATTGATCGCGCAAACGAGAAATCACACTGGCCGCTCGTGCTCTGGCCGCCGCGAAGCTCTGAGGTGAACTGTTAGCACCATCGTGCCCCCACGCCAGTCCGCGCCGTGCCGCCTCTAAGTGCCACGCCCTACACGCGCGCGGACCATCCTCTGCCATTGCTGCAGCCCGCAAGGGCGTACGCCAGAGTGCGCAGTTAGGGGAGCTGCTGCCACAGCTCGTCTCAGTGTGCAAGGTGCGTCCATGGCCAGCGGTTTTTCACGGGGCGCTAGAGGTCGTACCAGTTCGATGACCGGAGGTCCGTAAGCTGTAGCTTCGTCGTTGTACTATCAGCTTTCATTGCCCACGTGCGTATGGTATGTGCACATTCAGGGAGAAGATGCATCGATAGGTATCCACGTGAGTATATGCACATGTCCATAGTTTGAAACTGTAGGCTGAAACTGTATTTGTGGAATGGACTGGATTGGTTTGGCTTGAAAACACGAGCAGTTTGGTTTGGTTTGGATTATATCAGATATAGTTTGGATTGGTTTGGTTTGGATTATATCAGATATAGTTTGGATTGGTTTGGTTTGGCCGGTGAACTCGTGGATCCACGGTTTGGACTGGATTTGGATTGGATTAAAAACTATTCTCAGGTTTATGTGCGTTTATCTCTTGGCATTTTAATCCCATCGTTTATATTTGGTAAAAAAAAAGGGGTAGATCCCCCCAAAAAAGTTAAAAATGGTTATTAAAAAAATCTTTTTTTAAAAGGCAATAAGAATATATATTGACTGTTGTACAATTTTAGGTTTCAAAGCTGATTGACTGGTCTACTCGCACGTAAAGTTTTGTGAATAAATGATACTCGTGGTAATCTTTGTGAAAACAACAATATCAGACCTCCAAATTGCTTCAAACATGTTTTTTATAGCACTAATTTTGTCTTTTTTTGCTGAGAAAACAATGGATACCATTTCTTCGCCAAACATCACACATGTGTAGAACATCCAACCATGTTTGTTACTCAAAAGTTTAGAATTGTTTAATTTGTATTACTATGTTTCTAATTTTATTGTTTATATAAGGTGTGTGTGGACCCATGTTCCAAAAGTATATGTCCTAGTATCTACGCCAATCTAACACAATGAAACCAATTGAACACCAATACATGAAGTAAAGTGACCCTTATTCCTTGATGCCCTACCTATCGTGCATGGCTCGACATCTATTCTAGGAATTGGTTGTAGGTTGTACCTTCTCCCTAAAAATCTTGGCGCCCTGGCTCAGTACCGGTTTCAGACCTCTCACGGTGGATAGTAATCATAGTGAATGATACACTTCAGTTATTACTAACCCATGACTCAATACCGGCTTCAGACCTCTCACTGTGTTCTCGTTACTGCCAGCATCCCTTGTTATTTTAACAATGCATGGGATCAGGAAAATAGGATCATCAACAATACATGAGCTAGTGTTAGAGGCGAAACTAGGGATCTGCTTGGTGTTCATTATTCTACACATGCAACTGAGTTTTCCTCTTAATCTCATATTCACGAACCATTGAATTTCTAGCATAGAAATAGACACTTTAATAATGAACACAGAAACATATTAACACATTTACTGTTGCCTTTAGGCATATTTCTAACAGTTGATGGTGTGGGTGATGATGAAGCACTAGTAGAAAACAGGGCTTTGGTCACAGCGCAATATACACATTAGTCCCGGGACTAATGTGAGCATTAGTCCCGGTTCGAGCGGCTAAAGGCATTAGTCCCGGTTCAAATGGGCCTTGGGCATCGCACCCTTTATTCCCGGTTCATATCTCGAACCGGGACTAAAGGGCCCATTTCTCAAACTCTACCCCCCCCCCCCCCCCGGTATCGTCATTTCAGTTTTGAAAAAAACAAAAAAAATGATAAGAACTTCAAAAAATAAAATCCTTCGAAATGTAGTTATATTACTACATCTACTAGTTAGGAAAATTTAAAAACTTAAATTTAGACATGTTTTGCAAAAAAAGTGTCATGAAAAAGTAAAACGGCTATAACTTTTGCATACGATGTCGAAAAAAACCGTATAATATATCAAAATGTTCAGCACGAAAATCCGCATTCGATTTTGACTGCCTACGGCCTGTTTGCAAATTTTTAGAATCCTCAAATTCTAAAAGGAAAAAAGATATGCTCAAATTTTAGTTTTTTTTGAATTTTGGTTAAATCTCGTCAAACTATGGCCAAACTACGTATTCAAGAAGTATTAGTGTTACTACATAATTATTCAAGAATATTAGTGTTACTAAATAATTATTTCATTTTTTTGAATTTTGGTCAAATCTGGTCAAACTATGGTCAAACTACTTATTCAGGAAATATTAGTGTTACTAAATAATTACTGGTTTTTAGAATAATAGTTTCAAACTCAAACAGTGAAACGTGTGACTTCATGCTCAAGCTAAACTCCTGAGGGTTAATAGTATTTGATATCTTACTATTGTCAGGAAAACAACAAGTGCAGACTTGGAAACGAGGGGGAATAGAATCCGGAAGTTAAGCGTGCTTAGGCTGGAGTAGTGAGAAGACGGGTGACCGGCTGAGAAGTTAGATGATTTGGAATGATGAGGAGTGATTAGAGATTACAAATTAAATTGAGCAGTGATGAGGAGTGATTAGAAATATAGCAGCCACGTGGAGGGCCTTTAGTCCCGGTTGGTATAAACCGGGACTAAAAGGGGAGGCCTTTAGTACCGATCCTTTAGTCCCGGTTCCAGAACCGGGACTAAAGGCCCTCTAGAACTGAGACAAATGACCATTTTTTTCTACTAGTGAAGATGGTGGATCTTGATGTCATGGTATCGGTGCTCGAGTTGATGTCATGGTGGATGCCCTTCTATCGAATCCCTTTAGAATGTGAGGTTTCTAGCATTGTTTCGTGAGGAGGAGCCTCTCTGTTCGTCATCCTTCAGATCCGATTACACAGGGTGGAAATAACAGGGTGCGACTATGGGTATGAACGTGTGCGCTTGTACAATTGGTTGTCTATTCTCAGCGCCAAATAGGAATTGCCTATTCTCAGCATTCCGACGCCGTAGGTTCGAAGAATGTTCACAAATACGAAAAATGTTCGCTGGTTAAAAAGGTATTCATCAACTCAAAAAGTGTTCAACAGAACACAAAAAATCTTCTGAGTTCCAAAAATTATTCTCAAAATTTTTTAAAAAAAATCCAGGTTCAAAACAATTGTTCACGTGCTTCAAAAAATGTATGCAATTTCAAAAATGTTTATTTTGAAAGTGTTTACAAACTTGAAAACAATGTTCAAGAGTTTTAAAAATATTCACGATTTAAAAAATGACATGTGTATACAAAATGTTCATGATTTCAAAAAATGTTGAGTATTAAAAAAATGTTCATGATTTCGAAAGATGTTGCCAAATTTGAAATGTGTTTGCAAATTGGAAAATAAAAATATACTAAAATAGAAAATGATAAAAGGAAGAAGAAAGACAAAGGAAAAGGAAAACAGAAAAGAAATATAAAAACGAAAAGGAAAAAAGATAAAGAAAATATGTAAAAATTCAAAAATCAAAAGAAAAAAAAGATGGTTCAGGAAGGTTCTTGAACGTTCCCAAACCCGGTGGAGATGAAATCCAAAAAAGGCTGGCATACTAATACCCAGTGCGTGAGGGGGGTAAGCGTCAGGTCTCTCGCTGGCGACCTGCGCGGCAAATAGGAATCGTCATGGGTGCAGCTACAGGGAGACGTGGCAACATCACGGAGGAAGCTCACTATAATACAGTCGGAGAACTTAAATTTGCAGCTAAAAATGCGCAGAGCTTCAGATGAGTAAAAATGTGAGTGTGTTGAATCGATCCTGATATTAAATCGCCCACAAGACACCAAACATAAGACTATGCAAAAGTAATCTCTAACAAAACTACGGAATTGGGATTTCCCTTTTTCTTTTAGCTGCTTCAATGTATAAGTAACAACCTTGAACACATGGTTGATTAAAACTTGGACGTTGTCTTTAAACTCATGCGTGCAGGAAAGGCAGGACAAGAAGTCTCCTAAATGATCCCTAAAGTACCACAATATGGCAAAGTTTGCATCTTGGATGGTATGTCCAAAATTTAACTTTTTATGTGGCACTATGCCATGATAACACAGGAACAAGAAAATGCCTCAAAATGATCATTAGTAAGCATACCTAATTCCAATTTGATGTGAAAGGAAATTCCGACAAAAAATGTAAACCATGACATTTCCTCATCATAATATGAATGTGTGCAGTATGAAAAAATGGCATTGTAAAAATCACGATTAAAACAACATTGGCAACGTTACAATGTGAGTGTGCTAAATCGTTATATTAATTGGGTCCGCAAGGACAAAAACAAGACAAATGAAAAGATGTTTGGGCTGCTCGGTGGCAGCAGGTGGCAAGCATAGACGAGCCGGCATGACCAACCATCAAGTAATGGTGCCATTCCTTTGGATATCCGTCAACTTAGCGGAATAGCCGACCATCATTATGCTTTCTTCCTCATGCTCTGTATGAACAACCAATTTCACCAGCTTTTGCCCGAACTAACACTTAACTGGATAAACCTTTAAGATCATATGGAGATGCTTCTTTTGAGCCTAGGCCGCCAAACTCGCCGGGTGATGGCTTTTCTTCATAAAGATCTGGCACTTCTTCAGCATACTGCGACTCTTCTTCCTCGTACTCCGACTCTTCTGTAGAATACTCTAGGTTTGGGATTGGTTCATAATATAATATGTACTGGTACCTTTCCCACTTTGCAGGGTGCGTGGAAAAACTATCTTTATCGAAACTGCAAAAGAAAGTCATTTTTCTTTTAGCCGCTTCAATATACATTTAACAAGCATGAAACATAGTTGATTAAAACATACATGTTAACTGTAAACTCATGTGTGCAGGAAAGACGGCACAGGAAGTCCCCTAAATGCTCATTAAAGTACCACCATATGGCAATATCTGCATCTTGTATGGTCTGTGGAAAATATACAATTAAATTCCAGATAGCACTATGCCATAATAACACAAGAACATGAAGAAAATGCCTCAAAGAAGTAGTGGCCATACCAGATTTTGATTAGGATGTGAAAGGAAATTCCGGCAAAAGGTAAACCATGACCATTCGTTCTCATGATATGAAGTCCCCCTCAGGGGCCATAGCCACCACTTATAGAAGTATACCGGATTGAAGTCACGATCGCATTCAGCGATCCAGCCCCAGGTATATGGAGATTGTAGAACGGGTTCCATTGAATCATCGTACTGAAACTGATGTATCTATGCACTTCCGATATAAATCCTTGTCGACTGGTGGATGACATCATGCAAGGGTGATTTCTGATGAATGCCTTGAATGTTTGAGATGACTCAGCACCTGATGGCATTTCCCTCATAGTTTTCAGCAAATGGGCAACGTAAGCTATCTTTGCTTGTGAATAATCCAGTTTCATCATGCACACTTTTTCAAGTACTTTACCCAAAGCTTTAATGTCATCCTTATATCCACTCGGGGTGAAATCCACAGCAAGCGCATGCAACCTCCAATTCCTCCTTCAGGTAACTTTCAGACACATCCTGCTGTTGGGTTTGGAGCAGTTCAGTTTGGTCAGATGGGCAATGATGCTTTGGGTAGTTATCAGTATTCTGGAACTAGCAACTCACCTAATCAACAAGGACAGGGGTATGGTTATACTGGTTTCAATTCAAATCAATCTGGTACTAGCGCTGGGCCTGCAAGTATTGGGAGCAGATCACAGATGACATGCTATAAATGTGAGAATACTGGTCATGCTGTTAAGGATTGTCAGACTGTGTTATTTTGCATCAACTGCACCAAGGATTCACACCTCTCGCGCAAGTGCTCTTTCCTGTCACAACCTAAGCCTGTTGCCAGTCTGGTTGGTAGTGCTGCTGATGGTTTACAGATGTTCTCAGCAAGGACCGGAAAGAAGCCGGAGCCAGATAAAAACAAGCAGGCCATAGCTATTATTACTGTGAAAAATGCAAGACTGACTGCGTTACAGCTTGTTAACTCTCTCAGCATGATGTTCCAGTAGGGATGGGAGTGGCAGGCTAAGCCTTACCTCAGAGACAGCTTTTTAGTCAAATTCCCTTCCGTGAATAAAATCGATGAAATGAAGGCGTACAATTTCTTTGGTCTGATTGGAACAACAGCTAATATCAAAGTAGACAGATGGACCAACTCTTCAACTGCAGCTTTCAAACTGTATGTTTGCTGGGTTAGAATAACAGGGGTTCCCGAGACACTGGAGCACTATCAAGGTTTTTGTGAAGCTGGCTCTCTATTGGTTCAGTTCTGGAACTGGACATGGAGCTCTATAGGCAATGTGGAGTTCTCAGGGCTAAGATTGGAGTTATGGATCCTAGGAAAATACCATCTAGCGCTCCCCTGAATGAAAGTGGTTTTTCTTCAACATATACTTTGAACTGGAAGACATAGTGGAGGAGGGTGGTCCTATGGAGGGTGTATCTTGGTTAGCTATCCTAGTGGTCCTGATTCATCTCATAACGCTACAGAGAAAAGACCGAGAGAGCAAAGTAACAATGAGGAGGTGGGATGTAACAAATCTCCCAAACATGGTACTGGGTCTGGAAAGTCGGATAAAGGAAACACTTCAGTTTCATCAGAGGTTGTGATTCCGAGTCAATACGAACTTGATAAGAACATGGTTGCTGAAAATGAGGTGAGGCAAAAATTACTTGACAAAAAGCAGGATGCTGAAAGAGTTCTCTCTGGTGTGGAGCAGGTTAATGCTGAGTTTGCTAATAGCGCTGCTATGTTGGAAGATTTCACAGAAGTGCCTGACAGCCAAAAGGAAGAAGAGTTTGATTGCACTCAAGACCTCAGATAACTTTGCTAGGAGGCTTGGGGATTAGCACTCAAAAAGTTAAAGAAATCAATGCCATGTTGAGAGGGAGATGATTGCGGAGGAAAATGAGAATCTGCTACTAGCACAAGATAAGGAAAATAGGAGCCCTTCTCTCATTAGCTCCACTCAGGCCGTGACCGCTCCCGGGAGAGAAGTGAATCAGAAGCAAACTCCCTTTCTCACAAAGTTGACGTATGTTTACAATACCCCTTACAAGACCTGTGTGGTGTCGATGCAGTCAACAAGCAGAAAATGAGGGAGGCTGAAGCTAGAGTTCAAAAAGCAAAAGATAGGCGGCGCTTGATGAAGCTGCTAGGAGAAGGAGTGAAAGGCATAAGAATAAAGATGAGGGGCAGACTATGGACAAAGGCTACCGAAATGGCAAAGAAAAAAAATCTGGAAATGGCACCAGGTACTAATACACCTACTGTTTTAAATACAATGCCTAGTTTCATTTCTCACATCACGCGATGTATTGGTGTTAGTCTAGGTAAAACTCCTGAGGAAATAGATTGTACTATTTCTATGATCAAGAGTTTAGAGAAAAGCAGAAGTGACTTGTTCTTTGCTAATAAGAGAAAAGAAAATGCTAGAAACATGGATTTAGAATCAAAACTAGAGAGTTTTGATCCAGATGATATTAGAATTTATTATCCAACTCAGATCCTGATGCTGAGGAGGATGAGGAGCTTAGAGATGAATTAGTGTTATTATCTTCGTTGTATAAATCAAGAAATAGAAAGACTGGCACTGGTGGATTCAGTGTTAAGCCTAAGGTTAGATGTGATGTAACAAATGTTACACAAAATTGATCGTTTTTATGGCGGGTCTATTTTGGAATGCAAGAGGGCTGGGTGAGCCTGAAAAGAGAAGATTTCTGAGGGAATCTATCTCGGAGCATAGTTTAGAGTTTATATGTGTGCAAGAAACAAAAAAGAAGGACTTTGATGACTCTTGGTTGGCTGGAGTAAGTGGTAGATTTACTTATATTTGGCTATGGCAGCCCTCTGAAGGTGCTTCTGGAGGGCTGCTTATGGGGGTTCGGGAAGATCTATTTGAGGTAGACGTCTGTATTGCAGGGTACATACATGACCAGAATGGTTATTATGGATAAAAGATCAGGATTCAAGTGGAATCTGATCAATGTCTATGGAGCTGCTCATGTGAGGAATAAGGAGGAGTTCCTGATGGAGCTAGTGCAAGCTCTGGGGTACAATAAATTGCCCTGTGTTTTTGGGGGCGATTTTAACTTAATTAGGAGAATTAACGAGAGAAACAAAATTAAAAAACTTCCAAAATGGTCTTTTTATTTTAATTCTATTATTGAGCATTGGGGCTTAAAAGAATTAGATTTTTCGGGGAGGAGCTATACTTGGTCGAATAATCAGGAGGATCCGCTTTTTGCTAAGTTGGACAGAATTTTAGTAAGCTCTCTTTGGGAGCAGCAATTTCCTTTAGTAACTGTCAGAACCTTGGTGAGAGGGGTTTTCTGACCATGCAGCGCTTCTATTACATACAGGGATTAAGTCTACTATTAATCGCAAGCCTTTTAAATTTGAGCTATGCTGGCTGTCTAGAGAAGAGCTCCCTGATATTGTTAATAAAGTCTGGAGTTCCACTGTACGTAGAGGTAGTAGTCTTGATTGGTGGCAGGATTTCATGCGAAAATTAAGGAGAACCCTTAAAGGGTGGAACCTTAATGTAGAGGGTAGATATAGGAGAGATAGAGATGAGATTGCCAATAAGCTTGACTTTTTGGATAAGAAAAGTGAGCTCTCTGGGAGTTTCAGAAGCTGACTATGTTTTGAGAAATAAGTTGCAGAATGATTTGAATAAGATCCTTAGGGAAGAGGAGATTAAGTGGTACCAGAGGTCTAAAGAAAAAGATATTAAGGAGGGTGATGGTAATACGAAATACTTCATGATTAAGGCTAGCGGTAGGAAGCGTAGGAGTAAAATTTTCAGATTCATCCAGGATGAGGGGATCATCCAAGGGGATGAGCAGCTCCTTAAATATGCGACTGATTTTTATAAGAAGCTCTTTGGGCCTGTTGAATTGCTTCCCGTCTCTTAAACATTCCTCTAACTGATATGCTTTCCGATGAGGACAAAAGTAAATTTTGGCTAGTAAATTTACATTGGATGAGATAAAAATGGCAGTTTTTTCTATGAGGCATAATAGAGCTGCCGGTCCCGATGGTATGCCTATTGAATTCTTACAAACCTTTTGGCACCTCATTTGCAATGATTTGCTGAGTCTCTTTCAAGATTTTTATGATGATATGATTGATATTTCTAGGCTAAACTATGGGGTAGTTACATTGTTAGCTAAGGGTCAAGGGGCGGATAGGATTCAGATGTATAGACCTATATGCATGCTCAATGTCCCGTTTAAAATCTTTACCAAAGTCTTAAACAATAGAGCTATGGCTACTGCTCACAAGACGATTTCTAAGGTACAATCTGCGTTTATCAAAGGGCGTTATATTTTAGATAATGTTTTAGATAATGTCGCTGTTCTCCATGAGACGCTTCACTCACTACATAAGTCTAAATGCGCTGCTGTTATTTTTAAGGTTGATTTTGAGAAAGCTTATGATAAAATTAATTGGGACTTTATGCTTAGTACGCTGAAAATGAAGGGGTTTCCTGATAAATTTATTCGTTGGACAAAAGCAGTTATTCATAATGGTAAAGTAGCTATTACTTTAAATGACTTGATTGGCCCCTATTTTGTTACTAGGAAAGGATTGAGGCAGGGGGACCCGTTCTCCCCCCTATTGTTTAACCTTGCTGCTGATGTTCTTGCTACCCTGGTTCAAAGGGCGCAAGAACAAGTATTTATTAAAGGACCCATTGCTTTGGTGCCGCTTTATTGAAACAAGAAGAATATGCTCAGATTTTCATTTGTGCGGTCGGGGACTTCCCCTTTACTTATTTAGGCCTTCCTTTACATTTTAAAAAGTTGCATAATGCACATTGGAAACCAGCAGAAGAGAAAATTGAGAAGAAGGCAGCAACCTGGCAAGGGGGTTTGCTTTCAATGGGTGATAGGATTACACTCGCTGAGACTTGTATGAGTAATGTTCCTAGCCATTTGCTTTCTTTTTTTAAACTACCTAAAGGTGTAGGCAAGAGAATGGACTTTGTTCGTGCTTGTATGGTTTGGCAAGAAAGGGATGGAGTGAGAAAGTATCACTTAGTCAAGTGGGTGGACGTATGCCAACCTAGAGACCAGGGGGGTCTGGGGATTACTAATTTGGAGATTAAAAACATCAGCCTCTTATGTAAGTGGTTATGGAGATTAGAGAATGAGGAAGGGGATTGGCAGGAAATGATTAGAGCCAAATATTTGAGTAGGAAAACTCTGGTTCAATGTGAAGCATCTCGGGTTAATTCCCATTTTTGGAATGGGTTGTTGAGTATAAAGGATATCTTCTATTCTTGCTGTCAAAGGGTGGTGGGTGATGGTTGTAAGACGAGATTTTGGGAGGACACATGGCTGGGGAGAAAGCCACTTTGTCAACTTTTCCCCCGCTTGTATAATTTAACTTTATGTCAACATGTTACTGTTGCTAAAGTCTTTAACCAGGATTTTGATTGTATTAGATTTAGGAGATGTCTTTGTGGAGAAACTCTTAAAATGTGGAATGAATTACTTGATATGTGTAGTCAGGTTACTCTGTCGGAGGAGCCTGACAGAGTTAAATGGCTTTTAACTAAATCTGGATCCTTCTCGGTTAAGTCGCTTTATCATTACCTTATAGCTAGAGTTGTTGCTTTTCCTTTTAAACTTCTTTGGAGGATGAGGAATACCTCTAAAAGTAAAAGCGTTTATATGGTTAGTGATCAAAGGGAGGATCCTAACCAAGGATAACTTATCTAGACGAGGGTGGAAAGGACCAAATTTCTGCGAGTTTTGTGGCGTTTCTGAGAGCATTGATCATCTATTCTTTTCGTGCTCTTGTGCTAGGTTTTTATGGAATGTGATATGTGGTACACTAGGTAACCCGAAAATACCTTTATCTTTCTTTGATCTTTGTCAAAACTGGATACCATCCTATTCTGGAAAAGATAGGGCTATTGTTTCTATTGGTGCTGCTGCTTTGATATGGACAATTTGGAAAACAAGGAACAAATCCTGTTTTCAACGTGTTTTCCTTTCAAATCCTATCAATGTAATATTTACCCTGTGTTCTTTGTTGGATTCATGGATGATTCTACAGAGAAAAGGTGTGCAAAAAATGCTTAGGGAGGTTTCCAAGAGGCTATCTCGGGTAGCAAATGAAGTCTACAGAAGAACATATGTGTGGAATCCTTCTGCGCTAAGACTGGGTTTTGTGTCTACCTGAAATTGGGCGGTTCTGTAGTATGTTCTGGTTTTAGATTTGCCTATTGCTTTGGCTGATGTGCAATCTGTAAAAAGATATTTAAAAGTCTGTTCTCTCTCCGGTAGTGGGTGATTTGGCATCCTATAGATATGGTTATATGTCTAGGATGTAGGTTGCTTATCAGTTGATGAGGTGATGCATCAGGTCTGATGGAAAAAAGTGGTGTGGTGGTTGTATCTAGACTTCTATTTTCTTAATGAAAATGGGGGCCATGTGGCCCTTTTATCGGAAAAAAAATCAATCATGTAAGTATCTGTCGATGGTACGTATATGATATTGTTACAATCAAATTTACCAGCAAAACACTTGTTCCCTGTGTGATACAAGGATACCATTTCAAACAATTTTTGAAATGTCTGTCTCCCCAGCTTACTTAACACAGATGTTAATCCCTTTGTCTCGAGCCATTCATTTTTGGACGGCAGTTCATTCATCCGGTCCAAAAAGGACATATAGTCCTGTTGAAGATAGGGCCTATAAGAATTCTTATTTAAATATATCATAGACCAACTATATATGATTCTCCAACATATATAATAGCTATGTGCAGTCATGTATCTACTTACTTTCCAGGGCCACCACCATGAATCGCAGCGAATGTTGTAATTGTAGAGCCGGGGACAACACCTTCAAGTGATTCTTCCAAGAGCAATCTTCTTTGTTTAACCTCATCCCAACAATGAGCCACGAACTTGAATAGAATATAGTTGCCTTGCGAGAATGCCGAATATACGGCCGATTCTAGGGTAGATTCACGAGTTACTTGAACAGATATGAGTTGCCCACCAATACGAACGAATAACTGGAACTACATATGACACAAATAAATAAATAAAACTTAAATGGATATGTATGAACAAACCAAAGTATATGAAAAACCGAAGGGCCCCTGGGCTAGAAGCCTAGACTGAGAAGTTGCAATGAAAAAACGGTAAAAAGAAATTAAAATAGGCAACTAAGCAGTTAACGCCATGAAACATGCGTAACTTTTTCATATCTATTGATCCCATGGCCACATCAAGATGATACAACTCAGCGCTGAGCTCACTCACTGTCCTTTGCAAAGGGATCAATTAGCAGCTCGCAGAGAAATTAAGGGCAATTAACTAGCTAGCTAGACTAGAAGAGTTGTGCTGGCAAAAAGTTTGACATGTTGCTGCACCTTGCTCTGCTCATCCATACTACTCCTACTAATTAACCACAGCCAAATCTATCAGCCCACACACAAAACCAATCATTCAGTACCTGTGAAGAAGAAGGCGTGCCGGAGTCAACGCACTCCGTCATGTCCGCTCCGACCAGCTCCCACGGCGCCCCAACCAGGGCGGACTTTCTTCCCTTTCTCTGAGCAGAGAAGAATCCACCCATTTTTCCTCTCTCAAGAGAAATAATTCCAGACTCTTCTTCAGCTCCTCCTTAAGCTGTCGATCAGTAATTCCAAAGAACAAAAACCGGAGGAAAAAGGTCCACGCTTGGTGTGTAAATTAATATTCCCATAAGCCGGCCATCTGCCATGGGGGCCATGAAAGCTGCAGCTTAATTTCTCTTTGGCACTCAGCTTTCCCGCGAGTTTATTAATAACCAGTAAAGTGGACCTGGTAAGTATTTTGCGTTGGAGACCTTATCCAATCCAAGATTGCTTACAAATTGATGTGTGGAAAAAGATATACAATTGCAACGTGCTGAAATTCAACAACGGAGTACTTTGGTACACATACTGCTGCATTTTTTTTTTGACGTGCACATATCCTGCTGCTAGTTGTTCTTTGTCTCCATAATGAAATCCATTAAAGATAGAAACCATTGACCAAACAGAAACAAGAAGTATACATCCTGTGAATAGGACTTGGTCATCCTACGTACCTCAAATATTCTAAATGTATATATCTCCACTCTTATAAAAATAGAGTTGGTGATGATGGTGTGCCCCCCATCCTGCAATATAGGCCGTTCGATTTATATCTGACGGATAGGAAGGAAACTATGACAATTTTGTAAAAAGATACCCACACCCCTCTCCATATTTGCAAATAAGGCCTTCCCTCGTTTATCATTTTCTCCCACAAGATAAACTACTCATACAAATGCATCTTGATGTTCCGTGCAACGTATGGACATCTTGCTAGTTATTAAAAACACTTAAAGTAAACCATTTGAAAAGCATTAATCAAGTATTTGAAAAATGTAAAATGTGTATAGAAAAAATGTTTCTCATATATAAAGAAAACAATATCGGAACTTTGATCATGTATATAGAAAATGTTAATAAAAACGGTTCCTGGTGTATACAGAAAATATACATTGTGTCTGAGAAAACATTGTTGCCATTAAAGAAGTTAAGTGGGTAGTTAAAAAAATTTAACCATGTATTTAAAAAAGTGTTCAAAATTTGTATTTGAGAAAATATGTACATTGTGTATTTGAAAAATGTTGAACGTGTGTCAACAAATATGTTTCACATGTACACTTAAAATGTACATTGCGTACCGAACAAAGTAGACATGTGCTGAAGAAAAGAAATAACTGATGAAAACCAACAAAGAAAAATGAAGAAAACCAACGAATACCCGAAGAAACAAATAAAACCAGAAAACAATCAATGAAGATAAATGCAAAAGAATGGAAACAATGAAAACGGAAAAAGTAACAAAGGAAAATAAAAATGAAAAAATAAACCCAAAGAAAAACATAGAAATTTAGAAAGAAAAGGAAAAACACGTGAAACTGAAAAAGAAACAAAGAAACCAGAGAAATCATAAGAAAAACAAAGGAAACCAACAATAAAACAAAGAAAAAATGAAGGAACTAACGAAATCAGAAAAAGAAACAAAGGAAACCAAATAAAATAGAAAAAACCAAAGAAAACCACTGCAAAAGAGTGAAAACTGAGAAACAAACAAAGAAAAATGAACAAAACCAGATGAAAACCAAAAAAGAAACAAAGAAGACCAAAGAGAAAAAGCTAGTGAAAACCAAGAAAGAAATAAAGAAAACCAACAAGAAATGAAGAAAAAAGAAAACAAATCATTGAAAACTGATAAGGAAACAAAGAAACCAACATAAAACAGACAAAAACAGTGAAGAAATAAAAATACCAAAAAGAAAAAAGTATCATGAAGAAAAAAGTATCATGACCGACTGACAGGCGCGGAGCCAAATTAACAGCCTGGTCTCTCGGCCTCAAACAACTGGCAATGACAACTAATGTTTGAGAAAATGTTGTCGATGAAATGTGGACAGGGACTAGCAGGAGATCCCAAACGGTACCAAAGTTGTTGGCTGGTAAGTCTTGCCGGTTCTGAAGTTCCTAGATGCAGCCATCCATTGCAGCCGAGCCACCAATGTCCTGATTGTTCATACACAATTTCAGTGATAGCACCACCAAAAGATGATTGCAGTTATCTGCTAGCTACGACTAATCAAACCGGTGCTCATTTTCTCTCGTAACTAACACAGGCCTTGCCAAAACTTCATAATATATATACAACTAAAGTGCTCATTCATCATACATGAGATAGATAAGCTGAGCAATCTAACCTGCCGGTAGCTACTGAACCAACAGTATGAACATTAATTCACACGTACCTCCAGAAGATATTCAATCTAACATGATGAAAATTCCTGATGATCTGAAGCTACACATAGAAGTGTACAACAGAGCAGGGAAGGAGCAACTAGAAAGACCAGCTCAGACATCGAATGCCAATCATAAATTCGCATGAGCAGCTGTAAATAAAAATGAACAGATCTGAAGCAGCAGACCCAACAAAAGTTTCATCATGCAAGAAAACTGGCCGTGGCACATGGAACACTGCATCAGGATTCAGGTATGAAACCCAAGTACTGCAATACATCACATAACTAGTTACCGGGGTGAATCGTAAAACAGAACTTCAGTTACATGGTGTGTAAGAGCACACAAGAGATAAATATTACAAACTTTACGAACATAGTATTACGTAGTCCAAGAGAGGGTAGCAGAACAATACAACAATAAAAAGATGCATATTAGACACTACTTTCGGCAATTGTTCCATCAATGAATAATAGCAAGAACAAAAAAATAACTCGCAACACAAGTACAGAGTCCACCGTTAGTGATAGTGGCACCAGAGCACAGGAGGTGGTGGAGAGCGAGAGGGCAATGCAGCACCAGCCTGTCAGAGCATCTCCAAGAGCGCAACAGGTGGCAGCGAGGTACGTCCGCATGAAGGTCACCACGGCAGCGGCAGCTACGCCACGGTTCCAGTGTTCATCGGAGGCGGCAGCACCAGCATGAAATGCATCATCAGCAGTTCAGCACGTACCGGTACAGCGGATCGACATGGGGCAGAGAACACGATGCCATGTGCCGTGCACACCACGGTGATCCTGACCACCAGAACCGATCGCACACAATCGCCATGATCACCGTGCACTTCAGCACCGACTGTGTCCATCGTAGATCAAATGATCATTTCTAGTTCTTCAGACAAATGTTCTCCATGATGGCATGATCTGTCAAAATAGTAACTGTGTCCATTCCATGGGTGGCAGCACCCTGCCTTGTGTCAGGTTTCCTCCCAGGATGTCGCGCCATTGCTGCAATGCAAATATCTCAAACACAGGACACTGAGTGGGTGAATAGAGACTGAAAATCTCTGTCAGAAACGCAGGACTCCAGAAATTATGGTGTGCAGGTAGAAAGACAAAGATCAGTTGGTTCTTATCTCATCCCATCAATTCGAGATGATCCTTGATGACCAGCGACTTGAGCCATGACACTTTCTCCCAAAAAAATCCAATCATCTGCCAGGATGCATGTAGGTAACACCAAATTCAGTCAAAAACCCTTTCCTTTTCCCCTTTTAGTGACAAAATATTGCACTTTGTTTCCACGAGCTGGCGCACTGCCTCCTTTAGGTTCATCCAGAAAACCCTCTCGCACAGGCGGCAGGAGTGCACTTCTTTTTTGACCGAGAAGGCATGAGCAGCCTCCTGCAATTCTGTATGTGTCATTTTCTCTGAAACTCTGAACTTGTCAACAACACTTCCGTTCTGGGTCACCTCATTGTGTTCGTCATGTCGACCTGACGCACGCCGGGTGCGGGAGAGCCGTTTCCTCCTTGGCGCTCTCACCGGCATTTTATCTGTTGAGACTGTTAGGGCACTTGACGCTCTTGCACAGCATCTTGTGGTGCAACTTGCCAGACTTGTGCATCAGACAGTCAGATAGTTGTAAGTCTGATCTCCTCCCTGGCTGTCCATAATTGTTCAGACCCAAAAAAGAGCACCCCTATTTCACATTCATACAAAGGGAAAACAAAGAAATAACCATCATCTGCTACCTAGGACTAACAGTCATGATAAATTGGGTGTCACGATAACAGGGCTCATTCATAATAAATGTGATAAATAAACAGAGCAGGGAATCCTCATTTTTACATATCGCCCAAACGGCAAACAGATCGCTTTCACCATAACATCCACAAATTAAGGGCATAAAAATAATTAAGCAACTAGACAGACCAGCACAGACCAAAGCACATCATCGTCTTTCTCAACTGACACTGTCATGTGAAGTATAAGACAGGGTTGAACTGTAGTCTGTTGGATGAGCCAGTCTCTGGCACGGCACCTCCCAACAGCTTGCAGGAAACTTTGACACAAATTGAGTATCTGAAATGAAAGATGAAACAAAATTATTATATATCACGAAAGACTACATATATTGAGAGTGCAAAGGTAGCCGACCAGAGCTAACGTACCTTTCGGACTATTTGCAGGTGAGAATCCAAATATCACTTCAACTAATGTCCTTCCAGCGGATATGCGCGATCTTGGGCCAACTTTCTCCATTAGGTGCTTGACAGCTATCCTTCAAGAGGCGACAATCGCTTACACGTATGTACTGGAGGGAGGATGGCAGATCTGGTAAAGATGACATGTTGGGGCAGCCACAGATGTTGAGCCCGTCCAGATTGGAGAAGCACTTCAAATTTGTTGGCAGGGAAACCATTTGACAATCACGGAATTTCAAGTCCTTAACATATGTGAAATTTGCGGGTTTCTTCCAATGAAACGAGTGGTTCCTTGCATCCACGAAGAGATAGCGCTGCTGGAACTGTGAAACCTTCAGCCGAGAGCATGTTGTTGAGTATTACAGGACTACTAACTTCGAGTGAGTCCTGGACTCGAAACTGTGAGATACACTCAAGGGTGAGTTGAGGAACATCAATCAATTCTCCACGGTGAAGTTGCAAAGAAGACAATCCTTCGAGCGTACATAAATCTGGCAAGCTATGCAGTGAGAATGATTTAACTGAGGTGAGACTACCAACAGACAAGCATGTGGCGCTTCTGCAATTCGAAATGATAATCCAATCCATGTGTGGCCAGTAAGCACAGAGGAAGTCAGATGCAAGCACACACTTCTGTATACTGAGGCTCTCAAGGGATAATGGCAAACATTCTGCTCCACATGCCAACTCTAAAGAAGGGCAGCCAATAAATGCAACACTTCTAAGAGAGGTAGCAGCTCGTAAGCCCCCTAATGACCTGAGACACCAGCAACTTTCGATGTACAAGTTGACAAGTTCTGTCAAATGCTGGAGGACCTCTTCCGAAGGAAGTGTAGTTAGAGTCATAATATCTACTAAGGACAAACTTTTCAGTGAAGCCAGACAATCAAGGCAAACAGCTAAAGCTCCATCTGTAATACAGCATGAAGAAAGAGAAAGTCGACGAAGTCCTGATGGTGGAACAAGCGGCAGCCCAATGCTACTCCCATACGTGAGTCTCATCCTCTGCTTGTGACAGCATATCCATGCCTTGATGACATCCTCTTTCACCAATACCTCATCCTTCTCTCTTTCTAGAGCACTCTCAAGGTCTTGAACATGCGACACATCATCATGCATCAACGTCATCAGCTGCTTCAGAAATGAATGTTCCTTTGAGAGTACAAACCTAATATGTGATCCTGAATCCACTTCCCAAATCAAACCAAGCTGTGATGCCAAGTGGTCCGTCCCCATGATTTTCTCTCTCTGATCATGATGCTGCAGCTCATCGTTGGAAATAAATATAAGCAGTCTTGAGGCGGGCAAGAAGAGGAGCGGGCAGTGGCACTGTACTCCTGGACAAGTGGGCTTGGACACGGCAACATGCTCACGACTGATTGAGCTGAAGCAAATGATAGTTCCGGCGACCAGAAAGGACCTAGCAATAGCATTGCTGTAGCAAGACTGCAGACCACACTCACTTTTGCTGTTTTCCAATCAAATCCAACAAGCCAAATGTGAATGCACGCGCCATGTTTCCGCGTGGGTGAATGATTCGATGGCTCCAGCGGCAGTATATGGTCCTGCTAATCTTGATTGAATAGTTGGAGGTTAGAGCAACTCCAACGGGCCGGCCCAAACGGAGTTTTTGTCCGTTTGGAATGGCCGCCCGCTCGGCGTCCGTTCTTTTTTAGATTTTGGTCGACAGTGCGTCCAACGCGCCGACCCATTTCATGACCGCGTGTGCATAGATTATGCCAGCGGCCATGTCGTCGCCTTGATTTTGGCGCTCCAGCGCGCGGGAAAGGTTCGCGTGCCGGCGCTCGTTATTAAGAAGGCGCTCCCTCCACATTTTGTCCGTCGCCCACTCGTCTCGCCCCCTCTCACTAGCCTTGTTGCCTCTGCGCCACCATGTCGATGCGTCGCCTGGGCGCTTCGGATTTTCGCGGAGTTCGCGAGCGCCGCTCCGGCGTGTTCTCCTCCGAGATCTGGTTTGGCGAGAAACGCCTCATTCTCGGTACCTTCGACACCGCAGAGGAGCCAGCTCGCGCGCATGACGCGGCGGCGTGGCGCCTCCTGAGGCCTCGTCGGGAGATGAATTTTCTCGACGTGTCGAGCCAGCTGGCGCAGGATCTCGCGCCTCTCCTGCGACTTTTCACCGACAAGGATCGTCGTGACCACCGGAGGCGGCAGCGTCGCCTCGCCATCGCCGAGATGGACGTGGAAGCCATGGTGGTGTGGTGCGAACGCTTCCCGCAGGACATCGTCGACGAGCGCTAGTTCTACAAGCAAAAGAGGACGGAGAGGGAGGCGAGGAGGACGGAGCGAGCCGCCCATCGGGAGGACAAGCGTGCGCGGAAGCAGGCCGCTCAATTGAACCTGAAGCTAGGAGAAGCGTCGTCCTAGGACTCAGAGGACGAGCGGTATGCTGACGCCTACATTCAGACGTCTGAGGAGGACATTACCGAGTCGGAGTCGGAAAACGACGAATAGTTGATCTTTTCTTTTATCTGTCTACACTAGAACTATCTATGAATCCTTTTTCGATCGAAAAAAATGGCCGGCAGCGTTGGCGACGAAGCAGGTGGGCGAAGGTGTGCTGTTGGATGGGGAAAGGCCAATGTGCCACCGACCAGCGGGCCCGGGGAGGAGAGAGGGCGAGCACGCGCGCATCCGCTTTGTATCCGTGCCGACGCAAATCTGGCTCAAAAATGAGCCAGGAATGAGTCGGCAGGCGGACGTGCGTTTGTTTAGGTCAGCGCGTTGGGTCGACTTTTTTATCTACGCCGACCCAAACAGATAATGGCAGATGAAATGAGTCGCTCCATTGAAGTTAAGTTGCTCTTAAAGACATTAAGGAGGAGGAGTGAGGTCCACTGATTCTGAGCTCACGCACCAGGTCCAATCCAATCCAAATTCCAATGTAGAGTGAAAGGGAAGGGAGGAGACTAGAGGTGCACCTTTCTCGCTGCTATACATGCTCATGCTGGGGAACAGCAACAGCTCGGCCCACCCTTGTGCAGTGCAGCTTCACGGGTGCTTCACCAGGCGGTCACGCCACCCGGAGATTCAGCCGGCCGGGGGCACCCGCCATCAGCGCCCGGCGAAGCCACGGCCGTCTCGGCTCGGCGGGTATCCTGCTCGACATCCTTCCTCCTCGGCATCTCCCACATCGTCGAAAGGACTTGGCCGCCGGTGCCGATTTGCGGCGGAGACAACCAAGAACAAGAACAGGAGGTGCGTGCGTGTGACCTGGACCTGGAGAGACTAGGCACGGGTGTGGGCTGGGCTGTGGTACATCCGTGGAGTACTGGGCTAAGCCCAAGTGGGCCCACCATGTTGTGTTCTTTGTTCTGTCTCTGCCCATGCCACCGGGAATTCCCTATTTGTCACTCGTTGCGTCGAATTGTCGACCTAACCCACAGAGCTGGCGATCAAGTGACGACCTGGACCGGCCCATTAATGTGTTAGAACGTTTTCCGGCTTCAGGAAACTTCTAGAGTTAGAAGTTTCCTTGAACCGTTTATTTCTTTTACCAATTTTCCTGCTTTTTTCTGGTACTTGGTTTTTTCCTTTTCTTTTCCTGTTAATTTTTTCTCCTTTCTTTCCTTTTCCCTTTATGTTTCTTTTTTTCCTTTATTTTTTCTTTTCAAGTATATTTTTTATAGATCATATTTCTAAAAATGTTTGGTCAATTTAAAAAATGTTCATCCTTTTAAAAGATAATCAATTCTTAAAAAAATGGTCGTGTTTTCAGAATTTTTTCATAAATTCAAATAATGTTTGCATTTTCAAAAACCGTTCGGGCATTCCAAACAATGTTCTCATTTTTAATAAATTGTTTGGAATTTTTATTTGAAAATTTTCAGAACTTTTCAAATAATGACCGGGATTTAAAAAATGTTCCTGTTTGAAAAAATTGTTCACAAATTTCAAAAAATGTTTTTGCTTCACTTATTTCGAAAGTTATTAATGTTTTTAAATTTTGTTCACCAATCCAAAAAATGTTAGCATTTTCAAAAAATATTCGAAGGTTTAGAAAAAAGTCTCCGTTTCAATTTTTTGTTCACCTATATAAAAAATATTCGTATTTTCCACAATCTTTCAGGATTTTCCAATTGTTCTTAGTTTAAAAAATTTGTTCTGAATCAAAAACGTTGTTCCTGTTTTCAAAATTTGTTCACCAATTCAAAATTGTTCATGTTTGCAAAGCATATTCAGGAATTTCGAAAATGTTCATGTTTTCAAAAATGTTCTGAAAATTTATAAAATGTTCGTGTTTTAAATAAATTGTCTATAATTTCAGAAGATAATCAATTATTCAAGTTTTGTTTACAAATTCGATTTTTTCACATTTTCGAAAAAAAAATTGAAGTTCAAATTTCTTCAGAGTTTTAAAAGATGATGAGAAATTTTATATTCATTTGCGTTTGTTAAAAAATATTCATAACTTGATATTTTTCCAATTTTTTAAGTAATGGTTATTTTACACCGGTAAATGTAATAATTTATATTTCAATCTGCTTGTTATGTCAACAAGGTTTAGTAGGGGGACTGGTTAGCATGATTCATTCACAAGCAGTAGGTTTGAAGTTTGAATCCTGGCTTGTGCGAAGCAATAGTTTTGCACTTTTTTTTTGCCCGACAGCTCGGTTTGTTAAACTCAAAATGGGCCGGCCCAGTCGGGCGCGCCTTATGCAAATGAATGTCTGCTTGCCGCAGAATGCGGCGAATAGGATCTCCCATGCCACCAATCTTTTTCTTTCGACTAAACAATACTCGTGGATTGCAACATGATATAAATATTCTTTTTTAGGGTATGTGATATAAATATTCTAGTACGTCGGCTGGGTAAATAAATGATCATCAAATTCTATCCATGAACTAGATTATATTTTGATCCGAAGTTTGTTAAGTAAATTAAAATGGAACCGGTTCAGAAGGTAAGTAAATTAAGTTGATTTATTATCATATAAAAAAGGTTGAACGAAGGGTGATGAGAAGAAAGATGAAATGGGAATCTTACGTTCTTTCTAAGTAGTAGAGATAAAGATTATCTGTCTATAATAATGCAATTATGTAAATAAATGATTATCAAATTCTGTCAATGAACTAGCTTATATTTTGATCCGAAGTTTGGTAAGTAAGTTAAAGTGGAAATGGTTCAGAAGGTAAGTAAATTAAGTTGATTTATTATCATATAAGGAAGGTTGGACGAAGAGATGGTGGGAAGAAAGGTGAAATGGAAACCTTACGTTCTTTTTTTTGAGCATCAGTACAGACACAAGCGCTCATATACACGCGCATACACTCACCCCTATGAACGCACACACGCATACCCTACCCCTATGAGCACCTCCGAGAGACTGAGCCGGCATATCATCTTGAGATTTACGAAGTCACCGTAGGCGCCTCGTCGTCGACGGGAACGTCTCCTCCCACTGAAAGCGCATCGCCGGAAATCTTGAAATAAATCTAGGAATAATGCGAGCACCAGGATTTGAACCCTGGTGGGTTGGGGATACCCTTATGTTCTTTTAAAATAGTAGAGATAGAGATAAAAATAAATATCATTCTTTTTTTCATCTTCTTTTTCAGCTGGTCATCTTTTTTTTGCGGATATTTCAGTTGGCCATGTCACCCAAGGAGGCAACTTACTACTAGGGAAATGCTTATAGGTAGACATTTAGCAGTAGCGTTGGTTAGAGACCCCACACTACTGCTATTTAGCAATAGCGCCGGCCAGAACCAACGCTACAAGCGTACGTTAGCAGTAGCGCTGTATTTCACGGCCAGCGCTACTGCTAATGGGCCACGCTCTCGGCCCCCTGTTGCAGCTTTAGCTATAGCGCTGGGCCTCCTCCCCCACGCTGCCGCTAGGCCCACCTCTGCTTCCTCTCCCTTGCCGGCCCGCGCGCGCACCCCTCTCCCCTCACTCACACTCACACGCTCACACCAGATCGAATCCCTCCCCCGATCCGGCCGCCGCCCTCGCGTCCTACTCCGGCCGCCCTCCCCGCGCGGGCCCCTCTTCCTCCGTTGGCCACCGTTCCCCGCGTCGGCCCTCCTCCCATGCCGGCCCCCCTGCGCGCACCGGACATCCTCCCCCGCCGGTCGCCCCCCCCCCCCCCCCCCCCCCGCGTGCGCCGGCCCTCCTCCACCGAGAGGTACTCCTCCCTCCTTCCTCCTCCTCCCTCCCTCCCTAGTTATAGTTATTAGAGAGTAGTTAATTATTTTGAATCCTAGTTAAAAAAATGTAGGTTCTTAGAATAATGTAGGTGTTTTAGATGAATTTGTAGGTGTTTTAGTTAAATTTGTAGGTGTTTTAGTTAAAAATGTAGGTTTTTAGAATAATTTAGGTTATGCATGATCGAACCCTTGCTTGGACAGATTAGGTATGAACCCTAGGTTTTAAAGTTAGGATAGAAATTTAGCTAGGTTTTTAATTACGTGTAGTTAATAGAATTTAGGTGTTTTAAGTGTATTTAAAAGAGTTTTAGGTGTTTTAGGTGTAGTTAACAGAATTTTAGGTGTTTTAGTTGTTTTAGGTGTAGTTAACAGAATGTATTTTTTTAGTTAAAGCAATTGTTGTTATTTTTTTAGTTAAAGCAATTTTTCCTATTAATATGCAAATTTGCAGTGGACATGTCATGCATATTTTGAACATGTCACATTTTGGACATGTCATATTTTTCCGAGTGGCCTATGTTTTGCCAGAAATGTCAATTCGTTTACGTTCTGACAAATTTCAGGCGCTTGATATGTCCTGTTTTTAGCAAAGGTCATGCCAAATTTTGCTAGGTGTTTATTAATTTTGTTTTCATAATTAAACATTTTGTTCTCGACGTCGACGATGCCTATCCCGCATCCTCGTCGTCGACTCGGCGGAGGACTCCTGGTTGAGCCGAGGGGCCATGTCTGGGACTGGGCTCCGCCGGGCTAGTACTGGGTTGTGCTACCTTCTGGTGAGCGCAGCTTAGTGAGGAGCCAGCCCGTCATCGACCCGGAGCTTCTTTGGTGGCGGTCACGTGGGCCTGCATCGGTGGAGAGGCTTGAGTCCCCCGCGCAGGTGGTACAGCACCGTGTCATGGAGGAGAACGCGCACGTCCAGCGCTACTTGGTTGGGTTGGCGAACAGCCGGTTCTCCAATACCTGGCAGATTCTTTGGGGATCTCACCGGAGCTATGATCCGGTGATGGTTCATTCTCTTTGGGTAAGATGATCTTTGCTACACACTACAAATTTTAGGTGTTTTAGTTGTTATATGATGATCTTTGCTACAAACTACTATATATGTATTCGATGATGGATTATTAATTACCTATTAGGAAATGTCTGACGATGAAAGGAATTCGCTATGTGCGACTACTGCGAAGATGAGCGTGGTCTGTGCGACATGCCTCACTTGGTAGAAAGTCGGCGCTTCAGCATCAAGCTCCAAGAGACCTTCGTGTTGGAAATATGCCCTAAAGGCAATAATAAATTGGTTATTATTATATTTCCTTGTTCATGATAATCGTTTATTATCCATGCTAGAATTGTATTGATAGGAAACTCAGATACATGTGGGGATACATAGACAACACCATGTCCCTAGTAAGCCTCTAGTTGACTAGCTCGTTGATCAATAGATGGTTACGGTTTCCTGACCATGGACATTGGATGTCGTTGATAACGGGTTCACGTCATTAGGAGAATGATGTGATGGACAAGACCCAATCCTAAGCCTAGCACAAGATCGTGTAGTTCGTTTGCTAAAGCTTTTCTAATGTCAAGTATCATTTCCTTAGACCATGATATTGTGCAACTCCCGGATACCATAGGAGTGCTTTGGGTGTGCCAAACGTCACAACGTAACTGGGTGCACTAGTAGAAAAGGGGGCTTTGGTCCAGGCCGGGTAAGCCCATTAGTCCCGA
This sequence comes from Triticum urartu, assembly GCF_003073215.2. Taxonomy (NCBI): domain Eukaryota; kingdom Viridiplantae; phylum Streptophyta; class Magnoliopsida; order Poales; family Poaceae; genus Triticum; species Triticum urartu. Next base: position 9,647,522 of record NC_053028.1, read on the forward strand.
TTCAGTCCAGAACCGGGACCAATGGGTGCATTTATCCCGGTTCGTGCGGCTAAGGCATTAGTCCCGGTTCACCTGGGCCCTTTAGTCCCGGTTCGTGCCACGAACCGGGACTAAAGGGTGCGATGCCCATTGGTCCCGGTTGGTGGCACCAACTGGTACTAAAGGTTAGATCTTTAGTCCCGGTTGGTGCCACCAACCGGGACTAATGGGCTTTGAGGCATTAGTACCGGTTCATGGCACGAATCGGTACTAAAGGTCCCATTTTCAAACTCCCCACCCCCCCACCCCCCGTGGACCGCCTAGAAAATGATGGAAATGTCAATAAAAATAAAATAAAATAAGTTTCCCATGTGATATGTGGTCTAGTTGTTGGGAAAATTTACAAATATGAATTTCGACTTTATTTACAAAATCTCTCTGGAATTTGTAAAATGGGCATAACTTTTGCATACGAACTCGGATTAAAAAGTTTTTTATATGAAAAATCATCTACTAGAAAAGTTGCATCAATTGATTCATAATCAAGTGATTCCAAAAGCCCATTAGCATGGAGTTTCTTCATGCGCTTTACACCAATATGACCTAAACGGCAGTGCCACAAATAAGTTGCACTATCATTATTAATTTTGCATCTTTTGGTTTCAATATTATGATTATGTGTATCACTATGATCGAGATCCAATGAACTATTTTCATTGGGTGTGTAACCATATAAGGTTTTATTCCTGTAAACAGAACAACAATTTATTCTCTTACTTAAATGAATAACTGTATTACAATAAACATGATCAAATCATATTCATGCTCAACGCAAACACCAAATAACACTTATTTAGGTTCAACACTAATCCCGAAATTATAGGGAGTGTGCGATGATGATCATATCAATCTTGGAACCACTTCCAACACACATCGTCACTTCACCCTTAACTAGTCTCTGTTTATTCTGCAACTCCCGTTTCGAGTTACTAATCTTAGCAACTGAACTAGTATCAAATACTGAGGGGTTGCTATAAACACTAGTAAAGTACACATCAATAACATGTATATCAAATATACTTATGTTCACTTTGCCATCCTTCTTATCCGCCAATCACTTGGGGTAGTTCCGCTTCCAGTGACCAGTCCCTTTGCAGTAGAAGCACTTAGTCTCAGGCTTAGGACCAGACTTGGGCTTCTTCACTTGAGCAACAACTTGCTTGCTGTTCTTCTTGAAGTTCCCTTTCTTCCCTCTGCCCTTTTCTTGAAACTAGTGGTCTTATCTACCATGAACACTTGATGTTTTTCTCGATTTCTACCTTCGTCAATTTCCGCATTACGAAGAGCTTGGGAATCGTTTCCGTTATCCCTTGCATATCATAGTTCATCACGAAGTTCTACTAACTTGGTGATGGTGACTAGAGAATTCTGTCAATCACTATCTTATCTGGAAGATTAACTCCCACTTGATTCAAGCGATTGTAGTACTCAGACAATCTGAGCACATGCTCACTAGTTGAGCGATTCTCCTCCATCTTTTAGCTATAGAACTTGTTGGAGACTCCATATCTCTCAACTCGGGTATTTGCTTGAAATATTAACTTCAACTCCTGGAACATCTCATATGCTCCATGACGTTCAAAACGTCTTTGAAGTCCCGATTCTAAGCCATTAAGCATGGTGCACTAAACTATCAAGTAGTCATCATATTGAGCTAGCCAAACGTTCATAACGTCTGCATCTGCTCCTGCAATAGGTCCGTCACCTAGCGGTGCATCAAGGACATAATTCTTCTGTGCAGCAATGAGGATAAACCTCAGATCATGGATCCAATCTGCATCATTGCTACTAACATCTTTCAACACAATTTTCTCTAGGAACATATCAAAATAAACACAGGGAAGCAACAACGCGAGCTATTGATCTACAACATAATTTGCAAAATACTACCAGGACTAAGTTCATGATAAATTTAAGTTCAATTTAATCATATTACTTAAGAACTCCCACTTAGATAGACATCCCTCTAATCCTCTAAGTGATCACGTGATCCAAATCAACTAAACCATGTCCGATCATCACGTGAGATGGAGTAGTTTCATTGGTGAACATCACTATGTTGATCATATCTACTATATGATTCACGCTCGACCTTTCGGTCTCCGTGTTCCGAGGCCATATCTGTATATGCTTGGCTCGTCAAGTATAACCTAAGTATTCTGCGTGTGCAACTGTTTTGCACCCGTTGTATTTGAACGTAGAGCCTATCACACCCGATCATCACGTGGTGTCTCAGCACGAAGAACTTTCACAACGGTGCATACTCAGGGAGAACACTTCTTGATAATTAGTGAGAGATCATCTTAAAATGCTACCGTCAATCAAAGCAAGATAAGATGCATAAAAGATAAACATCATATGCAATCAATATAAGTGATATGATATGGCCATCATCATCTTGTGCTTGTGATCTCCATCTTCGAAGCACCATCGTGATCACCATCGTCACCGGCGCGACACCTTGATCACCATCGTAGCATCATTGTCGTCTCGCCAATCTTATCCTTCCACGACTATCGCTGCCGCTTAGTGATAAAGTAAAGCATTACAGCGCAATTGCATTGCATACAATAAAGCGACAACCATATGGCTCCTGCCAGTTGCCGATAACTTGGTTACAAAACATGATCATCTCATACAATAAAATTTAGCATCATGTCTTGACCATATCACATCACAACATGCCCTGCAAAAACAAGTTAGACGTCCTCTACTTTGTTGTTGCAAGTTTTACGTGGCTGCTACGGGCTTAAGCAAGAACCAATCTTACCTACGCATCAAAACCACAACGATAGTTTGTCAAGTTGGTGCTGTTTTAATCTTCGCAAGGACCGGGCGTAGCCACACTCGGTTCAACTAAATTTGGAGAAACTGTCACCCGCTAGCCACCTTTGTGCAAAGCACGTCGGGAGAACCGGTCTCGCGTAAGCGTACGCGTAATGTCGGTCCGGGCCGCATCGTCCAACAATACCGCCGAACCAAAGTATGACATGCTGGTAAGCAGTATGACTTATATCGCCCACAACTCACTTGTGTTCTACTCGTGCAAATAACATCAACACATAAAACCTAGGCTCGGATGCCACTGTTGGGGAACATAGTAATTTCAAAATTTCCTACGCACACGCAAGATCATGGTGATGCATAGCAACGAGAGGGGAGAGTGTTGTCTATGTACCCTCATAGACCGACAGCGGAAGAGTTAGCACAACACGGTTGATGTAGTCGTACGTCTTCACGGCCCGACCGATCAAGCACCGAAACTATGGCACCTCTGAGTTTTAGCACACGTTCAGCTCGATGACGATCCCCGGACTCTGATCCAGCAAAGTGTCGGGGAAGAGTTCCGTCAGCACGACGGCGTGGTGACGATCTTGATGTACTACCGTCGCAGGGCTTCGCCTAAGCACCGGTACAATATTGTCGAGGATTATGGTGGAAGGGGGCACCGCACACGGCTAAGAATATGATCACGTGGATCAACTTGTGTCTAGAGGTGCTCCTTGCCCCCGTATATAAAGGAGCAAGGGAGGAGGAGGCCGGCCCTAGGAGGGGGCGCGCCAAGTGTGGAGTCCTACTAGGACTCCCTAGTCCTAGTAGGATTCCACCTCCCATATGGAATAGGAAAAGAGGAAGGGAAAAGGAGAAGGAAGGAAGGGGGCGCCCCCTTCCCTAGTCCAATTCGGACCAGACCAAGGGGAGGGGTGCGGCCACCCTTGAGGCCCTTTTTCTTCTTTCCCATATGGCCCAATAAGGCCCAATACGTATTCTCGTAACTCTCCGGTACTCCGAAAAATACCCGAATCATTCGGAACCTTTCCGATGTCCGAATATAGTCGTCCAATATATCGATCTTTACGTCTCGACCATTTCGAGACTCCTCGTCATGTCCCCGATCTCATCCGGGACTCCGAACTCCTTCGGTACATCAAAACTCATAAACTCATAATAGAACTGTCATCGAAACCTTAAGCGTGCGGACCTACGGGTTCGAGAACAATGTAGACATGTCCGAGACACATCTCTAGTCAATAACCAATAGCGGAACCTGGATGCTCATATTGGCTCCCACATATTCTACGAAGCTCTTTATCGGTTAGACCGCATAAAAACATACGTTGTTCCCTTTGTCATCGGTATGTTACTTGCCCGAGATTCGATCGTCGGTATCTTAATACCTAGTTCAATCTCGTTACCGGCAAGTCCCTTTACTCGTTCCGTAATACATCATCTCACAAGTAACTCATTAGTTGCATTACCGAGAGGGCCCAGAGATACCTCTCCGACAATCGGAGTGACAAATCCTAATCTCGAAATACGCCAACCCAACATGTACCTTTGGAGACACCTGTAGAGCTCCTTTATAATCACCCAGTTACGTTGTGACGTTTGGTAGCACACAAAGTGTTCCTCCGGCAAACGGGAGTTGCATAATCTCATAGTCATAGGAACATGTATAAGTCATGAAGAAAGCAATAGCAACATACTAAACGATCGGGTGCTAAGCTAATGGAATGGGTCATGTCAATCACATCATTCTTCTAATGATGTGATCCCGTTAATCAAATAACAACTCTTTTGTTCATGGTTAGGAAACATAACCATCTTCGATTAACGAGCTAGTCAAGTAGAGGCATACTAGTGACACTCTGTTTGTCTATGTATTCACACATGTATTATGTTTCCGGTTAATACAATTCTAGCATGAATAATAAACATTTATCATGATATAAGGAAATAAATAATAACTTTATTATTGCCTCTAGGGCATATTTCCTTCAGTCTCCCACTTGCACTAGAGTCAATAATCTAGTTCACATCGCCATGTGATTCAACACTAATAGTTCACATCACCATGTCATTAACACCCATAGTTCACATCGCCATGTGACCTATACCCAAAGGGTTTACTAGAGTCAATAATCTAGTTCACATCGTTTATGTGATTAACACCCAAAGAGTACTAAGGTGTGATCATGTTTTGCTTGTGAGATAATATTAGTCAACGGGTCTGTCACATACAGATCCGTAAGTATTTTGCGAATTCTATGTCTACAATGCTCTACATGGAGCTACTCTAGCTAATTGCTCCCACTTTCAATATGTATCTAGATCGAGACTTAGAGTCATCCAGATCTGTGTCAAAACTTGCATCGACGTAACTTTTTACGACGAACCTTTTTGTCACCTCCATAATTGAGAAATATTTCCTTATTCCACTAAGGATAATTTTGACCGCTGTCCAGTAATCTACTCTTAGATCACTATTGTACTCCCTTGCTTAACATAGTGTAGGGTATACAATAGATCTGGTACACAGCATGGCATACTTTATAGAACCTATGTCTGAGGCATAGGGAATGACTTTCATTCTCTTTCTATCTTCTGCCGTGGTCGGGCTTTGAGTCTTACTCAATTTCATACCTTGTAACACAGCCAAGAACTCTTTCTTTGACTGTTCCATTTTTGAACAACTTCAAAATATTGTCAAGGTATGTACTCATTGAAAAAACTTATCAAGCGTCTTGATCTATCTCTATAGATTTTGATGCTTAATATGTAAGCAGCTTCACTGAGGTTTTCTTTGAAAAAAATCCTTTTAAACACTCCTTTATGCTTTGCAGAATAATTCTACATTATTTCCAATCAAGAATATGTCATACACATATACTTATCAGAAATGTTGTAGTGCTCCCACTCACTTTCTTGTAAATACAGGCTTCACCGCAAGTCTGTATAAAACTATATGCTTTGATCAACTTATCAAAGTGTATATTCCAACTCCGAGATGCTTGCACCAGTCCATAGATGGATCGCTGGAGCTTGCATATTTTGTTAGCACCTTTAGGATTGACAAAAACCTTCTGGTTGCATCATATACAACTCTTCTTTAAATCCATTAAGGAATGTAGTTTTGTTTATCCATTTGCCAGATTTCATAAAAATGCGGCAATTGCTAACATGATTTGGACAGACTTAAGCATCGCTACGAGTGAGAAAATTTCATCGTAGTCAACACCTTGAACTTTGTCAAAACCTTTTTCGACAAGTCTAGCTTTGTAGATAGTAACACTACTATCAGCGTCCGTCTTCCTCTTGAAGATCCATTTATTTTCTATGGCTTGCCGATCATCGGGCAAATCCATCAAAGTCCATACTTTGTTCTCATACATGGATCATATCTCAGATTTCATGGCCTCAAACCATTTCGCGGAATCTGGGCTCATCATCGCTTCCTCATAGTTCGCAAGTTCGTCATGGTCTAGTAACATGACTTCCAGAACAGGATTATCGTACCACTCTGCTGCGGATCTCACTCTGGTTTACCTACGAGATTCGGTAGTAACTTGATCTGAAGTTACATGATCATCATCATTAGCTTCCTCACTAATTGGTGTAGTAGTCACAAGAACATATTTCTGTGATGAACTACTTTCCAATAAGGGAGAAGGTACAATTACCTTATCAAGTTTTCTACTTTCCTCCTACTCACTTCTTTCGAGAGAAACTCCTTCTCTAGAAAGTTTCCGAATTTAGCAACAAAAAGTCTTGCCTTCGGATCTGTGATAGAAGGTGTATCCAATAGTTTCCTTTGGATATCCTATGAAGACGCACTTCTCCGATTTAGGTTTGAGCTTATCAAGTTGAAACTTTTTCACATAAGCATTGCAACCTCAAACTTTAAGAAACGACAGCTTAGGTTTCTTGCTAAACCATAGTATACGGTGTCATCTCAAACGGATTTAGATGGTGACCTATTTAACGTGAATGTAGCTGTCTCTAATGCATAACCCCAAAACAATAGCGGTAAATCTGTACGAGACATCATAGATCGCACCATATCAAATAAAGTACGATTACGACGTTCAAACACACCATTACACTGTGGTGTTCCAGGTGGCGTGAGTAGTGAAACTATTTCACATTGTTTTAACTGAAGACCAAACTCGTAATTCAAATACTCTTCTCCACGATCAGATCGTAGAAACTTTATTTTCTTGTTACGATGATTTTCCACTTCACTCTGAAATTCTTTGAACTTTTCAAATGTTTCAGACTTATATTTCATCAAGTAGATATACTCACATCTGCTCAAATTATCTGTGAAGAACAGAAAATAATGATACCTGTCGCGAGCCTCAATATTCATCGGACCACATACATCAGTATGAATGATTTCCAACAAATCTGTTACTCGCTCCATTGTTCCGAAGAACGGAGTCTTAGTCATCTTGCCCATGAGGCATGGTTCGCAAACATCAACTGATTCATAATCAAGTGATTCCAAAAGCCCATTAGCATGGAGTTTCTTCATGCGCTTTACACCAATATGACCTAAACGGCAGTGCCACAAATAAGTTGCACTATCATTATTAATTTTGCATCTTTTGGTTTCAATATTATGATTATGTGTATCACTATGATCGAGATCCAATGAACTATTTTCATTGGGTGTGTAACCATATAAGGTTTTATTCCTGTAAACAGAACAACAATTTATTCTCTTACTTAAATGAATAACTGTATTACAATAAACATGATCAAATCATATTCATGCTCAACGCAAACACCAAATAACACTTATTTAGGTTCAACACTAATCCCGAAATTATAGGGAGTGTGCGATGATGATCATATCAATCTTGGAACCACTTCCAACACACATCGTCACTTCACCCTTAACTAGTCTCTGTTTATTCTGCAACTCCCGTTTCGAGTTACTAATCTTAGCAACTGAACTAGTATCAAATACTGAGGGGTTGCTATAAACACTAGTAAAGTACACATCAATAACATGTATATCAAATATACTTATGTTCACTTTGCCATCCTTCTTATCCGCCAATCACTTGGGGTAGTTCCGCTTCCAGTGACCAGTCCCTTTGCAGTAGAAGCACTTAGTCTCAGGCTTAGGACCAGACTTGGGCTTCTTCACTTGAGCAACAACTTGCTTGCTGTTCTTCTTGAAGTTCCCTTTCTTCCCTCTGCCCTTTTCTTGAAACTAGTGGTCTTATCTACCATGAACACTTGATGTTTTTCTCGATTTCTACCTTCGTCAATTTCCGCATTACGAAGAGCTTGGGAATCGTTTCCGTTATCCCTTGCATATCATAGTTCATCACGAAGTTCTACTAACTTGGTGATGGTGACTAGAGAATTCTGTCAATCACTATCTTATCTGGAAGATTAACTCCCACTTGATTCAAGCGATTGTAGTACTCAGACAATCTGAGCACATGCTCACTAGTTGAGCGATTCTCCTCCATCTTTTAGCTATAGAACTTGTTGGAGACTCCATATCTCTCAACTCGGGTATTTGCTTGAAATATTAACTTCAACTCCTGGAACATCTCATATGCTCCATGACGTTCAAAACGTCTTTGAAGTCCCGATTCTAAGCCATTAAGCATGGTGCACTAAACTATCAAGTAGTCATCATATTGAGCTAGCCAAACGTTCATAACGTCTGCATCTGCTCCTGCAATAGGTCCGTCACCTAGCGGTGCATCAAGGACATAATTCTTCTGTGCAGCAATGAGGATAAACCTCAGATCATGGATCCAATCTGCATCATTGCTACTAACATCTTTCAACACAATTTTCTCTAGGAACATATCAAAATAAACACAGGGAAGCAACAACGCGAGCTATT